>NC_143021.1:109156988-109466988 GCF_055824585.1 Amblyomma mixtum
CAGTAGTTTTTTTGATCGAGGCCAGTAGTGCCAGCAAACATGCTTAGAGCAGAAGTGCAACTTGTGATCAAGAAACTGTAGCTTATTGCCTTTTGGAACCTCTAGGGTAAATCTCTGTTTTCTGTCGCTGCCTTTGGTATCGTTTTGTATTTATGAAGCCGTTTCCTTCCAAATAAGCCTGCTGTGAAAAAGGCGCTCGTCCTGTTGTCTTCTTTCTTTGTCACCGTCTTGTTTGCGCCCCCCTTTGTCGTCATGAACGGCTTCCAACTAGCCCAACTTTCCATTCTTCTCACCACTTTAATGCACCCTGCCGCACATCAATCTCCATCTATGATTTTTTTTTGGCAAGAAATAGCCCCCTTTTTGCCGGATCTCAGTCCCTGTGATTCCATTTTAAAGCGACAGCGTTATGCAGCTAATCGGCAACGAACCCCGGTGGCGTTCATCAACAGCAGTGGCCCGAAAACACAACGACGTCACCATGGTCTCCTATGATGTCAGCAGCTGAGCATAAGATAGTGGCATCTACAGCAAAGAAAAACAAGATCTCTTAACCCAAAGTGCTAGGAATTCAACCAAAGACCTTCTGACTACTAGGCAAGCACACAACCCATAGGCCACAAAACAGCGCTGTTTCGGTTCGAATAAAAGTGAACCTAGTGTAGGCATTCCCTTATGACCGCATGGTGATGAGCAGGTGTGTCGTTGGAAAGGATGAAACATTTCATGAACCTCGCAAAAGAGATCACGATGAGACAATGCTTTCGCATTGATATTGACCTCGTAAGTAGTCTCACATGCCCTCCGTAGGTTTAACTGCCCCGACTCGAAAACTATTTGAATATTATACAAATTAGCACTTTAGTACTTTGTATGATAGTCAGAAAAGTGTCACTGATGAGCCAAAAGCTATTCTAGCAGAACCCTTCCAGAAACGACGCTTCGCAGTGTAACTGCCGAAGGGAACTTTTTCTGAAGGGGACTGCCTTCCTTGATTTGTGAAAGCAAGAACACCCATAGCTACAAAAAAAAAACAGTCTCATTAGTCTCTAACAAATCTATATTGCCATTATTTTGAGTATTTTACACTGAATAATTTTTGTCGAGCACGCTTTCTTGGACTTTGTTAAAATGAAACGACGTTTCAAGGCACTCCTTTATGTTACTTTGACAGGGTCCACGACGTTGCTTTTCAACAAACATTCAATCCCAGCTCCAAGCCACATGTCCCGAATGTACTGTAGCCAATAAAAATATTTTTTCATTACGCGCCTGTAATGCCATTTGCTCATTCACTTTGGAACATAACGCTGTAAAACTGGATACATGAGAGTATCGCAGTTTGGTGCGCCTCCGCCAGAAGTGAAATATACTTCAAGGGGATCATAAAAACTATCTCACAGTAGGAAAAGGTGGTAAAAATTTTTTTCAGATATTGTTCAAAAGAGGAGAAAAACAGTGCTCAAATATCCGGCAGACGCATCTGGCATCGAGAAAATAGTACTCCTACCCGCTTCCGCGCAAATTCCTCGATGAACTCCACAGTTAATGAAAAGAAAAAAAAAATCTAGCGTAAGGTCTCGTTAAGAGGGGTCACCAGTTCAAGCGTCCATAGAAAATAATGAAAGTTTTCAGAAGCTACAGTTTGTCTAAATGTGGGCATATTTCATGAGGCTTGTGGCAGAGGTTTGTTCTTCACCGAATAGAGAAAATGTTGTGGGGAGATTAAGCTTCATTTCTTTACAGATCACAAGATCCAGAAAAACTGTGCTTTAGATATCTCGGTCTTTCACGTTGTCTCGTGAAATAAGTAAGATAGATAATAAAATTTTCTCCACAGCATTTCCTCCATTTTTCTTTCTTGATGAAAAGGGCAACTCCAGCGTTTATTTTTTTCCGCAGCGGACCTAACCAAAAGTTTCAGGGCACGTTCTCTGCTGTTTTCTGGTTATTTGCACGAAATGTCGCTGCCAGACGACGTCTTCTGAAATGTCAAAAATTAATTGTCATATTCTTAAATTATTTTCCTAAGTAGAGGCAAATTCTATGAGCAAAATTGCTTGTGTGACGTCACATGTTTCGCACGCTAAATGATATTTGCTGTGTGTTTGCTGAAGGACAAAATTTGGGGCTTGTTTCTGACAAATAATGACCCAGTCTGTCGATTGCGTTCGCCAGTTAGGCAGTCAACACGCAGACAATAAGTTCCGGGATATCATTCCTGACGTCAGAAGTTGGTATTTCGTGACCTTTGTTTACCTAAAACACAGCTTCGTTTCGGTTATCTAGGGTCTGCTGAACAAGTAAAAAAACAGCGCAGCGACAACGGACAAGACAGAAGAAAGAAGAAGGTGTTGTCCATCGTCGCTGCACTGTTTTTTTACTTCTTCAATATCCACCAACTCGCTGAGTTTTAGGTTCTTGTAGTGTGTGCTGTTTTACTATATTTCTACTCGGTAATCTGAGAAACTGTTTTTTGTACCGGAGAGGTGGGATTCCAAAGAATTTGATGAGATAATTAGCTGAAAATTAAAAAAAAAACGCCGCAGCTGTCATTTAAGCCGCAATTTTCATCTGTATCGAATCTAGCGTTTGTTTTTAGAGGCGCTGAAAGTTGTCTATTTTCTGCGGGGATTTGGAATTCGCGCCAAATTTAACCTGGTGCCAGACAACAGTCTAGCAAGAGGACCGCAGTTCGCAATTGATGGCTCGGTGCTGGAACTAGTAAGAGAATATGTCTACTTAGGGCAGGTAGTGACAGCTGATCCGGATCATGAGAGGGAAATAACTAGAAGAATAAGAATGGGGCGGAGCGCATACAGCAGGTTCTCTCAGATCATGAATGGTAGCTTACCAGTACCCCTCAAGATAAAAGTATACAACAGCTGTATCATACCGGTACTCACCTATGGGGCAACCCGCCGCGGTGGCTAAGTGGCTATGGCGCTCGGCTGCTGACCCGAAAAACGCGGGTTCGATCCCGGCCGCGTAGGTCGAATTTCGATGAAGGCTAAATTCTAGAGGCCCGTGTGCTGTGCGATGTCAGTGTACGTTGAAGAACCCCAGGTGGTCAAAATTTCCGGAGCCCTTATCTACGGCGTCCCTCCTAACCTGAGTTGCTTCGGGACGTTAAACTCCTATAAACCAAACCAAACCTATGGGGCAGAAACGTGGAGGCTAACAAAGAGAGTTCAGCTTAAGTTAAGGACAACGCAGCGAGCTATGGAAAGAAAAATGATAGGTGTAACGTTGAGAGATCAGAAGAGGGCGGAGTGGATGAGAGAACAAATGCGGGTTAATGACATCCTAGTAGAAATAAAGCGGAAGAAGTGGGCTTGGGCAGGGCATGCAATGCGAAGGCAAGATAACCGCTGGTTCTTAAGGGTAACGGGTAGATTCCAAGAGAAGGCATGCGTAGCAGAGGGCGGCAGAAAGTTAGGTGGGCGGATGAGATTAAGAAATCTGCGGGAACACGGTGGCCGCAACTGGCGAAGGACAGGATTAATTGGAGAGACATGGGAGAGGCCTTTCCCTGCAGTGGGCGTAGTAAGGTTGATGATGATGATGACTCTCTACCACCAACGTTTTTTTTTCTTTATTACAATATAACACCAACCTCCTGCTTGTATTTGTTCGTGTGCGCAGGTTTTTCTCTGAACTTGGACGAACTCTTTCCTTTTTTCGTGTGTGGGCTGCATTTCTAAAGCATTGCTGCATTTATTTGTTCTTCGACCTTGCAATAGGGTTGTAAAGCGTCTTCGAAGCCAACAAAAGGTAGTGGGATTCTTCTATGTTGATTTCAATTTTTATTCATTTTTTTGTTTAATAAATCAGTAATAACAACTTTGTCCGAACTGCAACAACTCGCTTGTGCCAAGGCGAAGTTTGCCTTAAAAGTCACTATGAACGGCAAAGGAGCGATGGCAGTGCTTTTGGAAACCACACCTCTCAGCGTTTTGTACAACTTTGATTATAAGCAGTGAAGGGGATGTGAAAGGAAGCGTTTCTGCTGCAATTTAGTTAAATATTGTCCCGAGGTGCTAAAAAAGCTATGAAAAAGTAGCCTAGCTGATTAACGTGGCACTGAAACAAACTCCTTACTGCCGGACATGCTCCCATAAATAAACTGAAGAACTAAGCGGCGGCGTACGACATTCTTTCAAGGCAATAAGAACAAATGTGCTCGGCGGTCATCAAAGAAGAGGAACCTCCGAAATAAGGCGCCAAACACAACTACAACAGCCCAGAACAATGTCTAACTATTTGCGCCCGGCAGCAATCCTGCGGGAAAACGCTGGTTGCACCTCGCGTAACAAACAATGTGATTTAACTGCGGGCCGACGCTTTTGAACACCAGCAAACAGCACAACGATTTCGCGGCATTACTTCTCTGTCAAAGAAGCGTAGGGCGGATGCGTTACGAAAAAGTAAGGTAAACAAAAGCGCAGTCAGTGAAAAATAAACTCTGAGAGCGCAAACAATAAGAGCGCAAAAAGCTTTCCACCGAGTCCGCGGCATCGAGTTCGCACCCATACGGTTACCGTGATTGCATTTGCGTATGGCGACGGTGGAGCAGCGAATAGCCGGCGGGGTGCACAGCGGCCTGAAGAGAGGGGACGCGGTCATGTTCGTCGCGGATTGCACACGTGAAGCGCCGTGGGGGAGGTGAGTCAAAAGGTGACTCACACTCATCTGCTCTGGCTGGGCGAAGCCAGCACTGCTCTTAACAGCAGCTTGTAAGTAACACCGCCCTAAACATTGCAAATGAATTTTCCCAAAAAAGGTGCAAGGAAGTTTAGGGGAATCAGACTGGAAGACGTATCCGCCTGGCTGCAGCTAGAATTCTGCGCTACTGGAAAAAATGTGTTCTCTCACCTCCACCGCTTTTTTTTTTTTTTGGCTTCACGGCTTAAGAGGGGTTAATGCTTCTATGCTTGGGTCCCTCAGCATTGGCTACATATACACCGAAAGTTCTCGGCTGTAACTTTTGTGCGCGGCAAAAGTAATACTTTTGTGTCGCGTTGGAATTTGCACGCTTCTTTTTGTGTTACGTAACCGCTGCCACCTATGAGCAGAGAAAGTTGAAATCTGAGTTGCCTTGCATTTTGACTTCCTTAAATATTTCTGCATACATGGAAATAGACCAGGAATTCGTTTTCTGCGGAGTGAATTCACCACCTTTGCGGGCGTGCGCTAAGCGACGAGCCTCGCGCTCCTATCCACGTAGATTTGTGTTTGCAGTGTGCGTGGAGGTATTTCAAGGCGCAACGACACGCTCCTCGTCAGGTTGACTTGCGGGGAAATGAGTTTAGCCTTGCACAGCGGTTATGCATTTTCGGGCTGTGTTTAATTCAGTTGGAACGGTGGTTTCCTTGCTTAACATCAGGGGCGGATTTGGGAAATGCAAGCGAGAAATATTCAACTGGAAAACAACGGTAAACCCGCTTTTTCGACAACTTGTTGGGCGCGTTGGTAATTGTATTCCACATCTTGAGCGCAATGGACGAAGCACGAAAAAGGGACGAAACATAGCGCTCTAGTTATTGAATTCCACTTTTCCGCCAAAAAATTCCAAAATGAATCGCTCAAACGAGAGCGCCTCCTTCAGAAACAGCCCAGAATGGCACCCGAATGAAGCCGTAGACAACCATGCGTGCCCCTTAGCAACTACCTTCACTGCTCCCTTTCGCCTTAAGTTGCCCAGATTTGTGGGCGCATGGCTACTCGAACTTTTCTGCCATTGTCATTACGGACAATTACCGGTGCCCTCGATAGAAATCACCGAGTTCGAGAGCGCTCTCCCGGACAGCCCTGTTTTGCCGACAAGAAAAGTTGTTCATTCATTCAGGACATTATTGCCGTGAGCCATTTCGTTCTCGAAAACCTACCAAAAAAAATAAAAAAATGAGCATGAGGGAGCCTTCACTAGTAGGCTCACAAATTTTCCCACGTAGCACAGGCTAGGCGACGTGATTAACGAACGCAACATGGTAATGCTCGTGATGCATCCCTCTTCGCCGGTGTTTCTTGGTCTTCGCGACGGTGCTGCTTATCGCGTCCAAAGAAAACAAATGCGACACAAGCTGAAAGGAGGTGCCTCAGCTGCCACTGCTTCCCCGGCAGAGCCAGATTAGGACGTTTTAAAATTTCAGACCGGTAGGCGCGATCTGCGCATCCATTCTAGGCGCCGTGCCCGGAGAAGGAAGTGTGCCTCCGCCGAGGGGCGCGCCAATCCGCCGAGACCACCCGCCGGGTTGCCGTGATTAATGGACTCGCTGGTTTGGAGGCAGCGGCGGCGGCTCAAACAGGCCCAGGGGTGAAGAAAACGAATCGGGCGGCCGACTGCAAAAAAATAACAAAGCGGCGAATGGCTCCCTTTCCCTGATTAGGCTTCGCAGGGCGTCGAAGTCAGGGCTCCAAGGACCCACCCTTGTTGAGGGCCCAACCGAATGCTCTCGTTCATGTACTTGCCTAGGCCGATGCGCGTATCACTGCTTTTCGCTCACTGCTGCAGCGTATAGTGCCTTAGTTGTGCACGCAAAGGAAGACTCCGTTCGAAGAACTCCTGTTGGGCCTGTTTATCGGTCGTGCTGCATGACCTTGGGCCTGCAGAAGGGCACTAATGAGAGAAAAACCCGTGCCTCAATAAGACCTCATTTCGGGCTAGTTGGTGCATGATTTTCTTACGGTGAGCGATGAGCCCAAACGCTAGACGACCAACGCATCTCATTGTGTTTCTCTCTTCTTTGTGGATCGTCCAGTGTCTGCGATCATGGTTCACCATTAAAAAAAAATACACCATACCCTTTTAACGGGTGGGAGTCAACTTTTTTGCGGAAATTTCGCAAGGTGAGACTGAGGGGCAATGGGCAGTGAGAAGCAGAATTTGCTGCTACAAGCTTGCAAGGCAGCAGTACCGTGTACCCTCTCGTCTCTTCCTCCTTGAGATTTCCAGGCTCCGCCGAGCGTTTGTCTTAGTCAAGGCATGGAAGACTACACTGAATTATCCACGCATTACTGAATTTCCGTTCAATTCGCTAATGCTGCGGTCAACACCGGTTGCCACGCCTACCTATGTCTCTCTACTGCGTCCACGCATTATAAACGCCGGGCGTGCTCCGCCGCAAGGCACGAATCGAGCATCGTTGAAAGCATGCTGGAGGGGCTCGACCGAGTGTCGAGATCAGTCGGCGCGCTGTACTCCCACAGGCTACCACGCGTACGTGCACGCAAGTAAAAAGAGACGTCTGCCAAGAACATCTGGGGCCTCATAGAAGGAATGGCTTGAATATTTGCCACAGGAATGGGGGTGAACATAGACTGAACCTGGGCTAGCGTTGTGCCCCCTCTCAAAGAAGACTGATTGGCAGCCTCAAGACAATCGATAATTAATGGAGAAGAATGCACAGTGCTACAACTGCTCACACAGGCTAAACATTTACTTCGGTCTAATCCGCGCTTTCATAGTGCGTAGGGGCCTTTCGGAAAACAAAGGTTTGTGGTGGCTGCACTTCCGTTACATTCATTTTACCACTACAGTGCGGCTCTATTGCTCGCGTACTAAGACATTTAAATTACGGGGATCTCCTATCAACGTTTGTAGTAGGCTTCGAGAATTCTCTGGGCGGAACGCCTTTGCTTCTCATGTGAGGGGCCAATTACATTTCTTTTCGTAATGCGTTAATTAGCGCGCTTGATCATTGCTCATCATTACCCCTCGCAAATGCTAAACACTAATGCTGCACAAAAAAAGATATAAAATTAGACCTTTCTGAGGAAGGCTCATCTCCTGTAGAAAAGTAAATACCTTCTTTCACGACCTCCAATCAAGGAGCGCCCCGATTAGGACCCATCCTGATTCGCTTCACAGTGCGCCGCGGCTACTTTCATGGCGGTTTTGTTTTTGGATGATGCGATGTATGCAGAGATTGTTCGGGCCTTAGGAAAAAATTGCATTGGCATGTTCAGTGTCTGTCCTGTTACCCTCTTTCGCATAGTTAAGCCTATGAACATAGTAGACGTGCGGTGAGTCTTTCGTCAACACGTGACATCATCATTGATAAATGATTGTAGTCCTTTACTTGCAGCGATGTCGATTGAAAAAAATTGTTGTGGGGAGGTTACGAGATAGCCTGTGATTTTTAAGACGATAAGGTTAAGAAGCTCGTGTCGCAAAAAATTCGGCGTCGGTGTGCGCGACGGAAAATGCACGAAACATCCGCAGAGAAGCAACCGGGGAGGCCACCTAGTACACGTGACCTTGCGGCGTCATCGGAATCTGCCTGTGAGCAACCTGCCCACATGGCAGGTGGCCTCGCTCGGAAAGAGCAACCTGGGTCGCACAAGGTGGCAGCACCTCCCTTCCCAGGGCGGTGGGGCATCGCTTATCCGCTGCGGCGGGAGTGGTGAGAGGACTCCGAGGGATGTATGAAGAATGTAAACTGGAGAATCACCTTCGGCGTATACGGCAGTTAACCCTTTAAGCTGTTGCGTCATACCCTGAAGGCGCAGCGGCAGTGCCCCCTCCAATTTTTTTCTTTCCCGACGGAAGCCTGGTTCAGTGAGCACGTCACATGACAACAATGATATGCAAGATGATAACAAAGATATTATATGAGGATGCAAGCAGGAGCCCAGTAGAGGTATGCTTTGTTTCTGTGTTCTCTCCATGCATCCAAAAACACAGGGCGACTCACTTTGCTACCGGCCAGTCCTTGCTGCTTCTGTTACGGAGTCTCTTCCGACGTTCAACAGAATATCGACTTCCTCCATGGCATGATCCGCGCTGTCGTCTGTGAAGAGCTAGAGAACATCTGTAGTACATCGCAGCCAACGACCAGCTCCCTCATGGGCGTTATCCGCGAAGGGGTGCAGCAAGCTATCAGGCCTCCGTTACTACGCGGCGAACCAAAGCCCATTCAGACCGACTACTACCGCCCGACGTACGCTGAAGCTCTGCGACGCCCTGCCCCAAATCCAGCGGCATTTCCACAGCCCAACCAGACAGACTACTGCCGCCCGATATATGCTGACGCTCTACGAGGCCCTGCCCCAAATCCAACCGCACTTCCACAGCCCATCCAGACAGACTACTCCCGCCCGATATATACTGACGCTCTACGACGCCCTGCACCAAATCCAACCGCACTTCCACAGCCGATCAGGATAGACTACTGCCGCCCGATATATGCTGACGCTCTAGGACGCCCTGCCCCAAATCCAACGGCACTTCCACAGCCCATCCAGACAGACTGCAGCCGCCCGATATATGCTGACGCTCTACGAAGCCCTGCACCAAATCGAACAGCACTTCCACAGCCCATCCAGACAGACTACTGCCGCCCGATATATGCTGACGCTCTACGACGCCCTGCCCCAAATCCAACGGCACCTCCACAGCACATACAAGACAGACTACTGCCGCCCGATATATGCTGACGCTCTACGAGGCCCTGCACCAAATCCAGCGGCATTTCCACAGCCCATCCGGACAGACTACTGCCACCCGATATATGCTGACGCTCTACGTCACCCTGCCCCAAATCCAACGGCACTTCCACAGCACATGCAAGACAGACTACTGCCGCCCGATATATGCTGACGCTCTACGAGGCCCTGCCCCAAATCCAACAGCACTTCCACATCCCATCCAGACAGACTACTGCGGCCCGACATATGCTGACGCTCTACGACGCCCTGCCCCAAATCCAATCGAACTTCCACAGCCCACCCAGAAAGACTACTGCCGCCCGATATATGCACCGGAGCAAAATGGCGGTTTGAGCTAGTTGGTACATCTTCAAAATTTCACCAGCGCTGCGACTAGGAACAAGAACAGAGAAGGAAGCGCTTGTCCTTGTCTTCCTTCTCTGTTCTTGTTCCTAGTCGCAGCGCTGGTGAAATTTTGCCCGATATATGGTGACGCTCTACAACGCCCTGCCCCAAATCCAACGGCACTTCCACAGCCCATCCAGACAGACTACTGCCGCCCGATATATGCTGACGCTCTACGACGCCCTGCACCAAATCAAGCGGCATTTCCACAGCCCATCCGGACAGACTACTGCCACCCCATATATGCTGACGCTCTACGTCACCTTGCCCCAAATCCAACGGCACTTGCACAGCACATACAAGACAGACTGCTGCCGCCCGATATATGCTGACGCTCTACGAAGCCCTGCACCAAATCCAACAGCACTTCCACAGCCCATCCAGACAGACTACTGCCGCCCGATATATGCTGACGCTCTACGACGGCCTGCCCCAAATCCAACGGCACTTCCACTGCACATACAAGACAGACTACTGCCGCCCGACATATGCTGACGCTCTACGACGCCCTGCCCCAAATACAGCGGCACTTCCACAGCCCGTCCAGACAGACTACTGCCGCCCGATATATGATGACGCTCTACGACGCCCTGCCCCAAATCCAACGGCACTTCCACAGCCCATCCAGAAAGACTACTGCCGCCCGATATATGCACTGGAGCAAAATGGTGGTTTGAGCAAGTTGGTACATCTTCAAAATTTCACCAGCGCTGCGACTAGGAATAAGAACAGAGAAGGAAGCGCTTGTCCTTGTCTTCCTTCTCTGTTCTTGTTCCTAGTCGCAGCGCTGGTGAAATTTTGCCCGATATATGGTGACGCTCTACAACGCCCTGCCCCAAATCCAACGGAACTTCCAAAGCCCATCCAGGCAGACTACTGAAGCCCGATATATGCTCACGCTCTACGACGCCCTGCACCAAATCCAGCGGCATTTCCACAGCCCATCCGGACAGACTACTGCCACCGGATATATGCTGACGCTCTACGTCACCCTGCCCTAAATCCAACGGCACTTCCACAGCCCATCCAGACAGACTACTGCCGCCCGATATATGCTGACGCTCTACGTCACCCTGCCCCAAATCCAACGGCACTTCCACAGCACATACAAGACAGACTACTGCCGCCCGATATATGCTGACGCTCTACGAGGCCCTGCCCCAAATCCAACAGCACTTCCACATCCTATCCAGACAGACTACTGCCGCCCGATATATGCTGACGCTCTGCGACGCCCTGCCCCAAATCCAATCGCACTTCCACAGCCCATCCAGACAGACTACTGCCGCCCGATATATGCACTGGAGCAAAATGGTGGTTTGAGCTAGTTGGCAGATCTTCAAAATGCTGACGCTCTACGAGGCCCTGCCCCAAATCCAACGGCACTTCCACAGCCCATCCAGACAGACTACTCCCGCCCGATATATGCTGACGCTCTACGACGCCCTGCACCAAATCCAACGGCACGTCCACAGCCCATCAGGACAGACTACTGCCGCCCGATATATGCTGACGCTCTAGGACGCCCTGCCCCAAATCCAACGGCACTTCCACAGCCCATCCAGACAGACTGCTGCCGCCCGATATATGCTGACGCTCTACGAAGCCCTGCACCAAATCCAACAGCACTTCCACAGCCCGTCCAGACAGACTACTGCCGCCCGATATATGCTGACGCTCTACGACGCCCTGCCCCAAATCCAACGGCACTTCCACAGCCCGTCTAGACAGACTACTGCCGCCCGATATATACTGACGCTCTACGACGCCCTGCCCCAAATCCAGCGGCACTTCCACAGCCCGCCCAGAAAGACTACTGCCGCCCGATATATGCTGACGCTCTACGACGCCCTGCCCTAAATCCAACGGCATTTGTTCAAACTCATCACGACGTCCCGCTGCACTCCGTGCAGCCAGTGCAGCACATCCCGATTGATCGACGATCCGTGCGCAGAGCGGTCGTCTGGCGCGGCCCTCACCGACGGCGCTTGTGCTTCCATTAAGGGGAGCCCGGTCACCTGTTCCGCCGGGTAGGAAGATCCCGAATGGTGGCAGGAAGCCTGATAGTTACCCTACCCCTACGCGTCGGCGTAGTCGGCGTAACATGTCGCCTGACAGGTCCCAGGCCGCCCTGTCCCCTGGCAGTTAGTAGCTATTAGCTGAGCAGAACGACAGGTACCGCGGCAAAAGCGGGGGAATGGAGAGGTGGAAAGTGGCTGCCGCGGGAATATTGCATCATCATCAGCCTGACAGCTCCCAGAACAATGCAAAGGTCTCTCCCATGACTCTGCAATCGACCCGCTCCTTTACCAACTGTGACCAGACTATCCCAGACTTCATGCTCTCATCGGCCCATGTAAATTTCTTGCGCCCCCTGCTACGCTTGACCTTTTCTTCGAATCTACTCCGTTACGCTTAAGGACCAACGGTTATCTCGTCTTCGCATTACATGCTTTGCCCAAGCCCATATGTTCCGTTTGATTTTCACTAAGGTGTCATTACTCGCGTATGTTCCCTAACCCTCTCTGCCCGCTTCCGGTCTCAGAACGTTACACCATCATTTTTTATTGCATAGGTCGCTGCGTTTTCCTTCTCTTGAGCTGAACCCTCTTCATTAGCCTTCATGTTTCTGCCTCATAAGTGAGTAGCCGTAAGATACAGGAGTTGTATTCATTTCTCTTGAGGGATATTTGTAAACTGCCATTCATGATCTGAGAGAACGCGCCATTTGCGTTCCTCCCTATACTCATTCTTCGTTATTTCTCTCTCACGATCCGGATCAGCGGTCACTACCTGTTCCAAGTAGACGTATTCTCTGACCGCTTGCAGCCTCTCGCTACTAATTACGAACAGTTATTTCATTGTGAGACTGTTGAACATTACTGTGGCTTTTCTGCATGGCTATTTTTAGAGCCATTATACTGCTCTGCCTGTCCAACTCATTAATCATTTTTACTGCGAAAGCAACGCTCCGTCCGCCAAAGCAAGGCCTCAGGTGGCAGAAAAGGGCAAATACGGGCTGTTTGGTACATGTTTTACGAATTGGAAAAAACAGCGCAATGAAAAACGACACAAGAGAAGGAGAAAAAACAAAAGCTGATTAACAACCAAATGGTTTATTGCTACAGGTGAGGCAGCATATGAATAGAATGGCACAAGTAAAAACACAAAATAAGCATGAGAGAAAGATACGCACAACGACACAACTTGACCGAAAAAAGCACGTCACTGATTAAGATACGCAAGTTCCTTAGGTAGTAGATTTATCGATGGGCTGCTGATACAGGTGTTACCTAGCTTTTTGATACGCCAAGCCTCCGAAATGAGCCTCCTGGTCTCATCTTTATAACGGGCGATAATAGTGGTCCGGTTGAGATGCGCTTCACAATCTTCACCCTCAACACAGTGCACAGCAAGATGGTTTCTCCGAGACTTGTTCTCTATATCTTTTGCATGTTCACGTAGTCTATCGTTGATGCGTCATCCCGTCTCACCGATGTAGAAACTGCCACAAGAGGTCGGGATCTTGTAAACGACACCAACACGACACTGAACAAACTTGCGCTTATGCTTCTTCTGGCAGCCTTTTTTCCTTCCATCCTCATTATCACGTTTGCACAATCCGCTAAGTTTATTCCTGGCTGAAAAAAACAACCTTTGTCACTATAGACAGCAAATTTTTAATCCAAAAACAAGGAGTCTGCATTGGCTCGAGCATCGCTCCTGCACTAAGTGATCTACTTCTAGCAAGTTATGACAGGCGTCTTCGAACAAAGCTCGATGACGCACCCATTGTTAAGATAATGCGATATGTTGATGACTTTCTAATTTTATATCGCACTAATGACGCACAGCAAACGGCTGCAGAAATTTTTACGTGTTCTGTTATGAACTTTATCACCTCCAATTGACTTCAGAGCTCCCCTCTAATCATTGCCTCAGGTTCTTAGAAATGGAACTGACAATTTCTAACAACCATATTTGTTGGGCATACTCACCGCGGTCCAGGAAGAGCCTTCTCCCTTTCCGGTCAGCTCACTCCAAGATTGTTAAGCGCGGTATCGCCAAGCATGGCTAAGAGCCGCACTGCAGATATCATGTCTGCATCAGACAAAAGACAGTTTCTACGCACGCGTGAACAGGCTATCTGCAGCAGGATACCCCACGAAGATGGTGTCAAATGTCGCTGAGTCCCTGCTTGCTGAATGTAGTCTGCGAAAGGTCAAGCGCACCGATGCAGGTCAGGCAGAAAGAAACAGAACAGTGTGCACCCCGTATGTGCACAGAGTTTCGCCCAATGTAAAGAAGATAGTGAGCAAAGGAGGCGTTAGGTTGGTTTTTTTTCAGCCAGGAATAAATGCGGATTGTGCAAACGTGTTAATGAGGATGGAAGCAGAAAGGGCTGCCAGAAGAAGCATAAGCGGAAGTTTGTTCAGTGTCGTGTTGATGTCGTTTAGGATATCCCGACCTCTTGTGGCAGTTTCTACATCGGTGAGACGGGACGATGCATCAACGATAGACTACGTGAACATGCAAAAGATATAGAGAACAAGTCTCGCAGAAACCATCTTGCTGGGCACTGTGTTGAGTGTGAAGATTGTGAAGCGCATCTCAATCGGACCACTATCATCGCCCGTTATAAAGATGAGACCACAAGGCTCATTTCGGAGGCTTGCCATATCAAAAAGCTCGGTAACACCTGTATCAGCAGCCCATTGATAAATCTACTACCTAAGGAACTTCCCTATCTAAATCAGTGACGTGCTTCTTTCAGTCAAGTTGTGTGGTTGTGCGTATCTGCCTCTCATGCTTATTTTGTGTTTTTACTCGTGCCATTCCATTCATATGCTGCCTCACCTGTAGCAATCAACCATTCGGTTGTTAGTCAGCGCTGGTGTTTTGTCCTTCTCTTGTGTCGTCTTTCATTGCGCTGTTTTTTCCAATTCGTAAAACCTCGGATGGCCGCCGTCGCGACGTAGCTACCGGACCTTGCGCCGTCGCGACGTAGCTACCGGACCTTGAGCCGCCGCCGCGCCTAGCAGATGGCGCGCCGTTGCCCAGCAACGCGACATCGCGCGCTCGCTCCGCCCCCTCACCATCGCCTAGCAGCGCGATAGAGGGCGCTAGCTCCTCCCTCTCGCCAGCGCTCGCTCTGGGAGAGAAGGTGATGCCTACGGGCCAGGGTGCCGCCATGCTGATGGACGACCCCCCTAGGAATGTAGAACTTCTTGCTGGGCGAGTTGGTGCATAGCTTTCTTGGGATGGCGTTGCGCACACGAACAAACGTACACAGGAAGAGGCAGAAGACAGAAAGAGCGCAAACTATCAACTAGGAGTGGTCCAGTTCTACACGGATGGCTCCGTCATACCAGGAAGCTGTCCCTCTGCCGCTGCTGCCTGCACCGTCCGATCCCTCCAGATAGACAGGCAGACAAGGCTACCATTTGTGGCCTCATCCACAACGGCGGAACGTGCTGCCATTCACCTAGCAGCTGACATCCTGGAGGAGCGTGTACGTCTGCGATGCGGCTGTATATACTGACTCCAGGGCAGTCCTACAGCTACTCCAGAGACCCTTCAGAGGCCCACCCCCGGTACGCGGACTCTCCAGCAGATTGGACCGCATCTGCTCCAGGGGCACCCGCATCCGACTGTCCTGGGTGCCAGGCCGCATCGGTGTCCGTGGCAACGAAGCAGCGGATACATTGGCCAAGGCAGCCCATGCTCCAGGCACCCCCCTCTCCTCTGCTGTCTGCCCCCTGGACCTCGCCGGGGGCATCGTGGAGAGACATCTTCTCCTGGACCATCCAGACCCTCGAGTGGCCAATTGCCAGACACCACGACCTCTCCCTTCCTTGGGCCTCAACAACAAGGAGAGAAGCTTCCTCCTGAGGCTAAGGGTGGGGAGCGCCAACACAGGCTCCCGCCTACACCGCCATGGCCTCAGCTCCTCCCCAGGGTGCACCCATTGCTCGGACCCTCAGCAAACGCTCAATCGCATCCTGTGTGAGTGCCGTGCATTTTTGGCGCCCAGAGCCGTCCTGACGTGAGGCCTCCGGCTCTTGGGCCTCCCATCAAGCAACGCGGAACAACTCCTCCATCGCGGTGGACACCATCCTGCCAAGGCCTTCCGGCTGCTCCTCGACTTCGTGGAGGCCACAGGCCGCTACGGCCAGCTTAAGGCCTGAGGCGACAGCATGTGCCACTTGGCACGCACAATGCGGCGGCGCGCTCTCTCTCTTTCCCTATTTCTTTCTCCGCTCCCCTAACCCCTCTCTATGACACGCAGGCAGTGGGCGTGGTGCCAACACACCAGTAAACAGGCCCGTGTCACTCCCCCTTTCATCCTTCCACTCATTAACACAGAAGAAGGCTGAACAGCAGTCTCACTATGGATAAAGCTAAGGAGGGAGCATAAGGACAGACGGAGGCGAGGAAGAAGCATCGTGCTTTTGCATTCCTTTAGGTCAACCATGATATACCACAGACAATTAAGGCGGAAGCCTTTAATGTCTCATCGTTGTAAGCAGCAGTTGTCGACAGAAAATGTCACGCTTTTCAATTGGTGGAAACGGTCGTGACGTCACAGTGCGCGAATTTCAAATGGGGCCAATTGCACTTTGGCTAGTAACCATGCAACCAATTGAAGGGATCGTATAGTGATGCTCCAAGTAAGCGGGACTGAGCTTAGTTAATTGCTTAATTACCCAATTAGCCTAATTAGCTTTACTGTTCAGGCCATATAAATAAATAAAACCGATTAAGAAATTGGTCGAGCTCAGGAATCGAACCCCGGTCTTCGGCGTGAGAGACGAGCATGCTATCCACTCCGCCATGCCAGCTCGATGGTTTGGAATGAACAAAGGCGCGTCTAGTGAATACCGTGTCTTCACTCACTCTCATCCTCCTCCATTCCCTTCCGGCGGGGTTTAGGTGTCCACCGACAAATGAGAGACAGATACATTTCCTTTCCTCAAAAACCAATTTACCGACGAGCGAGGCGTAGAACCGAATGGGCGATGGCGTTCTATGGACTCCTTGGCAGCGTTGCAAGACGCATCATCACCTTCGACGGCCCCACCCTCCCGAAGCAAGTTCTCTACCACAGCGGAGAATTTTGGTGCTACCCGTACCGGCCCACGAGGCAGGTATGCTACACCTGCGGCCAACAGGGGCACCGAATGGACGTCTGCCCGAATCCGGAGACTAGGGCCTGCAGACAGTGCGGACTCCAGAACCCGGCGGCAGATCACCAATGCACACCCAAATGCCTGCTGTGTGGCGGCGACCACGTGGCGGGCACGAGATACTGCAAACAGCGACTCAAGTGGGCGAGCGAGCTGCGGTGGGGCCCCCTGCAGCAGCAACGCCGTAGCCGGGGCCGCAGCCGGGGAAGACAACCAAGATGGTTCCGTGACGAGAGTCAGGAGTCGGGCCGGAGCAGCCGCGGGGGCAGCCGGAACCGGAGCCAGAGCCGGGGATCCGAAAGGGACGAGTCCTTCCCACCCTTGGGCGGCAACGGCAAGCAACAGCAGAAGCAGACGCAAGGGCAGCAACAGCAAAAGAAGAAGAGCGGCGGCGTTAAGGTGAGCTGGGGAGCCGGCCCTCCCAAATCACTCTTTGGTCCGCACTCGAACACAAACAACACACAAACCGCACGCGAGAAACAGCTAGCGGAGGAAAATAAGACACTTAAACGTGAACTTGAGCAGCTTAGGAAGCAGCTAAGCGAGGTAATCAGAGAACTACGTGAATCGAGGACAGGCTATGCACCGCCTAGGACTCAGACCCCACCGCCTAGGGCGATGGAGACGGGGCAACAACACCACGAGGGAGGGACCTCCAACGATGAGCTTAAAACCTTCATGATGAACATGCAGAGGCAGATGCAAGAGCAGATGCAGCAGTTAAAAAGCGAAATGCAGCAGGGACAACAAAAGTTTGCCCTGTTAGAACAGAATGTCAGGACGCACATCAAGAGCCAAAACACACAGAGAATAACCAATGATGCTAGAGACAGACTACTTAACGAACGCAGGTTCGGCACAGAAACCCCCAACGCAAATAATGGTAACCCATCATGGCAGAACGCCTCCAACAATTAGAGCTGTGGCAGTGGAACTGCAGGGGGTACAGGCAAAAACAAGGCCTCCTGCAGCAATTCATCTATGCCAGAGGAACCCCACCAGACGTAATTATGCTACAGGAAACAAACTGCACCCCTACGCTTAGGGGCTACACGTGTCAGGAAAATGGCCGTACGGCAACTCTCATTAGCAAACAAGTAGTAGCCATAGCACATAACGAAATAGAGGACACCCGGATCGAACACGTGATCACGGAGATAATCCCCAAAAAGAAAGCACGATCTAAAAGCACTTATATTTTAAACCTATACAGCCCGCCCAGACAGAAAGATGGGGACTTTATTAGGCTCTTTACGGAGGCGAAAAAGTTAGCGGGGAACAACACCCTAGTAATAGCAGGTGATTTCAACGCCAAGAGCCCGAGGTGGGGCTACAATAAAGACGACAAGAAGGGACGTGGCATTTGCGCTGCAGCAGAACAGGCAGAGTGTGAATTGCTAACCGACGAACATCACCCAACTAGACAGGGGAACAGCGTCAGTCCAGACACGTGCCCTGACTTAACCTTCGTAAGGGGCGCCAGACAAGCAGAATGGGAGAACCTGCTCGAGAACCTTGGAAGCGACCACCACATAATAAGGATCAGCACAACCGCAAACAATATCAAGCGGAAAATAGGCAAGGTCCGCCTAACGGACTGGGACGCCTTCAGAACACACTGCAAGCAGATCAAGGGCGACATTGTATCTGCGGAGGAGTGGAGCCAGCAACTCAGACAGATCCAAGAACTCTATACTAAAGAGGCGGATAGAACCGAACAAACTCCGGAGGTGGACAAGCGCCTCCTCAAGCTATGGGAGGCGAGACGCGGGCTCACCAAGCATTGGAAAAGACAGAAGTTCAATAGGAAGCTAAAGATTAAAATAGCCGAAATAACTAAACAAGCGGAGGAGTAGGCAACGCAGCTGGCTAGGCAAGGATGGCAGCAATTCAGCAACGCGCTGAACGGCACCCTCAGCACGGCCAGGACGTGGCAGATCCTCAGGTCCCTCATGGACCCGAGCAAGAACAAATCAGAAAGCGGCAAATCGATTCAGAGGCTGGTGCACCAGTACACGGGCACGGACGAACAGCTACTCGGGGAAGTCCGGGTCAAATGCTACGGCAGAGACCAGGTCGAAAGCTACCAAGAAGAGTACCAGGGCGAAGAGAATCCAACCATGGATCGGCCCATAACGAGAGAGGAAGTCGTCGAGGCGATCAGGTCGGCAACAAAAAACACAGCAGCGGGGGCGGACAGAATCAAGAACTCCCTCATAAGAAACCTCAGCGATGGAGCCATAGATCAGCTCACAGCCTACTTCAACAAGCTCTGGCAAGAAGGAACAGTGCCGGCCGAGTGGAAACACGCGGTAGTGGTAATGATCCCGAAGCCAGGCAAGAAACTCCAGGTCGAGAACCTCAGGCCGATCTCCCTCACGTCGTGCCTGGGCAAGATGTACGAGAAAGTAATCACAAAAAGGATCCAGTCGCACCTAGAGAAGAACCAACTGTACCCAGACAGCATGTACGGGTTCAGAGCCCACCTGTCTACGCAGGACGTACTACTCCAACTCAAGGAGGAAGTACTCGAGAAAATGCCGAGAAGTGGCGAAAACGTTGTCATGGCCCTCGACATAAAGGGAGCCTTCGACAACGTGAGCCACGCCGCCATCATGGAAGGCATCAACAACACCAACTGCGGGGGAAGAACCCACGACTACATCAGGGCCTTCCTGAGCGACAGAACAGCGACCGTGGGACTAGGCGAGCTGAGAAGCGACGTCTTCACCACGCCTTGCAAAGGAACATCCCAAGGCTCCGTGATATCGCCCGTCCTGTTCAATATGGCGATGATCGGGCTAGCAAGACGACTCAAGGAAATCCCGGGCATCCAACACGCGATATATGCCGACGACATCACGGTGTGGGTCACCCAAGGATCGTTAGGGGAGAAGCAAGACAGACTACAAGAAGCTGCGACCTGCGTAGAGACCTACGTCTGGGAGAGAGGCCTCAGATGTTCGACGGAGAAGTCGGAAATCATCAGGATCGGAAGAAATCCTACCAAAGCCTCGCTGGAAGTAGTTCTAGAGGGGCAACTGATCCAAGAACAGAACATGGTACGAATCCTAGGCATGTGGCTGCAGAGCAGCCGAAAATGCAGCCATACCATCAGCCTGTTGAGAAGAGCCGCGGAGCAGGTTGGCAGAATGATCAGTAGAGTCTCTCAGAGAAGGTACGGGATGAAAGAAGAAGATACCCTCAAACTCGTCAACAGCCTAATCGTTAGCAGAGTTATGTACTCCTTGCCCTACCACGCAACAACAAAGGCGGAGCGAGAGCAAGCCGACTGTATTCTCAGGAAGGCATACAAGATTGCTCTACACCTGCCCAGAAACGCATCAAACGAGAAGCTACTCCAACTCGGAATCAGCAATACCTTCGATGAGCTTGCCGAGGCTCAATTGGGGGCACAACTCATCAGACTCAGAGGCTCCTCTACGGGAAGGGCGCTCCTGAGAAGGTTTGGTCGGAACACGTGCGGACTCATAGACAGATACGCGGACGTACCGGACGCCCTTAGAAAGACCTTTAATGTGGGACCCCTGCCTAAAAACATGGATCCTAACCTACACGAGGACAGACGAAAGGCAAGGGCCGAGCAGATAGAAAGGAGGCTAGGCCGATCAGAGAACACAGTCTATACGGACGCCTCCATGTACGTACATGCAAGGAAGCGCTTAGCCGCTACGGTGGTAGTTAATAGCACAGGAGACATGGCCACATGCGCCTCAGTGGAGGTCGTGGGCATAACGGAGGCCGAGGAAATTGCCGTCGCGCTGGCGGTAGCAGAAGGCTATAGGAAAGGCCGATCCCTAAACATCTTAACAGACTCGAAAGACACGTGTAAAAACTATACGAAGGGCAGAATTAGCGGCATGGCCCTCAGGATAATCAGTGGGGCAGCAGCCTCTGCTGAGAAGACACCCATACAACACATAATCTGGGTCCCAGGCCACGCAGGCGTAGCGGGGAACGAAACAGCAGACAGCATAGCTCGAGGGCTTACATACCGAGCAGGCATGTCAGATGTTCTGGAGCTTCAGCTACTAGCATGCGAGGGGGGATACACAGAGACATTACGACTATACAGAGGGACTAGATTCAAGTACCCACCACCACACAAAGCCCTCACGAGGGAGGAAGCAGTCGGCTGGCGTAGGCTACAAACAAACTCCTTCCCAACCTGTACATCTATAACAAGATGTCACCAACTGCCCCTGGTGCGGCGACACACCCACACTATACCACATCACATGGGAGTGCGAACGAAATAAAGCATTCCACCAACACGAATTCCCGAGTGCGGAGCAATGGGAGAGCCGGCTCACCAGCAGCGAGCTCGCGGCCCAAAGGGCCTTAGTGCGGCACGCTACTGATGCAGCGCGACTCAGTGGAGCCCTGGACTAGGGGCCCAACCTTGCTGAAGAGAAGCCTCAAGTCGCCGGCGCCACGAAAGACGACGGAGGCTTCGAATCCGCGAATCTCTTAAAAGATCTAAATAAAAGTTTTCTACTACTACTACTACTACAAGACGCTGTCGCGTTCCACTCTTAGGGGCGAAGCTTAACATCTTAACCACACATCAGTGACCACACTTTAGATCAAAAAAGTGCCCCCCCTGAATTTTGACGGGTGTCCACCGATATATGTGAGACAGTTACTGCGTAATTTCCTTTCCTCAAATACAATTTTCATTTTCTTCATTACGGCTCCTCTTTATCTATATTCTTTAACTCCCACTTCCTCCCTTCCTCTACGGTGCGGTTCAGGTGTCCACCGAGATGACAGAGAATTACTGCGCCATTTACTTTCCTCAAAAAGCGTTGCGTTCAAAGGGCAAGGCATCGCGCCGAACGGGTGGTGGCGTTCCGTGGACTCCCTGGCAGCGCTACAACGCGCTGTCGCGTTCCACTCCTAAAGGCGAAGCTTAAGCGTCATTAATTAGCAGTTAATTAGTATTCAGGCAGTAATCAGTAATTAACAATTAATTAGTGATTTGTCATCACTTAGTAATTATATGTGACGCCACCAGTGCCACAGAAACAGCGAAGGTGGTGCGGAAAACGCTTCCGCCTGTACCCACTTTAGACAGTCAAAGTGCCCCCTGAATTTTTTTTTTGCAGTTCATCTCTGAACGCTGATAGGTCTGTAAGTTTTCAAATCCTTGGGGTCTCCTTTCTTATGGATTATTATGACTTCAGCGTTCTTCCAAGCTCCTGGTACGCTCTAGGTCATAAAGCATCGCGTATACAGGGTGGGTAGTTTTTCTAGCCCAATATTCCCACCGTCCTTCAGCAGATCAGTTGTTATCTGATACTCACCAGCTGCTTTCGTCCTCTGCATTGCTCCTAAAGCTTCCTTTACTTCCTCTTTCCCTTCTGGCGAGGTGTCGATTGCTGTCCCTACTGCCTATTTTATCAGGTACGTACATGCGGGAAGAAGACGGGACACAACAAAGGAACACACACGACATGTACAGAGAGCAACTTCGAACTTTTGGTTGTTATGTTTCTCTGTTTTATTGACACTGCTATTGCTACGATGAGTAAATTTTACGCGCTGATCACATTTTTGTTTTTACTTTGACGCTGCTTTCGCTAACAGATGTTTTAAAGTTGTGTTCATCGTTCACCTCAGGCATCATGATTGCTTTTGTCTTTGTCATTTTCTTTTCTTTTATATGATTATGAACTGAAGGGTTTTTTTATCAATTTTACACGTATTGCTACCTGGTGGCACACTTGGCAGCGGGATGCTGACATCAACAGTGCGTGTATTATCCTGTTAATATTGTGGTTGCCCAGCGCGGATATAAATGTATCTGCCTTCCACGAAAATAAACTAGTCGGAAGTTGCGCTCTGTACATGTCGCGCGTGTTTCTTTCTTGTGTCCCGTATTCTTCGCGCAAGTACGTACCCGTTCAAAGATAAACCAACACGCCCAGAAGTATTACTTGCCTGTTTTAATGATTCCATTGGCTGCTGTATAAATTTGTACAGAAGTCTTGGGCTGCCTTAACTATCTTATTCATATTGCTACTGACATCGCGGTCTTTGTGTCTTAGCGCATACATCTCGTTTTTGCCTATGCCTAGTTTCCTTTTCACCGTTTTTAGGCTACCTCCATTCTTTGGAGCTTGCTCAAATCTCACTGTACGAAAATTCCTTACGTCGGCTATCTTGCGCTTAATCATTAACTTTAATAGCTGTGCCAGGTCTCTTCTCTCTGCGAGGTTAGAAGCTGTCATGGTTTGGCGTTTGTGAAGTAGATCTTTCGTCTCCTGAGATCGCTTGCCGGTATCCTGTCGAACCCTCGTACGGCCTACCTCTTCTGCGCACTCTGTAATGATAGCTGTCAGATTATCTTTCATTCTTTGAACATTAAGGTCGCCTTCGGTTGAAGTCAAATATGAGTTCCGCAGAGATACCCTGAATTCCTCTGCTTTATGTCTTACCGGTAACTCGTTCATCGGCACCTGCTTTACTAGTTTTGCCCGCTCCTTCTTGAAGTCTAAGCAATTTCGAGGCCTTTCCATTCTGTAGTCGCTATAACGGACCTTTCATGAGACCTCCACATCCTGCTCAATGCCAGGTTGAGCACATAGTATCAAGTCTATTTCATGTTAATCTCCCCACTGGGGCTCTTCCACGTCCACTTACTCTTTTCTAGTTTGCGGAAGAAGGTATTCATGATCCGTAAATTATTCCTATCTGCGAATTCTACTAGTAACTCTCCCCTGCTATTCCTACAACCTATGCCATAGTCACCTACCGCCTGGTCTCCAGCTTGCTTCTTGCCTACCTTCGCCTTGAAGTCACCCTACAGTAAAGTGTACTGTGATTTTACTTTGGTGATTGCCGATTCCACGTCTCCATAGAAGCTTCAACTATCTGGTCACCATGGCTTGATGTACGCGCGTAGGCCTGCACCACCTTCAGCTTGTACCTTTTATCAAGCCTAATTACGATAGCTGCCACCCTCTCGTTGTGACTATAAAACTCCTCTATGTTGCCAGCTATTCTTGATTGATGAGGAATCAGACACGCAGTTCTCGTCTATCTGCTAATCCGCGATAAAACAGTTCGCGCCCTTCCTTTAGTACTGTATGCGCCTCATCTGTCCTCCTAACCTCACTAAGCCCTATGATATCTCATTTAACACCCGCTAGTTCCTCGAAGAGTACTGCTATGCTAGCCGCACTTGATAAGGTTCTAGTGTTAAACGCTGGTAGTTTTTTTCCTTCAATGGCAGCCTGCCCAGAGCAAAAGATTCTTTGCAGCCAGTTGCTCCGCAGCCGCTGGTGACTGAGGGCCCAGGGTTAACTGGTTTGTTCGTGTAACGTGGAGGCCAGGGTGGCAAAATCTTGCTCTGGTGAGGGAGTACTTAGCACGCGAAGCGGACGCTCTACCTCGGCGACATCACTGCCTGTCTCGATGGGTGGCAATATCCCGAAGCGGGGTAAGGCTAAAATACCTGAAAAGCAGAGCTCAAGCTTCGCATTGCCATCTATCGTGAACGTTTGTAAATTTTTTACCATTTTTTTTTAAAAGCCCAGCTTTCAGAAATTGTCATTCTTTGCGTTTTTGTCTCACGGACTGATATCTGACTCTAGAGGGTTCGTGTTCCTATCGTAACAGCATTTCGTTCTGTTAGCAGTTCGGGAAACACAGTTGGTTGATTACTGGTGAATACACTTCTGCCAGAACGAAACAATTCGAGATAAACTGTACCTTGTGGGCGCACAGGAAGTCCACTGGAGCAAAATGGTGGTTCGGGCTAGTTGGTACATCTTTAAAATTTCACCAGCGCTGCGACTAGGAACAAGACCAGAGAAGGAAGACAAGGACAAGCGCTTGTCCTTGTCTTCCTTCTCTGGTCTTGTTCCTAGTCGCAGCGCTGGTGAAATTTTAAGGAAGTCCGCGTAGATCACCGAAAAATGGAAATTTTTATAACAATATTACTTGCGGAGAAAAAACCAACAATTTCTTTAAACAAGCACAGACGACACACAAAAAATAAAAACTAAGAAGTGTAAGTGTTATTCAGAGGTAGAGCGCAGTCTATCGCGCGCTTATTACCGAGAAAAATTGGGGCCTGTTTAACAGTATTTGTTTTCTATTAGAAATCGATAATTTCCGGCAATGTCGCCACCAGAACATTAAACTCACGAACTGAAGCCTGGCGACAATGAAGACCTCATAGAAGAAAATTATAGCTCCCTAAGATAACCGATAGCAATGTCGAACATGTGCACTGTTTTCCCTCCAAAAAGGATGAAAGGCCTGTGGCCATTGTCAGGTTTTCCAACTGGACCCTCAGGTGCAAGTGGTTTGAAGCACGAAAGTGCGCCCAAGAAAAGGTGACGGACATCAGCCTCTATGAAATTTTGACAACAACAAAGAGACGATTGCATTGGCTGACGAGAACAAGGGCAAAAGAAAATGACTGCAAATCCGATTGCACTTCTGAGGGCAGAGTGTTCGTAAGAAAGGAAGCTGAACACATGCCGTCAGGATTGCTACCGAAAATGACCTGAGCAAGATTGTCTACATCAACCACTACGTGTTACTAAATACCATAAAACTAGGATGGCTTACCACACGACAACTCCTTTAATGACGTTCCGAATAGAAATCATATTTTCCATGAAACTGGGATTTTTTTTTATCTGAATGCAAGGATCATGAGAAACAAAAAAAAAAGACGTTGAGTTTTTGAGACGTGTTGAGACGGTTTTCAATTGCACTGTTCTTTTGAATGCTTGGTCTTTTCTGAAGCATGGTTCTCAAATTCCACCGATATAAACAATTTCTCTGGGGGGAAGAAGAAGAGGAAGTTCGTACGGGTTCATTATGGGTATGTGCCATTCTGTCGTAGGCTACAACAACAACAACAACAACAAAAGCGTGAAGACGGTGACAGCAGTGCAGACGACAAAACGAGCGCTGTGTCCAACCACAGCGCTGAAAAATGGAGGCTGCAAAAACCGCTAGGTAAACAGAATTTTTTTCTGCGTCAAAATAATAATTTTAATACAGTCAGAATTAGAATAGATTGGCGAATTAACGAAGAATTCTAGCGTATTTCTCTGCTTGAAGCCAATTGATCGCCTGCAAATTTTCTTGAACAGGGTGCACAAATGTTACACACATTTCTTGCACACATATTATTGGAATTAACATAACCAACAATTCTAGACAAGAGCATTTTTTAGCGGAAGCAGTTTATGACAGCAATTGTTTTTTCATATTTTATTTATTTATTTATTTACAGGTACCTTACAGGCCTCCAGGGAGACATTGAGTAAGGGGGAGCAATATACGACTATATGTGCAACAGTAGCTAGAAGAAACCAAAAATGCGTAGACACAAACACTGTTACATTCTAAAAGCTGATTACAAATTATCACGACAGTACAAAATACATGCAGAAAAACATTGAATAAAAAAAATAGAATATAAATACGACATAATAGTAACGGGAAAAAAAAGAACATGAGCAAATACACAGGAAGGCAAATGGGCTGATAAACAGGGTGTGACAAAAAAGAAAAAACAGGCATGACTCGGGCAAAGAAAACGTGCTAGGTGTTATCTATATAATGTTTGACCAGATGATTATGAAACGTGTCGTGGTTGCACTGTGATGCAATGCAGTTTGGAAGATCATTCCATAGACATATAGCACGTGGGAGCGGAGAAAAGTTAAAGGCGTGAGTACTGCCATAAATGCGCGTGTAGTTGAGGTTATTGTGCGATCTGGTTGATGAATAAGAGGGTCGTTGCAGGTGCGATAAAGGTGGCTGAGTGGCATGGATTAATTTGTGAAAAAGAGATAAAAGGGCTATGTCTCGACGAGTTCTTAATGGAAGGAGAGAAAGTTCCAGCTTTATTTGGGTAACGCTTGATTGAAAACTATAATTTCGTTAAATAAATCGACTAGCCCTATTTTGGATTGCTTCTAGCATGTCAATTAAGTACTTTTGGTGAGGAGACCAGATGGAAGACGCATACTCGATCTGAGATCTAACAAAAGTTAAATAGGCTTGTTTACGCACATTGGCCGTAGTGCTTTGTAAGTTGCGGCGCAGGAAACCTAATGATCGTGAAGCATTGGCAGCAATGGTGGTTATGTGAGTAGTCCAAGAAAGGTTCGGTGAGAAGTGAACGCCTAAGTATTTGTATTGAGTAGCCCGACCTAATATGTTGTTATTAATGTGGTAAGGGAAGTAAGAGTTTGCCGATTTTCGAGAAAAAGAGATTATTTTACACTTGGAAACATTTAGGGTCATTAGCCATGTTCTACACCAATCATGAATTAAATCCAGGTCACTTTGAAGTGAAATGTGGTCGTCAGTACTCTTTATGGATCGGTATACAATACAATCGTCAGCAAATATTCGTATGCGGGATGAAATGTTGCACGGCAAGTCATTTATGTAAACTAAGAAAAGTAAGGGACCAAGGACGCTCCCTTGTGGCACACCTGACGTAACATCAGAAATAGGAGATAAGTGATTATTAATGACTGTGAACTGTTGCCGATTTGAAAGAAAATTACGGAGCCATGACAAAGTTAGATCAACTAGTTTGAGCGCCGAAAGCTTAAATATTAAGCGACAGTGAGCGACACGATGAAATGCTTTTGCGAAATTGAGGAATGCACAATCAGATTGTAAGTTGTTGTTCATGTTCGAATGAAGGTCAGTAGTGAATTCGAATAACTGTGATTCACATGAAAAGCCTTTCCTAAAGCCATGCTGATTGGGGAAAAAGAAATGAACATATTCCAAGTGACCGTAAATATGAGACGCAATAATGTGCTCGAGCATCTTGCAGCAGACACATGTTAGAGAATTTGGGCGATAGTTTTCACGCGCATGTTTATTGCCACTTTTGTAAACTGGTACCACTTTTGCTATTTTCCAGTCATTCGGAAGCATGCCTGTTAATAATGACTGCCGAAAGATATGAAGTAAGATGTTACTAGACGCGGATAGGGCGTTCTTTAATATTTTGGAATTAATTTCATCGACGCCACATGAAGAAGACACTTTCAGGTTAGTGATCAATCGGGTTATGCCTTCGAGAGTAATATCAATCGGAGCCATGTATGGGTAGTCAAAATCGGGCACGCAAGGAATGTAGGAACTGTCTTCTCTAGTGAATACAGATGTGAAAAATGAGTTAAATGCAGTTGCGATGTCAGCATCAGAGTAGGGAATGTTGTTGTTGTCATGTATTGATATATCGTTACTAATGTTAAGCCGACCTATTACCTTCCAGAACTTGCTGGGATTGTTCTTGAGCAGTGCTGGAAGGTCTTGTGAGTAATATTTATCTTTAGCGTCGCAAATAGCAGAGCAGTAAGGGTTTAGCTAGTTTTTGTATTTATTCCAAGCACCTGGAGAACTCACGCGCTTTGCATTTTTGTACAGCCGTTTTTTTCTTATTTCTCATTCTGTGATGGAGTTTCGTGAACCAAGGGTTGGATTTATCATTAGTTATAGTGATGAGCGGGACGTATTTGGCTACTAATTCTGACAGCTTTTCTCGGAAGAGAATCCAGTTATCATTGATTGACCTATCTTGAAAGAAAGGCAGTAGTATTTTGTCGGCAAACTCTTCGAGTTCGGTGTTAATAAGGGCATAATAAGCTCTGTTGTAATCGCGAATTTGCTTTCTTGTGACTCCAGTGAAGGGAAGCGGAATGTTAATAGTCACTTGAAGCAAATCATGGTCACTAAATCCATCTAAGTATGAAATGTTACCGACTGTTTCAGGGGCTGTTGTAAAGATGAGATCTAGTATATTGGAGCCACGGTTGGGCTTGGTAACTACTTGAAATAGGTTAAAATCTAAAGTCATGTATATTGTAACGTACTTGCTGACGAAGGGGGGTTTATTAGTAGGCACGAAAGGGAAGGCCAGGCAAGCTGGGGCAACAACAGCGACAGACTCCACACGGCGCGAGCCCTACTTCGTCGTCGTCGCCCTACTTCGTATGCGCCACCTGGAAATACTAGGTGGCATTATTCCCCCCTTATGAAGAAAAAAAAAAGAGCGCTGTCGCTGTCGACGTAAGGGTGAAACAAAAAATAAAAAAAAAACAAGCAAACTGCCGCAACTGAAGCGCGCGAAAACATCAGCACGGTTGCGTCACCGTGTATAGTACGGCTTAAGCCGCACAACGTGCACAGTGTCAGAGTCGGGCTGTCGGCGTCGCGGTTGCGCAGCACCGTCCGGAACCACTTCATAGTTAACCTCACTCACACGCCGTACCACTCTGTAAGGGCCAAAATAGCTGGAGAGCAGTTTCTCACACAAGCCTTGGCGACGAACAGGAGTCCACACCCAGACTTGGTCACCGGGTTTGTAGTCAACCTGTCGGTGGCAAAGGTTGTAACGGCGCGCATCCGAGCTCTGCTGTTGCCCGATGTGCACGCGGGCCAGCTGACGGGCTTCTTCAGCACGTTGGGCAAACTGTTGGGCGTCTGGGGCGAGTTGGTCATCCTCTGGGCACGGGAGCATGGCATCAAGCATGCTCTGGACTTCGCGTCCGTACACAAGGCGAAACGGGGAGAAGCGCGTAGTTTCCTGCAGGGCGGTGTTGTAGGCAAAGGTGACATACGGCAGGACCTCATCCCAAGTTTTGTGTTGAACATCTACGTACATGGACAACATGTCCGCAAGGGTCCTGTTTAATCGTTCGGTCAAGCCATTGCTCTGCGGATGGTAGGCCGTGGTCTTGCGGTGTGTTGTGCAGCTCAGCCGAAAGATGTGGTCGATTAGTTGCGCTGTAAACGCCGTCCCTCTGTCTGTAATCACGTGCGAAGGAGCGCCATGTCGCAGGACGATGTTGTGCTTTAAAAACTCTGTGACTTCTGAAGCTGTGCCACGAGGGATCGCCTTGGTCTCGGCGTAGCGAGTCAAATAGTCGGTAGCAACTATGATCCACTTATTGCCGCCCTGCGACAAGGGGAAAGGGCCGAGGAGGTCCATGCCGATCTGGTCGAACGGAGCGCGAGGGGCAGTAACGGGCTTGAGAAAACCCGCCGGCTTAAGTGGGGGCGTTTTCCGGCGCTGGCATTCTCGGCAGCTTTTAACGTATCGTTTGACATCAGCAGAAAGTCCAGGCCAGTAATACATGTTCCGCACTCTGGCGAGCGTACGTGAAAAGCCCAAGTGGCCAGACGTGGGCTCATCGCGGCAGGCGAAAAGAACGTCAGATCGGAGGTCGGCTGGAATGACGAGAAGGTAAGGTCTATCGTTGCCTCTCGAGTTCTTCTTGTACAAGAGACCTTGCCGCAAACAGAAGGAGCCAAGACGTCGAGAGAAGTGGCGAGGTATAGCCGTATCACTACCTGCAAGGGCGTCAATGAGAGGGCGAAGGTCCGAGTCCGCCCTCTGCCGAGTCAGTAGGTCGGAGGCGGTGAGAGTACCAAGGAAGCCGCTGTCGTCATCGGGCGCTGCGTCGGCAGGATCAACTGGTGCACGCGACAGTGTGTCGGCGTCTTCGTGTCTGCGGCCGGACTTGTAAACAATAGTAATGTCAAATTCCTGGAGCCGTAAGCTCCAGCGTGCCAGGCGTCCAGATAGGTCTCGCAAATTTGCCAGCCAGCATAGGCAGTGGTGATCGGTGACCACTTTGAATGGGCGGCCGTAAAGATAAGGGCGAAACTTCATGGTGGCCCACACGACCGCAAGACATTCTTTTTCAGACGTGGAGTAATTGCTCTCGGCGCGGGAGAGAGTACGGCTAGCATAGGCGATAACTCTCTCAAGGCCGTCTTGGTGTTGAACAAGGACCGCGCCAAGACCGATGTTACTGGCGTCGGTGTGGACCTCGGTATCGGCATCTTCGTCGAAGTGCGCAAGAACGGGAGGTGTTTGAAGGCGCTGGCGGAGCGTAGAGAAAGCGGTCTGTTGCTCAGTGGTCCAGACAAAGGAGGTGGTATTCCATGGTGAGGCGCGTCAACGGCTCAGCAATCGTGGAAAAGTCCGCAATAAAGCGCCGATAATACGCACAGAGACCCAGGAAGCGCTGGACAGCTTTCTTGTCGGTCGGAACGGGAAAACGTGCGACGGCGGCAGTCTTTTCGGGGTCCGGCCGCACTCCCTCAGCGCTCACAACGTGACCCAGAAATTTCAGCTCTTCGTAACCGAAATGATACTTCTGGGGCTTCAGGGTAAGGTATGCCGAGCGGAGGGCTTCGAGGACAGCCCGCAGGCGCTGGAGATGTTGGTCAAACGTTTCCGAAAAAACTACGACGTCGTCCAAGTAAACAAGACAGCTTTGCCACTTGAGGCCTGTGAGGACGGTGTCCATCATCCGTTGGAACGTAGCCGGGGAGGAGCACAAACCGAAAGGAAGCACTTTGAATTCATAGAGGCCATCTGGAGTCACAAAGGCGGTTTTTTCGCGGTCCCGTTCGTCTACTTCAATTTGCCAATAGCCGCTCTTTAAGTCAATGGATGAGAAGTACTTAGCGCGCCGTAATCTATCCAGCGAGTCGTCAATGCGCGGCAACGGGTAGACGTCCTTTTTGGTCACACTGTTCAGTTTGCGATAGTCGACACAAAACCGGAGAGTGCCGTCCTTCTTCTTAACAAGGACTACAGGTGAAGACCACGGGCTTTGGGAAGGTTGAACAACGCCATCGTCAAGCATTTCCTGAACCTGAGTTTGGATAACCGCCCGTTCTTTAGCAGAAACACGATAAGGCTGCTGTCGTATAGGGCGAGCGTCGTCATAGGTGATGATGCGGTGCTGCGTGATGGGTGTTTGAGGAACCTTCGAGGAGGAAGCGAAGCACGACTTGTATTCCTTCAGCAGCTGTTCCAAAGCCAGGCGTTGCTCCCGAGACAGGTGGCAGTTTATGTCGACGTTTTCAAGGGAAGGTTCGTCAGTGCCGGCTGCCGCGGACGCAAAACAAACGGGAATATCGGTAACAGGTTCGGCAGAAGTGATAGCCGTTCCTGCAAAAAGGTGCCGGTACTCATTAGAAAAATTAGTGACCAGGACCGCAGACCGGCCACCACGAAGCGTCAGTAGACTGCGAGCGGCGCAGATGGCTTGAGTAAGCAGGAGTGAACGGTTAGCCTCGGCGACTGCTTCTGCGTCATGCAAGTCGTTGCAAGTGACTTCAACCAAAACACTGCTCCGGGGCGGCAACGTGACACTGTCTGCAGAAACACGAAGGGCGGCACTGCGATGGCAAGATTCGGCGAGGTGGGTCGCTTTACCGGTCGAAAAGGTGATGATTCGTCGGCGGAGGTCGATGACAGCACCATACTCCCGCAGAAAGTCAATGCCGATAATGAGATCGCGGGAGCAATTGCATAGAACTACACAACTGACGACGAACGTAGATCCCTGAATCTGAACGCGAGCCGTGCAAATACCCTTTGGAGTAACGAGATGACCACCGGCAGTACGGAGATGCACTACAGAACAAGGCGTAAGGACTTTTTTTAGAAGAGTCGCCAATTTATCACTGATAATTGAATAGTCGGCCCCGGTGTCCACTAATGCACTGACTCTGTGACCGTCGAGAAGAACAGGTATGTCCAAGGAAACGCAGCTGTCTTGGTCAGATGACGGTACTATCTGTTCACGGTCGGAGCGTAGCGGCGACGGCGGGAGGTCTTCAGCGCAGCGACTCCCAGCGACCTCGCCCCCGAAGGGCGCTGGTCTCAGTTTTCCCGGCGAGGGCTCGGCGAGCGACCCTGTACTGCTCGCGGGGAGCTGTGCGGGTTCGGGGAAGAGCGCCGCGGAGAAGATGAGCGCGGCTGATGCGGCGCACGGGCTGAAAGTCGCTGTTCCGCGAGGAAGTCTTCAATGGCTGGAGGCCGGTGGCCAAACCGGGGTCTGGGCGAATCGGCGCGAAAGCCCTGCAGACCGAGGCGTCGATAAGAGCAATTGCGGTAGAGATGGCCTGGTTCTCCGCAGTGAAAGCAGAGTGGCCGGTTGTCAGGTGTGCGCCAGACATCGGCCTTCCGCAAGTGCACTCGGCGATCGTCGAAATACGGGACTGGTGGAACTGGGGACAGCGGTGCAGGAGGCGTTACTGGAATCGGCGGTGGCGAAGCTGCAGCCGGGCGTCTCGCAACTTCGGCATAGGTGGGGCGGCTGTAGTCTCCCGGCAGAGGTGGTGTTTCGACGGTAGGACCCCTGAACGCCTGTTGCACCTCCTCGCGAACAAGAGCGGAAAGCGAACCAAGTGCAGACTGCGAAGGGCTGCAAAACTTGAGGACCTCTTCACGCACGATGGTGCGAATCAGTTCGCGCAAATCGTCAGGGTTGCTCCCGGCGGTGGCAAACGATTCGGTGACTGCAGCAGCATGCACGGGCCGGTTGTAAGTCGCAGAACGTTGTTGAAGAACCTTTTCCATCGTCGCGGCCTCGGCAAGGAATGCAGCGACGGTCGATGGTGGGCTGCGCACGAGGCCTGCAAATAGCTGTTCTTTGACGCCGCGCATGAGTTGGCGCACCTTTTTCTCTTCGGGCATGGCCGGGTCAGCTCGCCGGAAGAGCCGAGTCATATCCTCCACGTACATGGCTACAGACTCATTCGGCATTTGAATGCGAGACTGCAAAGCCCGTTCAGCCCGTTCTCGGCGATCCGTGCTGGTGTAGGTCTCCAGCAGGCGTCGGCGGAACTCATGCCATGATGTTAGCGCATCTTCTCGGTTCTCGTACCACGTACGTGCCCCATCCTCCAGGCTAAAGAAGACGTTTCGAAGCTTGGCTGCGTCGTCCCACTGGTTGAACGAGGCCACGCGTTCAAACTCGACCAGCCAGTCTTCGACGTCTTCGAGCTGACTGCCATGGAATGGTTTGGGCAGTCGCGGATTCTGCAAGGTATAGTAGGCTGCAGCTGGCATAACAGGTCGATGGGTGGGTGCTCTTGCAGACTCCAACAGCCCGTGTTCGGGAGGTAGGCCTTGGTTTCTCCGGCTAGCACGGTGCACAGGGGTGTCCACCAGCGAAGGACTGGAGCCCAGGGTATGCGGAGGAGTATTAGACATATACAGGGATCTTGCCCCGCACCTCCACCAGACTGTAACGTACTTGCTGACGAAGGGGGGCTTTATGAGCAGGCACGAAAGGGAAGGCCAGGCAAGCTGGGGCAACAACAGCGACAGACTCCACACGGCGCGAGCCCTACTTCGTCGTCGTCGCCCTACTTCGTATGCGCCACCTGGCAATACTAGGTGGCAATATGAATCTTAATGAGGCATTACAAGGGGATGAGAGTTCTGTCCAGTCAATCTGCGGAAAGTTAAAATCCCCAAATAGATAAGTGATATCGGCTGGAAAGAGCTCAAACGCCTTAGCCATGCTGTCATAAAGTTTATTTAAAAAAGAATTGTCAGAATCTGGGGCTCGGTAGCAGTTACCTATTAGAAGTTTTCTAGAAGAAATCATGCTTGCTGCCCAGATTATTTCGAGATCCGAATCGGTATCAATAAAAAAGGAAGTAACTGATTTCCTTATACCTAATAGAACTCCGCCCCCTCGCCTATGCGGGCGATCACGCCTGTATATGTTAAATGGACTGGAGGCTGAAATAACTTCACGATCACTGATATCGGGATGCAGCCACGTTTCAGTGAATACGATAACGTCAGGATCACTGTCCTCCAGAAAAGATGTGAAAAGAGCGCGCTTTGATAGGATACTTCTGATGTTAGCAAATGAAATTAATAAAGGTGAAGAGACGACGGCTGGTTTAGGTTTTTGATAGTTGCGAGCACAAGAGATGGGTAGTGGCTACCGATCAGACAGGATGACTGTCAGTAGCGACGTCGTAGACATATGTTTGTGAATCCACACGTAGCTTGTCAACGGATAGCTTGAATTTCATTTTGTGCGTTTTTGCGAACTGAATCAGCTTTGCCCTGGCTTTTCGTGTTGTAAGTGAAAAATCTTCACGAATGGCAAAATTTGTTCCTTTCAGTTTATACCCAAAAGATAGGATGCGTTCCTTGTCCTTAAAATACGTGAGCTTAGCTATAATAGGTCGCTGCTTTTCAGAATCATATCAGCCCAGTCTGTGAACTCGTTCAAATTGTTGGCCAGTTGTAGCGATACCCAGTTTATCCCAGCAGAGATTAATTACTTTATTTTCAGACATTGCAAGATTTCAATACAGCAATCTTTATATCCGCTGACCACCCGACGACAGTCTCGAATTTTTTTTTTGTATTAGCGTTCTTGCTATTGAAAACCATTCCCCATTGGTCTTCTATGGCAGTCTTAACTGCGTGGTACGATCGATGGAAGCGCGTTAAAAGAAAATTTTTTGCGCGTCAGAAGAATGGACGATTACCTCCAATATTTCCATAAGAGCCTCTGAAAGTTTTCCAATATTGAAAATTTCTGTCCGATAATATTGGACATTGCGAAATAGAGCGAAGAAAATGTGGCACCTGCTTTCAGAGCTTGAAAATACCCTTTGCGTGTATACAGCTAAGCAGACCTGCTTAGCTGTACACACGACTCTCACCGTGTCCTCATTGCGCTACGAGATTCTGGGCGTAGTGCTTGAAGGCTCCTGCTTGAGCAAAATCCAGCTCTGCGAGAAGAAAGTACGCTACCAATCTGCATGTTGGGCTTTATTTATCGCGTCAGAACAGACGGGGTACGAAGGCAAATGATCAAGCATTAATTTTTTTACTAATCTCTTACTTTTTCGAGCGCATTCCCACCACCGGTGGCTCGCTGCGGTTCGTTGAAATGTGCAGCCAGGAAAGAAAGACGTCTCCCAAGCCACGACCAACAAAAAAAAGCGAAGATGGCGAGCCGCACATGGTTGCTTCTGCTGCTCTCGGTTCACGTGGGTATCTTCTGAATTACACGCGCACGGTGTGAACACGTGTATTGAGAGAGAAGTCGACATTTGTTTGTTGTTTTTCTCACCGGCCTCAGAGGAGCAGCACCCCGTTGCCTACATTGTAGCAAATTTGAACAGCGCGGCACGGCATCGTGCTGTGCTGTCAAAGCATCCGCAGACGCTGACCAGTTTTAGCGGGCAGCGCAGATGGCGAGGTTCCAATCTGGAAAACAAATCTGCCGAAGGAGCTCTTTCGAAGGCCGGCCGCGTCGTCGCAGTAAATCTCGCGACTAGCTGTCCTTAAGAGGCGTGGACCGGGAGGTGCAGTTTGACATTCAACGCTTCAGCTCCCAGTTTCGCCGCTGTTTCCAGGGGTCTGGTACAGCAGAAGGCGCTTTGCGTGGATTCGGGTATGTCTCGACTTCCCGAATGAATGCTCTTACTCGGGAATTTATCCGAACTCTATTGGTAGATGTGGTCCCCTTCCAAGACATGCGCATTTACCTCCCATAGAACGAAAACACTTCGATGTAACAGTAGCTTGGTTTGGGCTAGTTGGTAACAGTTCTTAGAAAACATAGCGCAAAAAGGACACGGACGACACAGAAGTGGACAGGACGGGCGCTAACTTGCAACTTTATTTTTCGAAAAGCCACCACGTCTAAGATATAGGAGCCGATCACCACCATCAAGCGATGAGCATGCGCAAAGAAGAGCACAATCAGCATTACAGCGGTTGAAAAATAAGCAAAAAATTACGATAAAATAACAAAATGAAAGCACGGTGCCGGGGGAACACTGAAAGAAAAGAGACATCGTGTACTGAAACTTACTGCAAAAAGCGCTTTACAAGCTTGTCAAGGTTAAGAGCCAAACAAATAACGCGGCAAAAAGGGGAGATAAAAACAGATAGACTAAAAGATGAGGGGAGTGTACAAGGCTCCACACTAAGACAAGCACGTGGTGAAGAAAGACAGAATGACAATGGGGAAACTACATTTAAGGGCATGGCAATGGAAGTAAAAGATAGCAGAAAATTAGGCCGAAAACAGATAAGGCTGTGATACTATACATAATCAAATGAAAAAAAAATGAAAAAGTTTAAAACTAGGAAACTAGGACACAATGAAATATATATGAAAAAATACAGAAAGACCTAAACAGAAAAAGGATAAAACCAGAAGTATAAAACACGAGTGTAGAGGGCTCCACGCTAAAACAACGAGGGGGTATGCAAATATGAGAAATGGAAATAAAAAATGAAGGAAAAGTCAATAAAATGCCAAGGAATAAAAGCAGCAGGAAAACTGAAAGCAAAAGCGGAACCGTTCCAGTTCACAACAACAAGAAAGGGTGCTTACCATAAGCATTCTTGACACATGGTTCACACCTACAGATAGCCAAGAAGGAATTCAACTTCACTGTCCAGTAATTGAATAGAAAGTGCGCTGACGCACTTTTTCCCAGCTTTTCTTATCAAATACGCCTCCGTGACTTCACGCTCTGTTTTTCCTCTAGCTGATGTTAAGAATTCTGTTTTATCTATTTTTGGATAGCATCCGCTCTCTTGCTCTGTGTCACATGCTTTGCAATGGTCGGCCAGGTTGCTTCCTGATTTGTTGCGTACGCATAATCTATGTTCTCTGGCCCTGTCATTGAAGCATCTTCCTGTCTGCCCAATGTAATGACGCCCGCAACTGATAGGAATTTTGTACACAACGTTCGCCTTACATTCCGATGCCTTACAAAATGCGCCTTACATTCGCCTTACAAAATGCGATGTTGTCAAGGAAGTGTTGAGAATATTTTCAGAGCACGGTGCCGGGTTAAATTTCACTTGGGAATCACCTACAGATGGCCGCATTCAGTTCTTAGATATTGAATTAGATTTCACCAACCTTAATATCTGCTGGATGTACCATCCACGAACCAAAAAACGTCTGTTACGCTTTGACAGCGCGCACTCTAAAGTTGTTAAGCGGGGTATCGTGTCTTCATGTCTCCACGGAGCAGCTACAAAATCCTGCACGCACATTATGGCCGCCAGGATCCATGAGCAATCCAGGCGCCTACAGGAGGCTGGATTCCCCGTAGACCTTATACTGGCAGTGTGTGAAAGCCTTCTGCAAAAGCTGAAAGCCCCCAAGGTTTCCTGTAGTGACCAGAGAAGTGAAGAGATAAAAGGCAAGACTCCTGTCCAGGTAATACCTTATTATCATAGGTTTTCACATAATTTCAAGAAGCTGGCAGCGCGTTATAATGTACAAGTAGTTTTCTCTGCCCCATGTAAGCTTTCCAAGGTCTGCACTAAGAAAATGGTAAAACGAGATGACTGCACGACGAAACATCAAACAAAGTTTACGGAATGTAAGGCGAACGTTGTGTACAGAATTCCTATCAGTTGCGGGCGTCATTACATTGGGCAGACACGAAGATGCTTCAATGACAGGGCCAGAGAACATAGATTATGCGTACGCAACAAATCAGGAAGTAACCTGGCCGACCATTGCAAAGCATGTGACACAGAGCAAGAGAGCGGATGCGATCCAAAAATAGATAAAACAGAATTCTTAACATCAGCTAGAGGAAAAACAGAGCGTGAAGTCATGGAGGCGTATTTTATAAGAAAAGCTGGGAAAAAGTGCGTCAGCGCACCTTCTATTCAATTACTGGACAGTGAAGTTGAATTCCTTGATGGCTATCTGTAGGTGTGAACCATGTGTCAAGAATGCTTATGGTAAGCACCCTTTCTTGTTGTTGTGAACTGGAACGGTTCCGCTTTTCCTTTCAGTTTTCCTGCTGCTTTTATTCCTTGGCATTTTATTGACTTTTCCTTCATTTTTTATTTCCATTTCTCATATTTGCATTCCCCCCTCGTTGTTTTAGCGTGGAGCCCTCTACACTCGTGTTTTATACTTCTGGTTTTATCCTTTTTCTGTTTAGGTCTTTCTGTATTTTTTCATATATATTTCATTGTGTCCTAGTTTCCTAGTTTTAAACTTTTTCATTTTTTTTTCATTTGATTATGTATAGTATCACAGCCCTTATGTGTTTTCGGCCTAATTTTCTGCTATCCTTTACTTCCATTGCCATGCCCTTAAATGTAGTTTTCCCATTGTCATTCTGTCTTTCTTCACCACGTGCTTGTCTTAGTGTGGAGCCTTGTACACTCCCCTCATCTTTTAGTCTATCTGTTTTTATCTCCCCTTTTTGCCGCGTTATTTGTTTGGCTCTTAACCTTGACAAGCTTGTAAAGCGCTTTTTGCAGTAAGTTTCAGTACACGATGTCTCTTTTCTTTCAGTGTTCCCCCGGCACCGTGCTTTCATTTTGTTATTTTATCGTAAATTTTTGCTTATTTTTCAACCGCTGTAATGCTGATTGTGCTCTTCTTTGCGCATGCTCATCGCTTGATGGTGGTGATCGGCTCCTATATCTTAGACGTGGTGGCTTTTCGAAAAATAAAGTTGCAAGTTAGCGCCCGTCCTGTCCACTTCTGTGTCGTCCGGGTCCTTTTTGCGCTATGTTTTCTAAGAAAACACTTCCTCTATCGCATTCAGACGTCCCACAGCGACTCTTGCTGTGCAACATATCCCTGCGCACTTGCCGCCCCCTTCGTTTTTTCTTCCCTGAATACTCTCGCCTCTCATAGTGACAGAATATATATCGCATGTCAATGCAAACAACCGCATGCCACAACCTGGAATAATCCATGCAGCTCTGAGTGACATATTTGAAGAATACGCACAAAAATACGCTGAAATCCCGAAGTTTCTGCATGACACCAATTTTTCTTGCCTTGCGAAACGTGGGTACTTCAATAACTATTCCTATAACACACAATTGGAAGTTTTTTTGTTGTTTTTTTACGGCCTGCAAGCAATCCTTGACCACAATATTTATTTATTTATTTGAAATACCTTACAGGCCCTTTGGGCATTGTGTAAGGGGGGCGAAAAGAATATAATACAGTGCATTAATAACCAATGGAAACAAAAGGAAACATACGATCATGATAAAAAAGAAATAAATCTATACAGTGCATTAATAACCAAAGGAAACAAAAGGGAAACATAGAGTCATGATAAACAATATATCAACAAATTAGTAGGGAAGAAGAATCGACGCGTAAATAACAACAGGAAAAGAGAAAAAAAAGAATAAGCGGCACAAAATAAAGCACTACAATAAAGGATAATGTGCTCACCGAACGTGGGAACAATGAGTAAAATAGCGCGATGACGGCAAACACAGATCCAAACTGGCGCAATGTTTTTAGACTTTACTAAAGCGTTGGGCGAAGATTAAGACCAACGCTTATAAGTTCAACGAAAACATTGCGCGAAACACAGGACCGAGAAAAGGAGACACGCACGCACAAAGCGCTGGCTACCAAGTGAAGGTCTAGTTTCACTGCTCGCAATAAATACGAGAAAAAAAATAATAGCAAAGTAAAAAAAATAAAACAATGTGAGCGAAAACAATAAAGAAAGTCATCAAAATAAAACGATGTGAAAGAAAATATCAAAGTAATAAAAAAAAAATTACCGACGATTACGTTACTTCCTAATGCGAAATTTGAGCGCAGCAAATAAGCTGTTTCACCTTTTCGATAGATTGAGGCAAAGAAATCGAGCAACACATGTATGCGCTATCACAGAATTTTTTTTTATTTTTCACACGTATTCCTTTAACAAAGACTCCACTAACAGTTCTTGACAGTCATGAAGGAAGCTTTGTGGTCGGAGAAATAGACTGATATATGTTCGACTTGGTACACCAGTGCTTGATTCTCAAAGACGAGATCTATACAAGTGCCTCGCGAGGTTGTCACAGCCGTGGGACGCGTTACGAGCGAGAGGAACGGGATGTTCTCCCGCATAAGTGTTAGGAAATTGCTGTTTGTCTTTATGTCAACATTAAAGTCCCCCACTACTAACATCGGTGTGGATCGATGGACGGTTAATTGCACGACGTCTTTCGTGAGTGCGGTAGGGGCGAAGTAGGCAGCTACTACCAGCAAGCCGTTGGGCAACTTTGCGGCGCACAGTTCGCCAACTTCATGTGACGTGCCAAACATTTCGACTGGTATTGTAGAGAGACCTGTGCGCAAGTAGATAGCGACTCCCGCCGCTCTGTTGTGGTCTCTGCGAGCACCACATCAGTATAGGAAATCTATGATTTCGAGAGGCTCTTCGGGATCCATCCAGGTTTCAGCAAAGCAAAGTACAGAGGAATGGCGCAGAATGTGATCGTGGTGTACGTCCTTGGCATGTGCGGCAAGGGAGCGTACGTTAAGAATGTGGTTGTGAATGATGAATCAAGTGCTGCCAGCGAATGACGCGTCCATTGGCTGTCTGCGTGTGTTACTGATGTGTGGTTAACATGTTAAGCTTCGCCTGTAAGAGTGGAACGCGACAGCGTCATGCAACGCTGCCAGGGAGTCCACAGAACGCCATCGCCAATTCGGCTGTACGCCTTGCTTGACGGTAAATTTATTTTTTGAGGAAAGGAAATGTATCTCTCTCTCTCGCATATCTGGGTGGACACCTGCACCTCGCCGTAAGGGAAAGGGGGAAGATGGGAGTGAACGAAGACGCCGTATTAGCTAGACGCGCCTTTGTTCATTCCAAACCATTCAGCTGGCATTACGGAGTGGCTAGCGTGCTCGTATCGCACTCCGGAGACCCTGGTTCGATTCCCCAACTCGACCAATTTCGTTGTCGGTTTTATTGATTTATGCGGTCTAACTAGAAAGGTTAATTAGGCTATTTAATATTTATATTATTGCATTTCTATCCATCGTGTTTTGTCATTAACCTGTCAATTGTTGGAACTGTCTAGGATGTTCGACACAACGTATATGAAACGAGCAACGTCTTACTGAGTGGGGAAGTGCGTGGTGGTGGAGGGAACGCGGCTTCGTACTTATCTGTTTTTTTTTTTCAGCAGCGTCTCCTTCCGCGGACGCTGTTGTCGCTGCGGCGCGCGTCTTTCTTTTCTTTTCTTCTGACCTCTTCATTCTCCTCTATATTAATTAGGCTAATTGATTAAGTAAGCAATTAACTAAACTCAGTGCAACTTAGTTGCAGCATCACTATACGATCCCTTTGATTGGTTGCATGGTTACTAGCCAAAGTACAATTGGCCCCATTTGAAATTCGCGCACTGTGACGTCACGAGCATTTCGACCAATTGAAAAGCGTGACATTGGGGGCGGAGCTGGTTACGAGGCCGACGCCGACGCCGACGACGACGACGACGCGAAACCCAGGAACGGACGCCAAAGAGCTGCGCTCTAAAATGTCTGCCTCTCCCGTAACCGAGAGTAGAGTAAGCATGAAATGTTTACGGGCCTAATGTCATCTCGGTGGACACCCGAACCGCACCGTACACGAAGGGAGGAACGCCACCACCCGTTCAGCGCGATGCCTTGCCATTTGAACGAAAGGTTTTTTGAGGAAAGGAAATGGCGCAGTAATTCTCTGCCATCTCGGTGGACACCCGAACCACACCGTAATGGAAGGGAGGAACGCCACTACCCGTTCGGCGCGATGCCTTGCCCTTTGAACGCAGCGCTTCTCCCCCGGGCCCCTGTGCGCCTGCGCGGCTTTGCTTCGATGCGCGAAGCCCCTTAGAGATCACGTATGACAACGAAGTGTATCGTGGCATTTATGTGTTTTTTGCACGCGTTATTAGAAATCGGAAATTATAATTCCGTGCATTATCAAACGCACAGCGACTGCTATCTTGATAAACATTGAGAAGGCACTGGCAGCAGTTATTTTTTGTGACTCCTTTGGAGACCAACCAGCGTTTGCATGCCGGTCGCGTAGGAGGGCTTACAGAGTCTCGTTAAATCTCGCAAATCATCGCTTCGGCGAGCGCGGCTTCGGCCGCTTATATGATTTTTTCAGCAGCGTCCGCTCCGGCGGACGCAGTTGTTGCTGCGACGCGCGTCTTTTCTTGCCTTTTTCTCTTTCCTCTGATCTCTTACCTCTCCTCTATCTGCACGTGGCAGCGGTGGTGGCTTGGCTCAAGCCAGTAGCAGGCCCGTGCAATTTCCTTTTCATACTTCTCTCAGTCACAACAACAACAACAACAAATCTCGCTAAGTCTCGTACGGTGCCCGGATGTTCTCGTTTCAGAGCCCGGATGACTGGAATTCAGTGCCCGGATGACTGGATTTCAGTGCCCGGATGACTGGATTTCAGTGCCCGGATGACTGGATTTCAGTGCCCGGATGATGGCTCTCGGTCTCGGCGTGACGTCACCACACTGCCGACAACGGGGGCTAAAAGCATTTCATGCTTAAAAATTATCTGTTCTCAAATCCTCGCTTCAGCGAGCGCGGCTTCGGCCGCTTATCTGATTTTTTCAGCAGCGTCCGCTCCAGCGGACGCAGTTGTTGCTGCGACGCGCGTCTTTTCTTGCCTTTTTCTCTTTCCTCTGATCTCTTACCTCTCCTCTATCTGCACGTGGCAGCGGTGGTGGCTTGGCTCAAGCCAGTAGCAGGCCCGTGCAATTTCCTTTTCATACTTCTCTCAGTCACAACAACAACAACAAATCTCGCTAAGTCTCGTACGGTGCCCGGATGTTCTCGTTTCAGTGCCCGGATGACTGGAATTCAGTGCCCGCATGACTGGATTTCAGTGCCCGGATGACTGGATTTCAGTGCCCGGCTGATGGCTCTCGGTCTCGGCGTGACGTCACCACACTGCCGACATCGGGGGCTAAAAGCATTTCATGCTTAAAAATTATCTGTTCTCAAATCCTCGCTTCGGCGAGCGCGGCTTCGGCCGCTTATCTGATTTTTTCAGCAGCGTCCGCTCCGGCGGACGCAGTTGTTGCTGCGACGCGCGTCTTTTCTTGCCTTTTTCTCTTTCCTCTGATCTCTTACCTCTCCTCTACCTGCACGTGGCAGCGGTGGTGGCTTGGCTCAAGCCAGTAGCAGGCCCGTGCAATTTCCTTTTCATACTTCTCTCAGTCACAACAACAACAACAACAAATCTCGCTAAGTCTCGTACGGTGCCCGGATGTTCTCGTTTCAGAGCCCGGATGACTGGAATTCAGTGCCCGGATGACTGGATTTCAGTGCCCGGATGATGGCTCTCGGTCTCGGCGTGACGTCACCACACTGCCGATAACGGGGGCTAAAAGCATTTCATGCTTAAAAATTATCTGTTCTTTGACCAATGGCCATCCCGAGTAAAATTGCGGTAGCAACGGCGCGGCAATTGCAGTGGCGGCGGCATCTCTGGGGGCACTTTGACCGTCTAAGGTGCGTAGAGGCGAAAGCGTTTTCCGCACCACTTTGACTGCCTATGTGGCACTGGTGAGGTCACCACTGAGTAACGTCACACACAAATAATGGTTTATGGTTTATGGGGTTTATTGTCCCAAAGCGACTCAGGCTAATGAGAGACGCCGTAGTGAAGGGCTCCGGAAATTTCGACCACCTGGGGTTCTTTAACGAGCACTAACACACAATGACTAATTAGTAAGTTATGACCAATTACTAATTAACGAATGATTACTGATAAATGATTAAATACTAATTAACTGCTTGTTAATAACGCTTAAGCTTCGCCTTTAGGAGAGGAGCGCGACAGCGTGTTGTAGCGCTGCTAGGGAGTCCACGGAACGCCACCACCCGTTCGGCGCGATGCCTTGCCCTTTGAACGCAACGCTTTTTGAAGAAAGGAAATGGCGCAGTACCCGCCGCTGTGGCTCAGTGTTAATATTCTAGGCACTATACTCAGTGTTAAGGCACTCGTCTACCGAGCCGGAGTACCCGGGTTCGAACCCGACCGCGGCAGCCGCGTTTCGATGGAGGCGAAACGCAAGGATGGTGGTGGTGAAAACATTCATTTAATCATAGGAAGAGGTGTTGGGGGTCGTGACCTGAATGGTCACGCCCTTACAACTACTAGGTTGGATGCCTAGTCAGGCACCCCATTGGCGTTTGCCGCAGTCCGGGCGCGCTGCGTTAAGGCCCTTTGGGCCTCGAGGGTGCAGCAACCGGATAGGGTCGCCTCCCAGTCCTCTCAGGTGGGGTTTGGGATAGGGGGTAGGGATGGGTTCTGCTGGCAAACCCACACGATGTGGTAGGTGTCAGACACCTCCCCACAGTGTGAGCACCGCCCGTCGAATTGAGGACCGAAATGCAAGAGGCGCTCGTGTGCTGTGCGATGTCAGTGCACGTTAAAGATCCCCAGGTGGTCGAAATTATCCCGGAGACCTCCACTACGGCACCTCTTTCTTTCTTTCTTCTTTCACTCCTACCTTCCTCCCTTCCCTTACGGCGCGGTTCAGGTGTGTGCCGATATATGTGAGACAGATACTGCGCATTTCCTTTCCTCAAAAACCCATTTAACCAATTTAAATGGCGTTGTAATTCTCAGTCATATCGGTTGAGACCTTAACCGCACCGTACAGGAAGGGAGGAACTGGGATTGAAAGAAGAAAGAGGGGCCGTAATGAAGAAAATGAAAATTGTGTTTGAGGAAAGGAAACTACGCAGTAACTGTCTCACACTCGCTCCTCGCGCATGCGCAGTTGGGGCTCTCCGGGGCTCCGCGAAATAGTGTTGCTTCCGCAACAATAAACGAGTGTGAAGGTGAGGACGAGTCCGTTTGTCACTTCTTGTCATGACAGCCATCGGTGCGATGCGTACGCATGTCGCGCCTTCATTTCCTCTGACGTAGGCTTCATAAAGCTCGCATTTGTGTTGGTGATTATATCGCCTCATAATCTGGCATCGTCCATAGTGTGGAATGCAATGACAGTCCGAGATGCACTTCGCCAGTGTGCTGCCGTATACCGTCTTTATAACAGTGAGATGTTCTCTTAGGCGTCTTTCATGCACCGTCCTGTCTTTCGCGCGCTCTTTTCGTTGAAGTCATGCCCCAACTGGCCACGCAACTTTCCGCAATGCCTACTAATAAAACTCTCGTAGCTAGGCTTGCACCCTAACATTTTAATATAGATGAAAAAGAACGCTGGCGCAACAGGGACACTAACAAGAAAGGGGCACCACATGCGCACACTACCAACCGAGTTCATAATGTGTGCATGTGGTGTCCCTTTCTTGTTAGTGTCGTTGTTGCGCCAGCGTTCTTTTTCATCATGCACCTACTCGCCCCTCGGGCCATTTATTTTAATATAGATTCAATAATATATCTGACGCGTCGCTTCTAAAGTCAGTTAAAACCAACAGCGAGTCTTTTAATACTGTCCCCGTCGCTTCAGGCGTACCTGAGGGCTCTGTCATGGGTCCTCCCTTAATATGAATACACAATAAATTAATTGGCAGAGCATGTTTCCTGCAATGTCTGCCTTTCTTTCGAGCCACGGCGTGATTTACCGCTTAAGAGCTGTCATTTGTGACCAAAACGCCCTTCAGACTGATCTTAACTGGGTTCAAAAATATTTCCATTATTCGGTAATGAAACTAAACCAAAAGAAAAGCAAGCTCGGGTCGTTTAATTTTTTTCCACCCCTTCTATCCCCTTCTATCTATCATCGGGACAATTTCTACCACAACTTCATGGCTACTCCTATCCCCATGTAGTAAACGGAACTGAGTCTTAGGGTAAACTGAAACGAGACCCAAATATTCAATGAGAGCTCATTTCATGACGAGAGTTCTTTCTGCCATTTCTATCCTCCCCCTTCTGGACAAACGTTCTCCTGTCGCCTTCAGTGAACTACGTCCTCCAGAATAGCAGAGCTGCACAGTATACCAAGAAACTGTTCTGTATATCCTGACCAGAACCGCAGGACGACGGTTGATATTCAGAGGCTCTGAAGCAGCTCGTAAAAAAACTTCTCAAGCCTTTTCAGAAAAAATAATCACCAGCCAGGCTCCCTTCCCTTGCTATATTTACCAGCGTCGCAGGCCGTGCACTATACGTCCTATCCCAATGTATGCTGTCCGCCCGCGCGGAGTAGCATGTTCGGGCTATGTTCCTTTTTTCTTGATGCCAGCCGCGAACGTTCTTCTCGTTGTTCCTCTGTTTCTTGGGCACGTTGTTTACGCTTGGCTTCATTCCGTTTAGCTTGCCTGATCCCAGCTTCCGAACTCGATACAGCTCGTTTAGCTGCTTCGGCTTCTCGTCGTTTCCGCAGTCGTTCTTCTCGTTGTTCTTCCGTTTCTTGGGCACCTTGTAACCTCTTTCTTGCATTCTTCCTAGCTTGCTCGGCTGTCGCCTTAGAGTTCCATGGCAAGACTCCTCGAGGAGCGCGTGCACGTCCGGCTCCTCCTGGCTGCGGTATAGAGAGTAAGCTGACGTCACGCGTCACCACAGAAACGGAGAGGCTGACGTCACACCATCTGATAGTCGCGGCGGCGGCTCCTCGTGGAGCAGGGGTGTCCACGGACCACGCGACGAGCGGTTAGACCTGGCGTATAAAAGTAATAAAAGTAAGGTAATAAAAGTAAGGTAATTCTCAGAACTTGTTTGCGATTCAATGGCTGTCGCAACCTTTCGTGTAAAAATCGTGTCGAGAGCCTCATTTGCCAGGCGTTTACTGAAAGGCAAACAAAGCTGCCTACTCTACTATGGGTAGGAGGTAAATATGCTTGTTTTTCTCTCAATCAGGAACTAGGAGGGTCTAAAGTTCGACATGTTTTTGCTCGTACTAATGCTTTGAAGTGCAGCTTATTCACACTTAGTTTGGAGGTTTTCAACTCATAACATGGCAACATTTGCTCACTATAACTTCCAGATTTTTTGCGTGGAAGTGAGCAGATATAAGATGCTGAGCTATAGTGTCGCTTCTTACGTGTTTACATTCTTCTGATGATTGTGGGCTTGTGGTGCGCGAAATTTCAGTGTGCTGTATTCTCCTGTAACCAATTCCTGCTTTTCTCCTGACTGGAGCTGGAATATTTTCAAATTAAATAGAGAGATAAGTGCAGAGCGCATTTAACATATCGCGCGGTGACCTAGGCCTCCGTCCTATTGAGCACTCTGGTTAAACCTACCACGTTGGCAGCTTCGTTGATGCTAGGAGAGGTTACCAGTAGAGAGGCACTCAGTTATTCATGGGCTCTGCATTTTTTTTATTATTTGCCACTACTAACGGTAAAATATTTATTTTCACAAAAATATTGCGTGAGAAACGAATAGAATTTACTGAGATGGGGAGAAAGGCAATTGTGAACTGCGGCCATGGGAGTGGTGCGGACACAACGCAACGCGAGAGCCATGCATCAAGAACGGGCTGCAAGCGGGGATTTTGTGAGCGGAAGGATGGCAGCCGGTGCCTTCTTGCCTGCTCTCATAGCCCGTGTGCTTGCTATGACGCAGAGCACTGGACTGTCAAGCAAAGAGTGGCAACAGAACGCCTGCGACGCAGTCGTAAGAAATCGAGTGGTTTGGAGTTCGCTGCGCACTTCGGACACTGAATACGCATAATGCAGATGCACGGCAGGCGCGTGAATGAAGCGAATAGAGGCGCGTTGCTGGTGCAGGGAAACTCGATGATCCACTGCATGCTTTGCGCTGATGCTTTGCGCTGCTTTGGCAGCGCATCGCCTGCACTCTCCCCGCTTTCTGTTCCGACAGTTCCGGTTGTGCGCTGGGCGCCTCAGTGCCAGCACGTTGACTCTGCCAGTGCCCAGCTGCTACGCAATCGATTGCTAAACATCCCACGTGTGAGTCTCAGGTGGGCGCAACGCCGTGGTCAATCAGAAAAATTTGCAGAGAATGAGTGAAAATCGCAATGCATTCTGTCGCGCTATATGCATTCTGTCGCGCGACCAGCAACCGATGACACATGAAAAGGGAAATTTTGAGAAAACTATTGTATGCGACTTCCTCGATCAAAATGGCTTCTACATCGCAATGCACATCGCTCGTATTATTCACTTTCGTGATTTAATTCTTGTCCTCACTGCCGAAATGCCTTTCCAGAGCAGAATACAAACACCACTCGAAACGACGGCAACCTGAGTGCTGAAAACGCAAACGGGCTCTACTTTCTTCCGGCTGGAATGCCAAACGAACTCGGGGCGGGGAGACATAGCAGAAAATCTGCACCCTCAGAACAATTCGGAACGCCGCACAGGCGTCTGGTCCGCGGAAGAACGCGCAGCCAGGAAAATACAACCACGACGCCACGGTCTGCGCATGCGCGGGCACCCTAACTCGAGAAGCTCGTTGTCCAGATGGTGCAGACTGGCGCCGCTGCCTCTGCGCAGCCCTTTTCGGCATTGCGCAGGGGGATGGAAACGATTGTGACGCTGGCTGCACGTTAGCGCGCAGCGCTCTGTTTGGAGCGAGCCCTCTTTCGGCGATTGAGCTTTGCTGCGATAAACGCTGTTCAGGGGATAATGCAGGCGTGCAGAAGTTCGAGGATGCCTCTCCTGAATGCCGACCACTTTTGCGGAGATAGGCGTTTCTGCATAAGTTCAGCCGACAGGCGAAGCCTCTCCTTGTGCAGTGAATCCTCGCTCGTCGGCGGCGTGCGCGAAAACTCCGAATTCGCCGAAAAGGCGGCGGCGTCCACGTGGAGTGGAGGTTTGGAAGTAGACGAGAAACATTAAAAACACGTGATTACAACACCGCAACATGAACCAAACGTGACTAGGAGGTTGTAAGTATAAAGGTAAATAATTGCGCTAGGAAGAAAATTCGGGCATCGGAAATCGAGCTCCTCGCCGATCACATGAAAGCCAGACACGCTACTGCTGGGCCACGCAGGGAGTTTTTTTTTTTTTCGACGTGGTATTTACTATACGAGGTTATGCATGTAGAGAGAAGGGGCTGTGCAGATTATTTAAAATACCTTCGCCAGTGGGTGCACTCGACCAGCTGGATAGAGCGCAACACGGCTAAAAGGCCGGCAACGATAGACACCGTGTCAGCAGCGAAAACCAGTCCGGCAGAAAGTCTCGTTCATCACAAATGCCCCTGAGCTGAAGCATCATTCGGCTCAAATGGCTTCTGGGTGAAACAACAGGTTCATCTTTACGGTCTAACATGCGCATTTGCCCCAGGATATATGAAGTGCAATAGATAAAAAAAACACGTCATGCGGTTCACTCTCAGCTTTAGCGGCCACAAGCCAACGCACTGCACCGTTGGAATTAAAAACGAAGTCCTTCTCTAGCGTCCTTTTCAGCACGTCTCGCACAAAATCGCATCCTTGCCGTTGATAAAATAGTGTTGAATGGTTAAAGGTACATTGCACAGACGACGGTTAAGAGAAGGTGCAAAATATTCTTTCCATGGATCCACGTTTTGACAGGGAGAGCTTCGGTGTGCAATTTATAGAATAAAAATGTTTTCGGCTCAAGAAGGAAGCGGCATCTTGCACACGTGCTTTAGAACATCATGACCCATGAGGCCAAAGCGGACAAAACGATACAGTGGCGGCGGAAAGAGCATCGCTATCAAAAACCTGTGCAGACTCTTTCGCGAAACAGAAAATGAGTACTCGTTAGAAAATCGAACGGTCAAAAACCTCGGAGATCCGCAAACTTTCTGCATAAAGCCTAATAAAGAGGGGCGCTCAGTAAAATTTGAGGAAACACTAAGTTTGGAAACAGGGTCACGAGATTAAACTGCAAGAATGCTCTAATAATCAGCTAGGAACAATCACGAAAAAAGGAGAAACGGGCAACTGTCTCACATCTAGGCGAACTGAGCCCAATACTCCTGCTCAAGCATGCCTGAAGAGATTATCACGTCGCATCGGCTCGAAATTGGAAGCCCAAATAAAAGTCGCAAATATTTGATGAAAACGCTGCACGTTTGTACGGCTTGGATAAAGCGATGCCTTTATTTTTTATTCATTTCACAATACTGTGAGCCTTCCTCAGGTTCTGAGAGGAGTGGAACAAAGTAATAAAAAACAAGCATGGTGTTCCGAAGCATTAAAACAAGAAATACAGAACACCTAAATCACGTTCTCTGAAGAGTGCAGAACTATGGATTCCAACAATAAATGAGTCACGATAAAAGTAATTGGTTAACAAAGAAATTACAACAGTCACTTTTTTTTTTCGAAAAAAGATTCAACTCCAGCGACAAAATCATCACGTGACAAATTATTCATATATTGGCGGGCAGGTTATTCCACACTTCGGTGGCTCGAGGGAAAAGTGAAAATTTTGACAGGTCACATCTTTCCTCGTGTTGTCTTTCCGATGATTTTCATTGTGAGAGGAAACAGTGTGCGTGGGCAAGCGGAACCGCTGAAGTTCTTGCAGCTATTTCCCTCTCGTGATCCGGATCAGGCGTGATCACCTGCCCTAAGTAGACTGAAGAGCAAGGTTCCGGACTAGTTGGTAATGCATTTAAAGAAAGATAGAGCGCGAAAAGAGACGGGCACACAAAGAAACGACACACACACGAGCGCTGACTCACAACTGAAACTTTATTCTGATGGAAAGGTGTTTAAATAGACAACATGAGAGGACGCGTAACAGGGCTGATGCAGCGATAACCGGCAATCGGTGTGGTCGCGCCACAAGATGGCAAAAAAACAAACACAACAGGGAACAGGTGTGTCGTTTTTTCGTGTGTCCGTGTTCTTTCGCCCTGTTTCTTCCTTCTAAGTAGACGTATTCGCGTACTACTTCCGGCCCCTCGCTAGCAATTTCGTAGTGCTCTTCGTTTCCGACACCGTTGAATATCACTTTAATATTCGGCATCTGACTTTTATACCCACTGTTTCGACCTGCATGCCCAAATCAATGCGGCGGAGCTTAAGTGTCCCCAGAGTTTTTCTTCGTCACGGCAATTATAACTCCGCGTTGTTTTCTTTCACTGTTCACTTCATACTGTTTGCTTCCTGGCTTCCTGGCTTCCTGGCCCTTTTTATTCTCTAAAGAATTAGCCTCGAACGGAAAAAAAAAACGGTGCACAGAGCTGTCATGAAATTTCCGATTCATAGAGACCGTTATTGCGTGAACAGGTCGCGTAAAGTGTCGTCTGCCATACCTACCCCCCCCCCCCCCCACCTTTCTACGCTCGCCTCCTCTCTCCACTTCTATCACCGCAAACAGAAGCAAGGAAGAAACCTGCGTAGGAGCCTGTAATAAGATTCGCGGGTTAGTCGAGCTGGCGTCGTTGTCTGACATGGAATCATCTGGTTGGTCGACGCAGTTATGACTCCGTCAGGTCACGCGAAGCGCCCCTGCCACATCTCAACGTTAGAACCATCCTCTGCCTCGAATAAATAAATGACAGCGCAAAGAGACAAGGACTAGACGAGGCAACACGGACGGCGTTGAACTTCCAACTTTTATTTCCAACGAATCGTGCGAACATATATGCACTCTGAACAATCCGGCGTCATCGTCAGTGCATGCGCAAATATGTCAGCTCTTTATCAGAGAGAGTGATATAGAAGCAGAGCTAACACATGCGTCTCCCCGATTATATATCAACTCCGATTCAATGATTTCGCGCGTTACACGTTGATTACTCTTTTTTCTAATGACGGTACTAGTAAGATCTGAGGAACATTCTTCACACGTAAGGCAGTGGGCGGCCAGAAGGCCTTCAAAATCTTTTCCTTTTGGGGCATTTTCTACATTTTTGGCATGCTCCGTCAACCTGTCATTCACGCATCTCTCAGTTTGTCCGACATAAGTTTTACCACAGTTTAACGGAATTTCATATACTACGCCTTCTGCGCATTCAACAAAGGGCCGCCGATGCTTCTTTCGACAGTTATTTTGCTTCGCTGTCTCGCGATCAGCCATCTTGCACAGCTTTGACAGCTTGTGAGGAGCAGAGAAGACGACTTTCACGTCGTACCGCGGCGCTACCTTTTTCAGCTTGTGTGACAGCTTGTGAATGTGAGGTATCACAGCTACCTTTTGCCTACGCTGTGCGTGGGCGTCACACATACTCACGTCAGTGCCCAACTTTTTGAGTAGGCCTTCAGCAACCGAAATGAGAAGGTGCTGCGGATAACAGGCACTGCCCAGCCTATCGGCTTGATGGTTGAACGCTTCTGCGACGAGATGCGGGCAACTTTTGCTAAGGGCGTTTTTAAAGCACGAGGTGGCGATGGCTCGTTTAACGAGCTTTGAGTGTGCAGAGTTGAATGGCAGAAGCGGTTTTTTGGCGCGCGGTTCATAGCCCCAGCAGACACCATCACCTTAAAAGTGGAGCCTGATATCTAAAAACCTAATTTGGCCGGTCACTGGGAGTTCCTGGGTTAGGTCAAGAGGCCTCTTCACCGTTCCAAAGGTGCCCAATATCTTTCTAGCAGCACGTTCATTTGCCTGCGCAACAACTAAATAATCATCAACAAACCTAAAGACCCTGCGGACGTTTTGGTCTTTGAAGGATGAGATTAAAAGACACTAAACTGCGGTAAAACTTATGTCGGCCAAACTGGGAGATGCGTGAATGACAGGTTGAGGGAGCATGCTAAAAAAGTAGAAAATGCCCTTGAAGGAAAAGATTTTGAAGGCTTTCTGGCTGCCCACTGCCTTACGTGTGAAGAATGTTCACCATATCTTACTAGCACAGTCATTAGAAAAAAAATAATCAACGTGCAACGCGCGAAATCATTGAATCGGAGTTGATGTATAATCGGGGAGAAGAACGTGTTAGCTCCGCTTCTATCACTCTTTCTGATAAAGAGCTGACATATTTGCGCATGCACTGACGATGACGCCGGATTGTTCAGAGTGCATATATGTTCGCACGATTTGTTGGAAATAAAAGTTGGAAGTTCAGCGCCGTCCTTGTTGTCTCGTCTAGTCCTCGTCTCCTTGCGCTGCCATTTATTTGTTCAAGACATGTACCAACACGCCCAATTTTCCACGTGATCCTCTCCCTCCCGCCGCGTTCTTCGACGTTTGCAACCATCACCTCTCATCGGCCTCTGTCTGCCCCCTGTGCCATTCCCCTCCACGTTAGAAGCACCATCACGGAAAAAATGCTCTTACAATGCTCTTAAAATGCTCTTTACAGAGCATCATTGACGGTACCAAGTTTACGACAGAAAGAAAAAGAAAAAACAAATATAATAAGAATGTTAGGTAGAATAACTGTAGACAAACATAAATTTACTATGCACATCATGTAATGCATGTGTGGTCCGAAATAAAAAGTTGGTTGATTGGTTTATGGGGTTTAACGTCCCAAAGCGACTAAGGCTATGAGAGACGCCGTAGTGGAGGGCTCCGGAAATTTCGACCACCTGGGGTTCTTTAACGTGCACTGACATCGCACAGTACACGGGCCTCAAATTTCTCCTCCAAAGAAACTCAACCACCGCGGCCGGGATCGAACCCGCGTCTTTCGGGACAGCAGCCGAGCACCATAGCCACTGAGCCACCGCGGCGGCGAAATAAAAAGTTCGCTATTGGCGCAGACAGTTGTGACATCATAAGGCCACTTGACTGCGCCTTAACCACCATCGCTCGATCAATCTCCCCAAGTGTATCACCCCAAATGGAAGCCTAGTGACAGAAAAAAAATCTCGATGTTCTGTTCAGTCATGAATTTCGCGGATTCGGCAGGCGGAGTTGTGGTCTGTCATAAAATTCGCTTATTGGTCGAGAGAGATAAACGCCACCACCTCATGTGATGACGTGATGACGAGCTCACTGTCCGGTGTCTATAAGGTATTTACTAAGGTAATCGCTAATACAGTCAGGAAAATCGTACTGTTTAATCAACAAAATAATCAGGCAGGCTTTCATAAAGGATGCTAAACATTTGACAAACACTGTTCACACTTCGAGTTATAAATCAATTCGCTCTCGCCCTACCATAAGCTTGCCGTCCCGGTTAGCTCAGTTGGTAGAGCGACTGCTCCGGTGAAGCGGTGGTCCCAGGTTCGAACCCCGGACCTGGACGAATTTTTCTTTAACTACGAAGTTTCTGAGAAGCTGTATATTGTAGCCGTAAGGCTGCGCTAGGGTGAATGCCAATGAGTAATTACTCCCTTATTAAACAATAGACCATATTCACAACGTCAATCAGGTGATAGAGAAATATGCTGCAGAAGATTTCTTTTCTACACTGGTTGGTGGAACATGACCAGAAATAAAGCCGACAAATAAACACCACACACATCTTTTCTTCCTGTGTGGTGTTTATTTCTCGGTTGTATTTCTGATCGCGATGAAGAAATGCGCGGAATATAACCAACCCCTGCGTAACCTTTCACATATTTCAAGAAAACGTTTGACTCAGTCGAAAGCTCAGCAGTCATGCAGGCATTGCGGAATAAGGGTGTAGAAGAGCCTCCTGCAAAAATACTGGAAGATAACCTATAACTGCTGCACAAATAACCCAGTCCTCCGTAAAGTCAGCGATAAAATTCCAATAAGGAAAGGTTTCAGGTAGGGAGACGCTTCTCCAGTGCTGTTCGGCGCCTCTTTAGAGCAGGTATTCCAAGGCCTGGATATGAAACAAATGGGATAAGAGTTAATGGAGAATACCCAAGTAATTTGCGATTCGCTGATGACATTGCCTTGCTAATTCAGAATTGTCCTTCTATTCGCGACCCACTCTTTCTCCTTCTTCCCTTCCCCTCCGGACAAGAAACCTTCTCACAGAAAATATCCCTGCGTTGAGGTCTCTTTAAAGTTCTCTCATTGGTCAAGTCACACCTTCCAACCGTCCTCTCCTCCCCCTCCGCAACGAAGCCTCATCACGCAGAATCCCGCGGCGTTGTGGAGTGTCGTAAAGTAGCTTGGTTTGGGCTAGTTGGTAACAGTTCTTCGAAAACATAGCGCAAAAAGGACATGGACGACACAGAACTTGAGGGGACAGGCGCTGTCCCGTCCAGTTCTGTGTCGTCCGTGTCCTTTTTGCGCTATGTCTTCGAAGAGTGTAATAAAATTTCCTGCTTGGTAGCTGTGTGGTCTTTCATGTAAATTCGATGTATGGTCTACGCGGTTTTCGCATCGTCAGCTGACATGACATGTTAGCTGCAAAACGACCTCGTCTGCCTCAAACCTTATCTCTTAATGGGCCACCTGCCAACCGTGTGCAGCTTGGAGACACACACGAGCGCCAGTCAGCGCAGGGGCATGCAACTGTCTTATCTCTTGTAATCAGTGCTTAAATGTCCCTTTGATTTTGTGTTCGCACCTGTCCGCTCTTTGGGATTAAGCTAGAGCTCAGACTGCTTTGGCATCCTTGGGCGACACAAACGCGCCATGCGTTCATATTCTCACGAAGTGGCGAGTACAGACACGTTACCAGATAAATGCGGTAATATCTCTCGTCAGATAGACTAAATGATGAAGAGACATGCTGGCGGCTTTGGGCATGAAGTAATCACGATATGAAAGCTTTGCGGTATTATCAAAGTATGGTCGGGCGACTTATGAGGCCTCAAATTTTGGCGCCAATAACAAAAAGTTTCGACGCGCGTTGCGTGCTCGCAGATCATCATCGCCGCCACCAGCCTGACTTTGTACCTTAAAGTAAAAATGCCTCTCCCAGTTATATGAAGTTAACCACAAGTGCGTAAGGACAGAAATTAACCCTGCCCTATGCCACCTGAAGCCGTCTTATCCCCGGAAGCTTCATAATCTCAGCCGCCCACCTGAATATCGCGCCCACTGTATCAGGCTGTAGCATTCTCATATCAGGTGTGTCTCAGAATCCGTTTTTTATTGTGTGTTACAAATTTATCAACCGTGGAAAGTGCCAACGGTGGATCCCACGGCTGAGGAAAAACGATAGCATGCGAGGCAAGGAAAATGTCATGCTTCTCCCTTCATACTATACGCATACAGGCAGGGAGAAAGCAGCCAGCATGACACCTACGGCATCCTGCGCCGCGCTCATGTGCGGCGACAGAGGGCAGCCGGTGGCTGTAAATCAAACGCGCGGCCTGATACGGCGACGCGATTAATGGCGCCGCGGTCGTTGATTTAGGGCGGCAAGATTTTTCTCCTGGGAGTGCGCCAACCCTTTGGGCGACGCTGGCCACCGGAATGCGTCACCGTAGTTGACCGTGCGATTAGCGCGGCCGGCCCGACTGCTCCCCCAGCAGCAGCCGCGGCGGTTAAAATAGCGAGGTCGAGTGGCTGTTGCAAATTGCCCATGGCGGTCACGTCCGTCTCTTCTCGGCAGAGCCCGGAGCGTGCTGGCCACGCGACGGCGTCAGTGCCCTGGCGAGGAGGCGCTCTCCATCCGGGCGGCGACTGACGCCTGGGCTCGTGAAACAGTTGCGGCGATTGTCTAAGCTACTGCCAGCACTCCCCTCTGCTCTTCATCAGCCTGGGAAGGTACGTCGTGCTACCCAGTTGAAAAATTCAGGGGCACTTTGACTATCGAAAGTGCGTAGAGGCGAAAGCGTTTTCCGCACCACTTTGACTGCCTCCGTGGCACTGTTGGCATCACCACTGGATGACGTCACACACAATTATTGATTAATTACTACGGGATGACAAATTACTAATTCACGGCTCATTACTAATTAACTACTAAATACTAATTAATTGCTAATTAATTGAGCCTAAGCTTCGCTTTTAGGAGTGGAACGCAACAGCGTGTTGTAGCGCTGCCAGCTAGAGAGTCCATGGAACGCCACCACCCGTTCGGCGCGATGCCTTTGATGTGCTCGTTGGTCGGAACCGTGGGTTTTGAACGCATGAGGATGAGGTGGGCAGACTGGGGAGGAAAGCCTTCAGGAGAAGAAGTAAACTTGGAGATTTATTTACATTATTTACAATATAAACAGAGAGACCAAAGGTCAGGGAAGAAGCTCCGTAAACATGACAGATTGCGGCTTAAGTACAGTTGATATTCCATAGCCACCTAGCCAGGGAATCCGGTATCTGGTCGAGCGTCCAATGGGCCTTGAGCCTTTACATAAGCTCCGCCCATCGCACGTGACCGCGCACACAACACAGAAACACGTGCTGGCAAAGTGGATTCCCGGCGCTCTGCAGTCGCGGACGGCGTGGTTTCTCGCGGGCTGACCAGGCCCAAGGGTCGTCGGCCTCTGTGCGGCGATCCTGCCGCAGGAAACACGAGATCTGTTGGCTCGAACCGGTGGACTCTTCACGAGGGAAGGACAATCAGCCGTGACCACCTCCGCTTTGTCGGCTGCCCAGGGTGCACGTGGGCAATGGCGCATAATTTCAAATGCTGCTTATGATGCCCACACCAAGCCCATTTCTGAAAACTTGAACCTAATCTCATTACCAAATCTATATAATTCAGTGCTTGCATCACGATATCAGACCTCGATGAAAAATAATGATTTTTATCTCAGGTAACTTGCAGAAATGAAATTACAGCACGTTGCTTATGATACAAGGAGCACAGAACAATGGCAGTTACCATATACACGAACCAATTACGGTCGCCAGATGCTACGCTACACCTTCAAGTGTATTAAATGGAGCCCATATCGCTCACTCGTAATCAATGTGCTTTCAAACTTCTTACCACACATCTGTCACATCTTTGATTTTTATTTCGACAGGTATTTTTTGCCAGTTTTCAATTTCCTAGAATTTATAGTTATCCCTTGCCTTGTAACTAGTCTTTTTCGCCTTTCTTGTATCTTGTATTCTTGTATTTTTCGCCTTTCTTGTATCTTTGCTACTTGCACTGTAATTCCTGCCTTGATGTATCTTTGTTTCTTCTTTTGTTGTACATGAAATAAGAACGTACTTGCCTTTCTTTTCTTAGCATGTCGGTTTCTGCGCCGCTCCGCCATCTGCAATGGGGTACAGGCCCTGTCAAGCTTTTTTCAGGCTTTTTACTTGCCCCCCCCCCCCTCAACATCATACCTGTCTAGCGGACGTTTGATGTTGGAAATAAATTTGACTTTGACTTTGAATGGGTTGGCGCCACCGTCGCCTCCGCTGTCGCCGCCACTGGGTCTCTTCCGTAGGTCCACGGGAATGCGCAGTCCGGGAGAACAGCCGCACTCAGCATCCCCGGCGAAGGGTATTAGAGGCCTTTGTTCACGGCGACGCCGACTCCAGTAGCCTCTCCCACGCCGGCGTTTCTTGCGCTTCCTCCGAACAGCAGCGCTTTCGGTCACGGTAGCTCGATATGGCGCCTACCTGGCTCGCCTGTTTCCCCTGGCTGGAACCCCGATCACAACACGTTGCCCTTTGAAGGCAACGCTTTTTGAGGAAACGAAATGACGCAGTAATTCTCTGTCATCTCGGTGGGCACCCGAACTGCACCGTACGGGAAGGAAGGAAGTGGGAGCGAAAGAAGAAAGAAGAAGAGGGGCCGAAATGAAGAAAACGAAAATTGTACTAGGGGAAAAATCACGCAGTAACTGCCTCACATATCTCGGTGAACACCCGTCAAAAACTGACGCCTCTGCTGACAAGCTTCTGCTGACAGCCTTCTGTCGACAACGACGAGGCATTATAGGCTTTCGCCTTAATACATAATCATATGGAGCAATCCAGGGACATACGCATGCCGGAGCAGACGCCTCGACAATTCGTCGACCTCGACCGCAATAGCGACAAAAACTCTCCATTTATGGGGTAACAATAGTGACGCTTTCTTTTAACCAAGCATGAAAAATTACCAAAAATATCGAAACTTCGAAGCGTATACATGCTTTACAAAAGCATCTGTACTTCCTTTTCTCCTTTCTCAGTTGGTGTTCCTCGCGGAAAATTCACGCTCCAAAACTCAGTTTATTTATTTATTTAGAATACCCCTAAGGGCCCTCGTGCGAGGGTATTACATAAGGCGGGGGGGGGGGGGGCGATACAAGCATAAAAATATGGCAGAGGCACTTGAAACAAAATACACGTATTAATGAATTAAAGCTAGTAATGTACACAAATAACACAACAAACAACGCACAATAAAATACTCTATAAATGCACATAATACAACAAATAATACACTCTAATACACATAATACACTCTCATGTTCGTTCGTTTACTTGTTTATGTTTTTATTCTCTGTATTTGCACTTTTCAAATGATCATTCTTTTCCCGCTATTTTACTGAGTTCGATGCTTTGCCTTCATTTTGCGTCAATATTACTAACAAAGAATAGGTGCAGCGTCACCTATTTCAATTTCGGTGGGCTGTGTATCCCCCCCCTCTCCTTTCTCACCTCGCTTCACTGTAATACCACACATGTCACAATGGGGAAGCAAACAAACCAATGAAAGATGGCTACATCCGCACGCTTTAAAATTGTCTCAACTTATTTTTTTCTCAGGGCGGGGAGGGCAACCATAAGAGCTTGTCCCAGCTCCTTCGTCGGCTTTCCTCTCCTTCATCGTAATAACGCAGGCATCGTTAAGATTCAGTCCTCAGAGTAGCCCCAGATTGTCCCGATGTCAAGGCTGAGTCGCCGCTAAATTGGTTTCAAAGGCGACAACGGGAACTCTGTGCACAATACGCGGGAAGGAACATGTCCTCGTCACTCTTCGAAAAGCTACAGATGGATATATTCATTTACATTGTACCCTGCAGCGCCAAGGCGTTACAATAGGAAAGCGGGCTTCACAGGGCAATGGATAAAATCAGATTATGCAATTACAAATAATGAAAACAATAAAATTACAAACAGGGCTTACGGGCAAAAACAAAAAGAAAACCAGCACAGTAGAATTACATTTCGCTCAGTGAAGAAACAAAAGTGCCGCTGCTGCACTGTAAACAAAAATAAACCCAAAAGAGAGTATGCATGGTAGCGGCCACCCTTTTTATTCCGTTGGTGAAAACATTTACTCCATGAGTATGGATTAAAAAGGTGGACTGTCCTCTATTTTACTCCCATGAGGGAATAATGGAGTAAAAATCAGTATTTACCTGCATTTACTCCAGTCTAGAAAGGGATTTAATTGCGCCAAATACTCCACCAGTGCCGAAATGGAGTAAAAAAATGGCAGAGGCTTAGCTAAGGTTAAGCCTAGTCAGATGCGAAGCATATTGATGGCTAGGCTTGGTAATACATGGCTTTCCTTTTCTAGAACGTTGTCGCCGAGCCGCATATTGAGCACGCCGCTCAGCCAGACGTTCATCCCACTCTTCATCGGTCTCTGTGGCACGCTGAAGCTTTCGCTTCTCGTTCAAATCAGCCCTGCTTCTAGGCGGCATCCCAACACCTGGCCGCCACGTAAGTGCCCGGGGGGCGAGGCAAGCTTAGCTTTATACCGCTGCTGTAGCGTCCCGTGGTCAGCTGCAGCGCCTCTGATGTGGAGCCTCCACCGCCGCGGCCGACCGCGCGAGCCGGCAGCCCATCTCTGCTCTGCTGTGACGTCATGTTGTCACGTGGTCAGCCGCCGCACCTCTGATGTGGAGCCTCCACCGCCGCGGCCGACCGCGCGAGCCGGCAGCCCATCTCTCCTCTGCTGTGACGTCATGTTGTCACGTGGTGTCACGTGGTGTCACGTGGTCACGCTAAAGGTCAATGGTAGCTCCACCGCCGCGCTCTACGGGCTGTAGTGTAGCTCTAGTAATATGCTTCGCATAAAAAAAACACCATTTTGTGCAATCCGCCCCACCACCTAGCGTCTCGTCTGCTTCTGATCAGTCATCTGACAATGGCGGTGAGTGAAGGCCGCTTGGTTGCCATCGTCGCTGGATCTCTGCTCACTTCTGCTCCTTCACAGGCGCCTGCCGCGGTACCAGATTTTGTCTTGTCACCGCTTTCCGCTACAGTACGCTACATAACTGAATTGCTCCTGTGAAGCCTCCAGTGCTTTAACCATACCTGACTTTCCTTTGTTAGTGTCGCCGCCCCGTTACAGCCCCTGCGTAGGCCTAAGTCTCTCAGGCTTTTTTCAGTGTGGTACTCGCAATCTGTTGCAGCAGATTATGTGTTGCTTCAACATGGAACTGCGATAGAACATTGTGTCAATGTTGAGCTCTTGATGGACCTCATGAGGTTACATTTTTCCTCAGTGATATTGAAAAGTCAAGCCTTAATGAAGTCAATATGAAAGCAAACACTGTCATTCCAAACTACCATAAGCTGTATTTTCAACACTTCTGGTCTGGTTTTTAGTCAAATATAGCGTGGTGCACGACCGTGAAAACTGCCCAGCGACTCCTTCTCAGTTTTGAACTATTGATTACAATGTTACGTCTCTTTAACTACAAACACGGCCAACAAAACAAGCTGGTACAGCAAAAGGAGACAACAAGCAGACGAGTCCTGCCGCCTACGCCGCCGCTGGACTTGCAGACGGCGAATTGAATACGTGACGCGGAGTTATGTTCGGGCAGCGCAGTTTCCCAAGTTCCCGGGCTACTGCCCGTTTCCGCCGCTGTCATTCCTGCAAGCCTGAATGAGGATAAATAAACATGACGTCAGTTGGGCTCCATTTATGTGGCTAGAGAAGATTTACTTCCTTATACTCTAAAATAACTCCCTGATATAAGGGAGTAAAAAAACACACATATGGAGTAAAGAAAACATCCTTTTCGGTGTGTTTTCAAGGACAAACCATTGTGAACCTGTTCTGGGTGTTTTTCTGCTACAGTGTGTAACTTGCCACCTGCGCTGGAAACGATTCCGTTCAGTAATTGTCCTCCCGAAAAAGGAGGATTTCATATAACTTGTTTTGCACCCGATTTCACGAATCTTGTTTTCCTGGTCCCTTGTGCCCGACATGTTGTGGGAGGAGATGAATATATTTACATCTCTCGATTTTTGTCAATATATACTGTATGGAGCGCATGAATTTCAGCCTACTCTTTTGCCGCCTTTCCAGAAATAGTTCTGGTCGGATAATATTTATTATGACAGTGACGCTGGCTTATTTTGAATATTGTGAACCTGGCTGCACGGTTTTGTACGCGTTCTTGTTTATCTATTAGGCGATGTAGGCTAGGGTGGCTTACGACACTAGCGTATTTCAAGTGCTGCGTCACCAGCGCCAGATAAACTGCAAGCTTGCAATGAGTAGCTCATTTTTCCCTCATGCAATAGTCTTATGGAATTCCTTACCCGAAAACATAGCCGAATGCACAGAGAGAAACAATTCCGTAATAAGCTAAAACTTCAGCCATCCTGAATAGACTGTCCCCTTTGTACTCTTTTGTTACTTAGTTTAATTGCATTTCTGCGCCTTGGTGTAATTTTGTTTCTCTTACGCTTGCTTGTTCGCTGTTATTTGACTTAGATGTATGTCAGCATTTTTACTGTATTTTTTTTCCTTGCTTTTATTTTTGCTTGCCTTCATTGTATTTTGTATTTTGCTCTTCACATTTTTCCACGTTCAAGATTTTGTACATCATGTTAATTCGCCTCCCCCTTATGTAATGCCCTCGGGCCCTTAAGGAGAAAATAAATGAAAATAAATGAAATGAAAAGAGGGGAAGTGTCCGCCTTTCTATGTTAAGAACTGCACCTGCTTGATTTATCAGCCTATTAATTTGTAGATTGAATGCGACACACCTACTAAGGTTAACATGTACGGACTTTATTTCAGACGCTTTTTCCAGTGATTGTTTTCTAATGTCACACGAACGAAAACTATTAACCTTTTTCCTGGGAAATGCCACATGATAACATTCCTTCGTATTCAACAGCAGCTCTAAACAGTGGCAACATCCTGCTATGCTGCTGAAATCATCCTGCAGAATTTCCGCAACACGGCTGGCTGATACACAATCGTGGGCAAATAATTGATTATGACAATATATGATATAATTAAGAACATCAATGGTGCGTGACCGGACCCCTGCGGAGCTCCACATATCACACGTCTGTATTCATATGTAGTGCCACCCACATCCTAACACTGTTTTCTTTCGTCAGGCACCGTGAGAACTTCGCCATAAATTAGCAGGGTCTTTATTCATCGTGAATTCAGACAGCTGGGCTGCTTCCCAACCTCGGCATTAGAATTCTCACGGGCAGTGCGTCTCCCACAGCGTCACCCGCAATAGCGATGCCTCGGAAGAACCAAGCTGCTCTTTCCAAAAAGGTGTGATGCTGCACGGTGTCATGGAGGTTCCAGACACGAACTCAGAACGGAACTGGTAGCCGAGCTTACGCAAGTGATTCTCATTAATTGATCTCGATATAAACCCGGGTTATTCTGCCACAACTTTTCGTTTTCGAGCTGACTTAGCTGTGCTTTTGGGAATGTTTATTGTTAACCTTCCAGTTCTCTTCAGTTCTATTACGGCACGGTACGGTATCACATGGTATCATTAGGCATGGTTTACCGTTGCCAGGCTGGGCATAGACAGCAATAGAGGCCATACTGTAGGCCTCCAGAATTATTCCGACATGTGGGTCCTTGGCAAGCTCTTCGCACGGCAAAGGAGGCAAATGTTTTAACGCGACACCGTTAAAGGCCACGATTTCCAGAAAATCCGGTGTGGGCGTTGTGAGCGAGAGATCACGACCGTGACTCCGGCAGGTGATGCCAGCAGAGAGCAACCTAGGAGGCAGGTGGGCCACCCAGGTCAGGTGACCTTCCACGAAGTCACCACAACCTGCGCGCCCAACAGTGAGCAAACTGCCCACCGTGGGCGGTCGCATTTAAATCAATGACTGGTCGCTCGCGAAGAGCAACCTTTGACGCACAAGACCCACTCATCGGAGAACCTGCAATCGCAGGGCGATGCCGCGTCGCTTAACCGCTGCACCACTGTGCCAGGAGGCGTCGGAGAGACTCCCAGCGATCTAACTATGTAAAGTGGAGAATGACCTTCTGCATATATGGGAATGAACCCATTACGCTATTGAGTCATACACTTAAGGTGGAGCTTAAGTGTCACCTCCAAATTTTGCATTTGGTTTTGGTTTTTGAAGACAGGAAATTGTGCAGTATTTGTCTCACACATCTCGGTGGGCGCCCGAACCGCGCCGTAAGGCAACAGAGGAAGGTGGGAGCGAATGAAGAAAGGAAGAAAGAGGTGCCTCAGGGATAATTTCGACCCCCTGGTAATCTTTAACGTGCACTAACGTCGAACAGCAGGACTCGGGCGTCTTTTGCGTTTCGCCTCAACTGAAACGCAGCCGCCGCGGCCGGGTTCGAACCCGGGTACTCCGTCTCAGTAGTCAAGCGACCTAAGCAATGAGCCACCACGGCGAGCATTTCGCCTCCATCCAACTGCGGCAGCTACGCCCAGGAATCGACTCTTCGTCTTTGAGCCGAGTAGCCGAAGGCCCCAACCACTAAGCCACCGCGGCGGGTGCTGCAGTACAGGCCGGGCACTTTATTATTAGTCGCCCTTTCTTCCTGCCTCCGCCATTGCATTTTTAAAGCTCTTGCACTTTCAGCCTTTGCCGTGGCGCGGCGGTGCCACCACTGACCTTTAGTTGACCTCTGTGTTACGTCATGTGTGACATCACGCCAAAGAGAAGGGCGACCGACTCGCGCCGTCGCAAGCCGCGGCGGTGCCACCACCGGCGCCTAACTCCTGCGCTCTCCGCTAGGAGCGCGATTGTGGCTTGAAGGAATCATATTCTTAGCGGTAAGAAAGAGACACAACACCAAGATACACACACACAGGAAACCCGCTAGACTTAGACAGAAACTTCGTTAAAACATTAAGTTGGGCTAGTTGGTAATGGCTTGAAGTAATCATATTCTTAGCGGTAAGAAACAGACACAACACCAAGATACACACAAACAGGACACCCGCTAGACCTAGACAGGTCTAGACAAGATACACACACACAGGACACCCGCTAGACCTAGACAGGTCTAGACCTGTCTAGGTCTAGCGGGTGTCTTACCGCTAAGAATATGATTCCTTCAAGTCATTACCAACTAGCCTAATTTAATGTTTTAGCGATTGTGGCGTTACGCTGAAGAGATTAGGCTCGACTCACGTCGCTAGAAAGCAGTAGCTATGCCAACCACCAGCGGCTGAACATTGCTTCGCGATCTCGCGCCGTCCGTGCGCGACGGCGGTGCACATGAACGGTGGCCTGACTGGACTCGATTGTACTGGACTGGATTGGATTGGATTAGAATAGATTAGATTAAATTAGATTACATTGGATTGCATTGGATTGGATTGTATAACAGATGCATCGCCACAAGTCTAACCACAGGCACCACCACCAGCTACACTACCAGCTGAACCATGGCAAACAAAAGGTGCGCTCCTGTGTTTTTTCAGTCGGATGACAGGATCTTAAAAAAGCTTGTAAGTTCCATCCGAAGCTCCTAAACAATGTGATTGGTCCTTTCAATAATGCAAAAATAGATTAGGTGCAATCTACGCATCTCAGGATATTCTCTCACCGGACGAAGGTCACGACATCCATCCGCCAGCTTCGGGCGCAGGTCGTCATACTGATCACGCGACTGCAAGTGATTATACAATCTGACACGCAGATAGAGATGCCACATTGTGCATTCTCTCAGCGAGTTATGCACTGCGCTTCGGGCATGGGTTATGCAAACAGCAATCCTTGTGGATGAAAAATTATGTACTTGGTTTTTCTTCACATTTGTTGTCGAATGCCGCTTATTTTTTTATTAATTTCTTGCCGCAATAAATGTTGAACTATGACATAGACTGAGAACATTCCTCCATGTGCGCTAAATGGTCGCTCGTTGAGCCAGATGCATGATTTAGGGAGCAAGGGCAGTGCGTGAGCGATTCCCTACCGAATCGTCTTTCTCGCCCACTGCCCACGCATTCGGCACTTTAATCTGTGATCACTGAAAAAAGAATAATTTGATCAGTTCGAATGCGTTCTCTCTTCATTAATGGCGTCCATCTCCTGCGGTATTTGTGTTTGTCTAATTCGGAGCATTGAATCTGGCTTCTCACTTTTCATTAGTGGCAGTTTTTTCAACCTGGAAGCCGATTAATTCACTGATTAGTGACCGTGTTTGAGTCACAGTGTTGCACAGGCCCGAGAAAATTGAATCAACCTCTGGCGCCAGACTGCAGCCGCCACCTGCTGGCCGAAGCCAGGAGCGCCACCGAGCTGCAGCTGACCTGATCGGAATCGCCCCCAGATCCTCTTCGCCTCGGCAATGAGGTTCGGATGGGGACATCCCTGCCCGTCGTGATCGATCTGTGTACCGGTGTAGCCACTGCCTTCTCCGGCTCTCTTGTTGTGTAGCAAGTTTAAAATTAATGGCGTTCTTTTAGAGATGAAACGGCCGTGTACGGAAATCCAGGCTTTGCCTCCGATTCTGGCACAGGAGAACTTAAAGCAAAATATCCGGCGCGAAGGGCAGCCGGAGAGCTTGATGTCAGAAACGTGTAAGCAGGTTATTTTTTTAAAGGCCGCGAGAAAGTGAAAGACCAAAGTCTCGTTACAGCTTCAAAGTCTACAGCTTCAGAATCTTTCGCGGTGAGGTCTTGTGCTTCGCAATAAATTTGTAATGTTATTCTAGATCCATTTCTTTGTTTGTAGTTGAAGCATTACACAGGTGAACAAAAATGACCTCACTAACCGTTTGTATTTTTTGGCTGATCTCCTCAAAATAGAGTTTACAGGGTAGGAGGCCACAGGCAGGCGTCATGGGCCGTCGCACGCTTTGCATTCACTCCGTGCGAAACAAGGAACGCGAACTGCTTTTCCTCGGTGGAGGGGTGGAGCGCGCTTCGCACAACCGGCGTTGCCTCTGCGGCCGCCGTGCTTTGCTCGCTTTCTGCCTCGCAAGCCCGCGCGGCTGAGGACGTGTCAGTGTTGGCTATGACCTGCTGGGCACAGAAATTGTACTTAAACTTGAAATTGCTTCTTGAGTTACGATTACCACAGCAGTCCTTCAGTTAAAACGAAAGGAAGCTGCAATGGGACCGAGCTCTTAACTGGAAGGAAGACGTCGCGTCCCTGAAATGGCTTGCCGGTACGCCGTTTCTCCTCTCAAAGCTGGTTTCTCTCTTCGGCCCCCTGGCAGCGAGAAAGCAATGGAGTGATACCGGCCGGCTTTTCTATCTCGACGACGTTCGGAAGGGCACGCAGCATTGCTGCCGAGCTTGGTTTTTGTCGCGACGCTCTGGAGAAAGCGACCGAAAATGCTCGCCGCGCGGCACCAGCAGCGCGTAGCGGGATTTTGACGTGGACGGGATCGGGACGCGGCCGCAGTGTGGCGTGTATGTCGCGAAATCCGCCAATATTTCATAGCAAAACTATGGCAGCAACGCCTGAATCCGCCGGCGCTAAGGAGTAAAGCAACGGCTGTTATTGCTTCGGTTTTTCCCATCTATTTGCCTGCTATTTTCATGGATTACTCCTCCCCCCCCCCCCCTCAATTAATGCACCCCCCCCCCCGTTGCCTATAACTTTAAGGATAGAATAAATGATGAATGATGATGATGATGCCAGCTGTCCGCTTCAAATTAAATTTACAGAAACCTCGACGTACTCAGGAGAGGTGTGACCCTCCACGCAGTTTCCTGAGCAGGAACGAGGCGAAAGATAGCCACAATGCGCTAGGCAGATGTTCTCCGTTCAGGCGAAATGCAAATCAGAGAAATATGCCTTTTTCTCCTCGATATTTTCTTTGTTGTAGTGCGGAGAAATGACGCAAAAAAAAAAATCTGAAGAAAAACCTCCTATGCGATCATCGGTGGGTAGTTGAGATGCATTACTAGCCAAAAGTTCGTCAGATTCTACGTTACCACAAAGAAAAGTATTTCATTATATGTAAGGTGCTTCTTAATATCGCAGGTCAACACTGTTCATTGCATACGAGGTCCCGACGCGAAAGTTCGTCATGTCTGAGGTGGCACGCTTAGGTTGGCTATATCCGAGGGTAACACACTGCATTTAGTTATATTCGAGCTGGCATACTAAGGATTGCTACCCTCCGGGGGTATAAAAGTTCGTTATAACCGAGGTGGCCACGCGTCCACACGGCAGGCGGGGGGGGGGGGGGGGGGGGGGGGGGGGAGGTGTCGCCATTTCCGCTTGCACAGAACCTTCTAATGCTTAATGCTAACGCAATAACAATTCGGCTGGAGCCATTCTGACAGTTTCACCCCTTCGCTCCATTTCACTCCGTTTTCTTGGCTCACCGAGCGAGGTGTTTTCAGCACGTTAACGAAGAGCTGATATCGTGAGTACAGCACACTGAGCGCAAAAGACGGGCCACAACGGAGCACGTAACACATTCTGGGGATGTTCAATGTGAAGCAGCTATCAGCTACGTGAAGCTCACCAACGGTGGCAAGGGAGGGGGCCGCTTTAGTGATGCTGCTACCTGCCCGGATATAGCGGTACCTCGTCCGCCTCGCTGCCTGTGCCCGGCAAGGGGAAAAGTACCCCCCCCCCCTTTCCCCCCATGAATGTGGGCCACGCTCCGGGCGTCGAGCCAAGGGGGCCTGCCGTCGTCCTCACGGTCACGTCCGTAGTACGGATGCTCGCTATTGGCTGGCGTAGACCTTGTCACGCCCGCCTTTTTTTTCTGGGAAGGTCAACGTCGAGCGTCGATTGGAGCAGCCGTAGAGTGACGTCACTCCTCGGGACGGTCTCTGTCAACGCGCCAGAGCACGTGCCGGCCCCAACCATCTCTGTGTTCAGTTAAACCTGCTTCGGCGGAGGCTCGCCGCCGACACCCGTCACGAGACAGCGCTTACCACGTCGCCGCAGCCCGCCCGTGGCGTCGGCGAAGGTGAAGAAGTGGTAGGTGTCGACATGCAGCCCCGGAAAGGCTGCCTAACATCTCCTGCGCCTAGCAGCTCACTTGGCCCAATGTACACTGCGCAAAAAGGAACACCAGCGACGGTTTATAGTATGCATGTCAAACGTTTCAGAAATTCCCATAGGTCGAGGACGGGGCCTAGTTTGTTCTGCATGATGCTCATTACTACTAAAAATTTGTCGGTGCCCTTCCTTTCATCAGTGTTCGTCCTATAAAGTTCTAAGCATCATGAAATCGCGTTGACTTCTGGCAGAAGTTGCATAGGGTTTGCTTATGAAGTTTCAGCGCCATCATAGGAATATTTGAAATGACTGTGATGTCACCAGTCTACAGAATGATTTACATGCAATTCAGGGTTGGTGCACGACATGGCACCGAACAGCGCTAAATGGCAATTTGTATCATTTGCCTGAAAACGTCTTCCGGTGAGATCAGACTATATTTTGAACGGACAACCTCTTAAATACAAATTATTACAAATATTACATTACAAATATCTTGGGGTTTATTCTCCGGAAATTTACTATAGAGCAGACATATTGAACATAAACTTAAAATCGCCTGGAACGCTTAACCTTTGCACACGCAATTTTCATAATGCCCGAGAAGAGTAAAAAACAGCTTTTTATAATAAATGTTCGCCCAATACTAGAATAAATGTTCGCCCAACATGGACTCATCCAAAATTGCGCTGCCAGATTTCATTCTGGAAGCTTTAGCCTCCGCAACAGTATCACATTTTTCAAAGGAAACTTCGGATAAAAAACGCTAGCTCACCGCCGATTAGCCGCAAGATTCGGACTTCTTTTCCCGAATTTACTCTCCTTTCACGTCAGTACACGTTAAAGAACTCCAGGTGGTCGAAATTTCCGAAGTCCTTCACTACGGCGTCCCTCATAGCCTGAGTAGCTTTGGGACGTTAAACCCCATAAAGCAAATCAAATCTCACAAGAATACTTCCTCACTTCTTCTCTAAATAATGGGAAGTTCTTGCAATGGGCTGTCTTGCTCAGGTTTTCCGCAAATCATTTTTTCACCTTACTTCCGCTCACTGGAATAGGCTTCCCAATGATGTTGCCCAATGTACTACGTGTGCCGGGTTTCAGCCCCTCTTATTGCACAATTGGTCGTAGAAACACATCCCTTTCACTTCTTCTCTTTCATGTTCATCGCACTTTCATGCGTATGGTGAATTTTTTTTTTACTATTGCGCCTGCAAGCCTGCTGTTTTTCGCTGACTTTTTGCTGCGGCGTTTTCTTTTTTTTTTGTTTTTCTGTACGCTTGCTTGTTAACTGCTCATTTTCAGGCATACGTTTTTGTACGATGTCCCCTTTGAAATAATGCCCCATGTGGTGCTGCCGGCACTTGAATAAAAATAAATGTTGCAGGCTGTGGACAGGGCTGACCGGGAAGTGCATTAATCGCCGGCTTCCAGAACACTGCAACTAGAAACTTGTTATTTTAACCTCGCCGTTCATTGTGAGCATTGTAAGGGTCTCTGTCCCCTGCTAACACAAACACGCGTCCCCAAGAAGCGTCGCGACCATCGTGCGCACGACATTTTGGAATATTCGGCATCAAAAATAAAGAGAAACATCGCGTCAGCACATCGTTGGCCGCCATATTTCCAAAGGAAATTGCCTTTTCAGACTGCCACGTTTTTGACGTGCACCTTACCGCTAGATGTTTGCTGTGTAATACGCTTGTGCTGACTTTCGTGGTGTTTGTTTACACTTGGGTCGCTCTTATTTGGAGTGATATTCGTTTTCTGTCTTTCTGCTTTTGAGTTCTCATTAGCAGCTGGGCTGAACACGTGGCAGTTATTCCGTCATGCCCCGCTGTGCAAATTTTACATTCTAAGTTTGTTGTTTGTTGTTGTGTCAGGTAATTTGAGGCAGAGATTTAAAATATATGGGGTACCGCAGATGAGTGAATCCAACGACATAGTGTTTGCCGTGGTGTAGTGCTCCGCAGAGTATTTTTGTTGATGCTAGGTTTCTTTTTTTAGCAGTGGCATCTAAGGGCAAAGAGCGTCAGACACAAGGTTTATTTGGTAGGCTTAAATATGGCTTAAGAAAAAACCAGCCAAAAAGACGGGGACAAAGGAGAGACGACGCACACACAACGACTGGACTATCAACTGTGCTTTATTGAAAAACAGCCAGTCTCCCAGGAAACCTAACAGAACTTGCGCCGCTCAACGGCAACGCAAAACAAGCACAAAAGACCGCTCGTAAGAGAGTCAAGCTGCAGTGTCAACGGGACAGGTAACCTATCTCCTTCTGCATCAGTGTGATAGACGCCGTGCTAATACAGTTATCTCCTTCATTACTTATGTGAAATTCTTCGAGGATTTCCGGCTCAACCTTACCCTTGCTTCTACCGAGAAAAGTGACATTGGAAAACAACGGGTAGCACCCGCAATCGCGGCAATGGCGAGGCAAGTTTGCTCCGTCAGCCGGAGCCAGAGAGCTATGGTGCTCTCGTAGCCTTTCATTTATACACCGGCCGGTTTGGCCGATGTAAACTTTTTCGCATGTCAGCGGAATCTTATAAACCACCCGTGTCGCACAAAGAGAATAACAGTTTTGACGCCGCGTCGAACAAACAGGGGGTCTAGTTCTGCCACGCGCGACGCGTGAACAAAGGCTTGAAAGTTTTCAAAAAGCAGAAAAGGCAACATTGACACCTTGTCTTGCAGCAACTTTTTTGATGTTATGGGAAGCCCCATGCACATAAGGCATCACCTCAAATTTTCTTCTTTCAGCCCCAGTAGGGTCAGCCACCTTTTCGTCACGACTCTTTATTTTTTTTTATTTATAAATACTGCGGTCTTGAACCACAAGACCATCGCAGGTGGGTACATGATTTGTGTAATACCCAAGGACAATGAAAAGGAAATACAGCAGACAAGGCGTCACAGCAACGAAATTAGTACATCACACTGTACTGTATCAAATTCACAACCTCAGAATATATATACTGCAGTCATAGAGCCAAGCATATAATTCAGTAAATCTAAACAAATTGCTCATCAACCGAACATTCAAAATTTCTTCACTTGTTGCAGCATCTCCTCAAAATGGGACAAATTATTCTCTTCGACTATATGACCAGCAAGGTTGTTCCATTCGGTAATGGTTCTCGGAAAATAGGAATATTTGTAGCAGTTCGTTCTTGTGGATAAAGGTTTTACGGAAAGAGAATGTCTCAGGCGTGTTGCATAACCAGTAGAGTAACTAACAATTTTCGAGATGTCAATGTTGTATTGCCCATGAATTAACTGGAAAAAGAATTTCAAACGACAGATACGGTTTCTATCAGTAACAGATGGTAAGCCACTCTTTTTAATAAGATTAGTGATAGAGGTGCGGCCATAGGAATTATAAATAAATCTTACTGCTTTCTTTTGAATCCTTTCTAATTTGTTAATGTTAATCTTGGTATATGGGTCCCAGATCATTACGGCATATTCTAAGATTGGCCGCACAATAGTGTTATACGCAAGGAAACGTGTTTCAGGAGTAGCGAACCGTAGTGCACGCCTCAAGAAGAATATTTTGCGCAGAGCATTTGCCGAGATGGTATCAATATGTTTGTTCCAGGAAAGATTATTGGAAATCCATAGGCCGAGATATTTGTAGCATATTACCTCTGAGAGTACACTATCGGAAGTACCATACTGGTAGAGAAGAGGATTCCTTTTAAGCGTTATTCTCATATATACTGTTTTATCAAAATTTATCACCATTTGCCACCTATCACACCAGCGCATTACTTTCTGAAAGTCATTATTTAGCCTTATTTGATCTTCACTTGAGTTAATTCGTTCATAGAAGACACAATCATCAGCATATAACTTAACATTAACAGAGAGATCTTGGACGATATCGTTAATATAAATAATAAACAAAAGCGGTCCAAGCACAGATCCTTGGGGAACTCCCGATTCAACTGGAATGCAACGTGAGAGGGCACCATTTAGTGTAACAAACTGGCGCCTGTTTGTCAGGTAAGCCTTAATCCAGGTTATTAGTTTATCCTTTTTTATTACAGAACTCAATTTATATTTTAGCTTGTTATGAGAAACCGTATCAAAGGCCTTGCGGAAATCTAAAAATATTACGTCAGTTTGTTTTCCTTCGTTTATGGCTTCTGCAAAATCATGATTGTTTGTATTAGCTGTGTACATGTCGAATATCCTTTCCTGAAACCATGTTGAGCTTTCGATATTACGTTATGTTCTTCAAGAAAGGTGGATAAATGTTTATGAATAATGTGCTCAAGTATCTTACACGCTGTGGAAGTAAGTGAAATAGGGCAATAGTTTTGCACCTGTGTTTTGTCACCAGTTTTATGTAAAGGTTTAACTCTGGCAACTCGCCAGTCATCGGGTAGGGCGCCTTCCTCTATAGACCTTCTAAAAATGACACATAAATACTTGGAGCACCATTGCGCGTACTGCTTCAGAAAGGCATTTGGGATGTCGTCTGGGCCAAACGATTTCTTAACATCTAGATTTAGAAGTAAATTGAACACTCCACTTTCAGATATGGTAACATCAGGTATAGGGGGTAAAGACAGACTGAAAGATGGGAGATGACCATTGTCTGCAGTAAAAACAGTTTTAAAGTGGTTATTAAAGGCTACACAGGCTGCATTATCATCGCGAATACAATTTCCATCTATTACAAACATGTCGGCACTGCGGGAACTCGGGGTAATCGTCCTCCAGAATTTTTCAGGAGATTTTTTAATAAATGATGGGAGTTGGACACCAAAATATCTTTCTTTGTCAAGTAAAGTCTGATCTTTTAATTGTTGTGACACCTCCTCAATAACACGGGCTATGGAAGGGGTGGCTGATCTCGCTCGCTTTTTAAGACGTTTTAGTCGACGCTGTAAGTGCAGCGTCTCTGTGCTGATCCAAGGGTTGCGGCTACAAGGCTGCTTAGATATCTTCGGCACAAAACACCGGATACATTCATGAACCATGTTCTTGAAGATGAGCCATAAGTCATTAATACTGCAAGGATTCGTTTGGAAATCGTCATAACGAAGGTCAAGAATCTCAATGATGGACTCATTATCTGCTCGTGAAAAATTTGGAAAGGAATGAAGAGCATCTTCATGCTTTAAAGAAACATCATTTAGTGACAATAAAACTGCCTTATGATCTGATATACCAGTAGCAACATCACAAGAGATGTTTTCCGTAATGGTGCCACTTAGAAAAAAGAGATCTAGGATGGACATCGAACCATGCTGTATTCTTGTAGGCTCATTTACAACTTGCAGCAGATCAAAGTTTAAGGCAAGGTCCAGCATTTCGTTTTCCATCAAATTACAGGACTGTGAAGAAAAAGTGCACCAATCAATATTCGGGAAATTGAAATCACCGGTCATAATTATTCTGTCTCCCGGTTTTACATGACACTGGATATACTCTTTTAAATGGTGCAAGACAGTGACAGGAGAGTTAGGGGGCCTGTAAATGGCGCCTAGTAAATACTTGATGTTATCAGCATAAACTTTGCAGAATATGCCCTCGACTCCGGTGACATCAGGTAATCTTATAAGTTGTAGAGATGCTTTGTATAGTATCGCGACTCCCCCACCTCTTCTGTCACGATCTTTTCTAAAGACCTGGTAGTTATTTGGAACAAATTCACTGTCATATATATCTTCACTTAACCACGTCTCAGTCAGCACTACTACATCAGGGTCATGCGTAAGTAAAAGACCTTCCAACTCAACGACTTTATTAACAACACTGCGACAGTTAGTATTTAAAACCCGAAAACAACCTTTTTTAGTTTTCTTCTGTCAGGTGTGCTTGGTAATCCTGTAACGCTTGTTTTCAGTTTTGTCCCAAGCAAATAAAGTCCCGTTCACACTTAATTTATCGAAGAATAACTTGACCTTCGCACCGTTCGCCCTTTCCTCTGCAGAGCTTTCCCATAGTTTTGGCCTTAACTGACGAACGCGAAGAGAAAAATCCTCTGAAATCGATATTTCAGAGCCCTTGAGTTTGGGACAGGCTTTCATTATCGATACTTTCTCACGGTAGTCTAAAAATCTCACAATTACTGGACGATCACCATCTTTCTTCTTTCCCAGCCTATGACAGCGTTCAATTCCACTAATGGTTAAATCAAGCTTTTCAAGAAACACACTCTCTTTTATCTTCTTGCTAAGATCATAAAATGTTTCAGTGCTCTCTTCTTTAACGCCATAAATTATCAGATTATTCCTTCGACTCCGGTTTTCTAACTCATCAACCTTATTCAAGAGGCTGGAAACATTTTGTTCTAGTTCAGCTATAGTTGATTTCAGGCCATTTACCTCTGCCTTCAATGTACCAAGAGAAGCCATTTGAGTTTCTATGCCACTTATTCGTTCATGTAAGCTAGCTACATTTTTTTCAAGTTTTTCTTGTCTAGTCAGGACATTGTTGATTGAAGCAGTTATGTTATTTTGCCCCAAGAGAAGCTGTTGCAACATTTCCTGGTCGGTAGGCCCCGGATTCGACTCAATGTCACCACAGATCAAAAGGCTTATTTTGAAAGAAACAGCAGAGACAACACTTTGTAAGCCAAGTGGGCATGGCAGCAGCAATAGAAAGCGGTCATCACTGCAAAAACACTTCATTCGAGAATAATCACTAACCTGCGCGATAAAGCAGAACTGATTGAGCATCATGTTCGATGTGCTGCTGCCTAGCCCACTGGTTGAGATGGCCGGGGGACAACTTCTTATAGCCGCTGGTATGTCCACGTGACTTGACGTCACCGATGGGGTGGCAGAAGGTGAAACAAAGAAAGGCTGGACGATCTCGATGACGGGGCAACGGCTGGCTCGTGCGAATGACTTGATGTCTGGTTGATACGGAAGAGCAGCAGTAAATCCTTCTTCAGCGCAACCAAGGGAAGGCTGAACTTGAAAAAAGAGCGCCAAGGCCTGCACGATAAAGCAGAACTGATTGAGCATCATGTCCGATGTGCTGCTGCCTAGCCCACTGGTTGAGATGGCCGGGGGACAACTTCTTATAGCCGCTGGTATGTCCACGTGACTTGACGTCACCGATGGGGTGGCAGAAGGTGAAACGAAGAAAGGCTGGACGATCTCGATGACGGGGCAACGGCTGGCTCGTGCGAATGACTTGATGTCTGGTTGATACGGAATAGCAGCAGTAAATCCTTCTTCAGCGCAACCAAGGGAAGGCTGAACTTGAAAAAAGAGCGCCAAGGCCTGCACGATAGAGCAGAACTGATTGAGCATCATGTCCGATGTGCTGCTGCCTAGCCCACTCTTCTTCTTGGTGGGAAAAGCCGAAATAACAAAACGCAGACACAGAAAGGAACCATAGAACGTAGACGAAGCTGACTGTCAACTAAAATTTTATTGGAAAACCCGCGCTTTTTGTTTCCTTGTCAAAAAGATCTTGCTTTTATCTCCAGTGGGGTTCGTTCAAGAAGGAAATTTCTTTTCTTGATAGAGAGATTGATGGTGTACTAACGCACCGCTGCCCTGTTTCCCGTATCGCCAATGCCTCAAGGATCTCACGTGTCACTTGGTCTGCATACCTTTTCATGACTTGAACTTCATGCAACTTGGGCTCACACTTGTGCACTTTTTTGCCTTTTTTGTTTCCTTTACAGTCTCTGCAAGCAGGGCTAGACTGCTGCTTGGGGCACCTGATAGCGATGATGCATGTTCCCTTATCCTATCATTAAGGCACCTTCCCGTCTGCCCTATATATTGTTTGCCACAAGCCAGAGGGATATTATAAACCACACCTTTAACACACTCGCTGAATCTTGTTTGGTGTGCGATCTGGCATTGCTGCTTCTTTTGCCTGTTGACTCGAGCACACATGCTAATTGCCTTGTTCGGTGCAGAGCAAACAACCCGGACCCCGTGCCTCTTGCCAATCTTCATGAGGTTGTGGGTCAATCCATGAACATACGGAACCACTGCTAATTTCACCCTTTCATTGCCTTCTTCCGGTCCACCTTTCCTTCCTTGCACTCCTTTCACTTTCCGCAGCAAGCTTTCAGCTACGCTGCTGAGCATCGGAACGGGGTGGTCCGCATTTTTTAGCCTATCACTCTGCCGCCGAAACCTTGTCTCCATCTGATGCTCACACGATTTCTTCAGAGTTGACAAGAGAGCAGCACTCGATATTGCCCTTTTCACGGTCTTTGAATGGCTTGATGAAAAAGGGAGAAACTGTTTCTTCGCCCTAGGCTCGTACCTCCAAAATAAGTGTCCGGGTTGGAATTCAAGGCGTAAGTCCAGGAATTGCAGCGAATCCTTGGCTGGAAGCTCATGGGTGAATTCCAACTCTGGGCAGGTTTTGCGAAAGGTCTCCAGTACGCTATCCTTGAGTCGCTCAAAGTCTGTGGAATCCTCTGTTCTCCACAAAACCAAGAAATCATCCACATAACGAAAAATCCGTGTGACGCGATTTTCTTTAACAGATTCTTGTATTCTCTTGTCGCATGCGGCCAGGTACAGGCCACTGAGTAGTGGTGCTACCTTAGAGCCGATGCTGACGCCTCTTTCTTGGACGAACAAGGAATCCTCATGAGCGACGATCGTAGAGCCAAGATAGGCGCGCAGCAGCTCTAGGAACCCTTCCACCGACACTCCGGCAGAGTTTTGAAATTTGAAATGAAACGACTCCCTGCTCTTCAATGGTTTCTCTAAGTATGGTCATCAGTTTCTTGTGCGGAATTGAATAATACATTTCTTCGATCTCAATCGAGAACCCGTATATTTCGGTCGTTATGAACTCTTTTATCTGAGACGTTACTTCTTCCGACTTCCAGATTCTAAAACGATCTTCTACCCTTAACAGGGAAAGTTGCTTGAACAGGTGCTCTGACACCAACTTCTGCCACGTGTCTGCTTCTGAAACGATGGCGCAGAAGGGGGTACCGATTTTGTGTGTTTTTGCGTTGAAAAACACCGACAAGGTGCAAATCTTGGTAGATTCTACCTTGGTAAACAAACGGCTCATATTATTCTGTTCAAGAAGCACCTTGACTCTTCTTTTAGCTTCCTTCAGTTCTTTCTTCTCGACCTTGCGGAAATTTTTGTTGATGGCTTCTAATGCTCTTGTGTTGTAGCTGCCGGAATCGAGCACTACAAAGCCGCCCTCTTTATCTGAAAGACATAACTTTAAGTTCTTCGCCTTAAGCTCCTTTACAGTCCTTTCAAAACTATGCTTACAATGTCCGCGTTCCTTTGAACGGGCCAAGACGTCTGCACCTTCAGCCACAACCCGGCTTACGTCCTCTTCATTTTCGTTCTTGTTGCGACACGTCTGATATTGGCGAGGTTCTCTGCGGCGTGAAGTTTTCGGGGTAAGGCAAATTTTGGACCAAGTTCCAGTATTCATCTTGAGAAAAAACAGCGCTGCAGACAAAGGACCAAAACAAGAAGGACACACAACTGCGCAGTTGTGTGTCCTTCTTGTTCTGGTCCTTTGTCTGCAAGCGCTGTTTTTTCTCAAGATGAATCCCAACCAACTCGCCCAGCAACACACCTTGCTCAAGTTCCAGTACTTCTTTTGAAGGACATGAAAGCTGCACAGCTCCTATTGTAACTACTGGGTTCTTGCTTGTCGTAGCATGCTTCTTCCGGCCTTGCATACATATTTTCAAACTCGGTAGGAACCAAACATTCCACATGTGCTCCGTGCTAAACCTAGCGTTGGCCAAATGAAAACGATGAGATTTTTCGTCACAACACCTCACCTTGAGGAAGCCGGTGAATAAGCGGATCTGTCGCCACAACTCAGCTCTGATGATCTTTATAACTCTCCTTGCGTGTCCTTCGGAGGGCGAAAATTCTCGAAAAAGTGGCTTCAAGTCTTCACAAAGTAAGTTCTTGATGCAACGTGAATAGAAGCGGACAGTACAGGTGAAGAAAGCGATGTGATGGCACAATTGTTGCGGATCCAAAAGATGCGGGTAACATAAAGAAAGGCTCAGAGTGCTAGAAATGAACGTTAAAAGAGTAGAAAACTGAGCTAGTTGGTTCATACTTCTTGGTGGGAACAGCCGAAATAACAAAACGCAGACACAGAAAGGAACACATAGAACGTAGACGAAGCTGACTGTCAACTAAAATTTTATTGAAAAACCCGCGCTTTTTGTTTCCTTGTCATAAAGATCTTGCTTTTATCTCCCGTGGGGTTCGTTCAAGAAGGAAATTTCTTTTCTTGATAGAGAGATTGATGGTGTACTAACGCACCGCCGTCCTGTTTCCCGTATCGCCAATGCCTCAAGGATATCACGTGTCACTTGGTCTGCATACCTTTTCATGACCTGAACTTCATGCAACTTGGGCTCACACTTGCGCACTTTTTTGCCTTTTTTGTTTTCTTTACAATCTCTGCAATGCAGGGCTAGATTTCTGCTTGGGGCACCTGATAGCCATGATGCATGTTCCCTTATCCTATCATTAATCAAATCAAATCTACCAAGATTTGCACCTTGTCGGTGTTTTTCAACGCAAAAGCACACAAAATCGGTACCCCCTTCCGCGCCATCGTTTCAGAAGCAGACACGTGGCAGAAGTTGGTGTCAGAGCACCTGTTCAAGCAACTTTCCCTGTTAAGGGTAGAGAATCTGGAAGTCGGAAGAAGTAACGTCTGAGATAAAAGAGCTCAAAACGACCGAAATGTACGGGTTCTCGATTGACATCGAAGAAATGCATGATTCAATTCCGCACAAGAAACTGATGACCATACTTAGAGAAACCATTGAAGAGCAGGGAGTCGTTTCATTTCAAATTTCAAAACTCGGCCGGAGTGTCGGTGGAAGGGTTCCTAGAGCTGCTGCGCGCCTATCTTGCCTCTACGATCGTCGCTCATGAGGATTCCTTGTTCGTCCAAAAAAGAGGAGTCAGCATCGGCTCTAAGGTAGCATCACTACTCAGTGAACTGTACCTGGCCGCATGCGACAAGAGAATACAAGAATCTGTGAAAGAAAATCGCGTCACACGGATTTTTCGTTATGTGGATGATTTCTTGGTTTTGTGCAGAACAGAGAATTCCACAGACTTTGAGCGACTCAAGGATAGCGTACTGGAGACCTTTCGCAAAACCTGCCCAGAGTTGAAATTCACCCACGAGCTTCCAGCCAAGGATTCGCTGCAATTCCTGGACTTAGGCCTTGAATTCCAACCCGGACACTTATGTTGGAGGTACGAGCCTAGGGCGAAGAAACAGTTTCTCCCTTTTTCATCAAGCCATTCAAAGACCGTGAAAAGGGCAATATCGAGTGCTGCTCTCTTGTCAGCTCTGAAGAAATCGTGTGAGCATCAGATGGAGACAATTTTTAGGCGGCAGATTGATAGGCTAAAAAATGCGGACTACCCCGTTCCGATGCTCAGCAGCGTAGCTGAAAGCTTGCTCCGGAAAGTGAAAGGAGTGCAAGGAAGGAAAGGTGGACCGGAAGAAGGCAATGAAAGGGAGAAATTAGCAGTGGTTCCGTATGTTCATGGATTGACCCACAACCTCAATAAGATTGGCAAGAGGGACGGGGTCCGGGGTGTTTGCTCTGCACCGAACAAGGCAATGAGCATGTGTGCTCGAGTCATCAGGCAAAAGAAGCAGCAATGCCAGATCGCACACCGAACAAGATTCAGCGAGTGTGTTAAAGGTGTGGTTTATAATATCCCTCTGGCTTGTGGCAAACAATATATAGGGCAGACGGGAAGGTGCCTTAATGATAGGATAAGGGAACATGCATCATCGCTATCAGGTGCCCCAAGCAGCAATCTAGCCCTGCATTGCAGAGATTGTAAAGAAAACAAAAAAGGCAAAAAAGTGCGCAAGTGTGAGCCCAAGTTGCATGAAGTTCAAGTCATGAAAAGGTATGCAGACCAAGTGGCACGTGAGATCCTTGAGGCATTGGCGATACCAGAAACAGGACAGCGGTGCGCTAGTACACCATCAATCTCTCTATCAAGAAAAGAAATTTCCTTCTTCAACGAACCCCACGGGAGATAAAAGCAAGATCTTTTTGACAAGGAAACAAAAAGCGCGGGTTTTCCAATAAAATTTTAGTTGACAGTCAGCTTCGTCTACGTTCTATGTGTTCCTTTCTGTGTCTGCGTTTTGTTATTTCGGCTGTTCCCACCAAGAAGTATGAACCAACTAGATCAGTTTCCTACTCTTTTAATCTTAATTCTTTGCAGCGACGGCCCTGCCTCAACATTCAAAAGCTGTTTTGGGAAACCGGCCTCTTGCAAACGCTTAACCTGGTTGTCGAAACTTGAATCCATGCTGTGGTGGCAACTCTTCTGCAGAGCATTGCGAAAGAAGCTCATGGCAATCCCTCTCTTGACGACTTTTGAGTGTGCAGATGAGTACGGTAACAAAGCCTTCTTACTCCTAGGTAAAAAACACCAGTATACATGGCCATCATCACGAAAAGTTAGTTGAAGTTCTAAAAAACGAATCGACTGGTTAGCGGGTAGTTCAAAAGTAAAAAAGGAAAGGGAGCTCGAGCAAGCTTTAAAATCTTCTAAGACATTTTCTACACCCTCATGGAAGAAGTCAGTCCGTGAAAGATTTAACATTATCAAGAAATCGTCAACATATCTAAAAACTTTGCACACTCGTTTGTCAAGAATAGTGCCTAGAAGTGCGTTGTCAAACTTCGCTAAAAAAAATCTGGCACAAGGTAGGAGCTACGCTAGCACCCATACAGATTCGTTTTTTCTGTATGAACAGACCGCCCATAAAATCTACAAGGGTAGATGGAAGATAAGTTATTAACAGTTCTAAGAACGCATCGATAGAGACGCCACAAGCATTTTAGAAGGCAACTACGCCGTTCTGTTCAATCACTTCACGCACTGCAAGAAATAATTCGTCATGAGGGATGCTGAAAAACAAGTCTTCGATGTCAATAGAAAACCCAGCGTTGGCTCCGCGAATGCCGTTGCTGAGTACTTCAACCACTGCTGCTGCGCTCGCAACATAGCAGGGGTCCTGCACATCATGGGACTGCAGGTGTCGCTGCAAATACTGGCCCCAGTAACTTTTGCCAGATGTCAGCCTCGGTCACAATGGCCCTCAAAGGGCAGTCTGTCTTGTGTGTTTTTGAGGAGAAAAAGATTTGGAGGTGATTAACTTAGCAATTCTTGACCCTCTGAGCCAGATTATCCAAGTTGTTGGCTTCTAGGAGTCTCACGGCTGTGGTCTTCAGTTTTGAAGGCTTGCGTTTCATAGGATGGAAATTCTTGTCTACGGCTGCCAAAGCCTTATCGCCAAACGTGCTCGTAGAAAGAACGACAAACCCTCCTTCCTTGTCCGCTTGAAGAAGTGTCAAGTCGTTTTCGATGAAGCGGTCCACCACTTGGTGAAGAGCAAGGTCGATGTGCCTTTGTTGCTTACTGTCTATCTTGCGTAGGACGCCAATGCCTTCAGACAAACACCTCTGCTTCTCGTCTCTCTCGGCTTTCTCTGCCATACGATGTACAGTAGCAAGGAGCTCATGTCTGCTGATACGAGGCTTTATACTGTACTTGGGCCCATTCTGAAGTAGGTCATCAATTGCCTTAGGTACCGACGTTCCTTCCTGATAGGTAAAAGAGCCTTTGTGCACTTTTGACTCTTCCTTTGTTGGCAATTGCCGCCGCAGCTGATTCCAATACACCTCAGTAGCTCGGTCTGAGATGCGACGGTGTTCTTGAAGGCATCGAACCCCAAGGTTTTACGAATTGGACAAACAGCGCAATCAAAGACGAGACACAAGAGAACAACAAAACACCAGCGCTGACTAACAACCAAATGGTTTATTGCTACAGGTGAGGCAGCATATAAAAGAAATGGCACGAGTAAAAACACAACATAAGTACGAGAGAAAGATACCGCTCAACCACACAACTTGACTAAAAAAAGGCACGTCACTGATTATGATACGCAAGTTCCTTTGATAGTAGATTTATCGATGGCCTGCTGATACAGGTGTTATCTAGCTTTTTGATATGGTAAGCCTCCGAAATGAGCCTTGTGGTCTCATCTTTATAACGGGCGATGATAGTGGTCTGATTGAGGTGCGCTTCGCAATCTTCACACTCAGCACAGTGCACAGCAAGATGGTTTCTGCGAGACTTGTTCTCTATATCTTTTGCATGTTCACGCAGTCTATCGTTGATGCATCGTCCCGTCTCAGCGATGTAGAAACTGCCACAGGAGGTCGGGATCTTGTAAACGACACAAACACGACATTGAACAAACTTCCGCTTATGCCTCTTCTGGCAGCCTTTTTTGCTTCCATCCTCATTAACACAGCTTGCACATTCCGCTAAGTTTATTCCTGGCTGAAAAAACCAGCCGAATGCCTCCTTTGCTCATTATCTTCTTTAGATTGTCCGAAACTTTGTGCACATACGTGATGCACACTGCTCTTTTTCTTTCTGCCAGACCAGCATCGATGCCCTTGGTCTTTCGTAGACTACATTATGCAAGCAGGAACTCAGCAAAATTTGACACCATCTTCGTGGGGTATCCTGCTGCAGATAGCCTGTTCACCTGTGCGTAGAAACTGCCTTTTGTCTGATGCAGACACGATCTTTGCAGTGCGGCTCTTAGACATGTCTTGGCGATACCGCGCTTAACAATCTTCGAGTGAGCTGACCGGAAAGGGAGAGGGCTCTTCCTGGACCGCGGCGAGTATGCCCAACAAATATGGTTGTTAGAAATTGTCAGTTCCATGTCTAAAAATCTGTTCCTATTATTAGAGGGGAGCTCTGAAGTCAATTGGAGGTCATTAAGTTCATAACAGAACACGTCAAAAATCTCTGCAGCCGTTTGCTGTGCGTCATTAGTGCGATATAAAATTAGAAAGTCATCAACATATCGCATTATCTTAACAATGGGCGCGTCTAGCAGAAATTTTTGCTGGGCTAGTTGGTCCATTCTGACATTGGTGAAAACAGCGCGAAAGAAGAAGCCCGAAGGCGAAACGAGGAAGTGCTAAATTTTTATTGTTGACTACGCGTGTTTCAATCGTTGAGTGTCACTGTTTCATCGTTTTATTGTTAAGGTCTGTGCATGTTTTTAGCCATACGTTGTTACATTGAGTTAGTTTTTATTCTTTCCACAATTCCATTTCGTCATTTTTTATCGGTTTTACCCTTGTTACCTGCTATGGATGTTTTATCGGTTTTTATGGCTCTTTACACCTTGTGACATTAACTGTTTAAGTCATCATGTATTTTTTTTGTTACCATACCCTTGAGATTCTGCTGACTTTTAGCCTTTTCACCCTGTTATGTTTTTATCCCTTTTATGGCTCTTTACACCATGTGACATTAACTGTGTATAGTCATTGAGTGTAGTTTTCATTTTGTTACCATCCCTTTTGATATTCAGTTCACTGTTAGCTTTTTCACCTTGTTTTGTTTTTATCGCTTTTATAGCTCTTTGCACCATGTGACGTTGACTGCATCTGACTATCTTTGGCACTGCCTTCCTATATATTGCGCGAGTTTCGCTCAATAAATTCAGTTGTCAGTAACAGCGCTCTTTCCTGTCACTTCCTCGTTTCGCCTTCGGGCTTCTTCTTTCGCGCTGTTTTCACCAATGTCAGAATGGGCGCGTCATCGAGGTTAGTTCGAAGACGCCTGTCATAACTTGCTAGAAGTAAATCGCTTAGTACAAAAGCGATGCTCGAGCCAATGCAGACTCCTTGTTTTTGGATAAAAAATTTGCTGTCTATAGCGACAAAGGTTGATTTCATGTAAAAACTTGGCAATTCTAACAACCTGCTTACGGGCATTCCACATGCCTTTTGGAATTTTGTTACGCCAAAGCGGTCGATGCAAAGGCGGTCACAGAGCTCTGAGGCAAGGTCCTTCACATCAACTGAAAAAGCGCTCACATGTGGTGGGCACTCTTCCCGAAGGAAGTCTGAAACAGTCTCGGGCTTCCTGATGAGGAATGGGTCGTCCACCTCCAGGTGAGAAAGGCACTTCTGCAAGAAAACAGCGACTTCACGTTGCCACGTGCCTCTTTCAGACACGATTGCGCTGAATGGGCACTGATCCTTGTGTGTCCTCGCACTGGAGAACATAGAAAGGCAGGTTCCTTTCGATGCCTTTACAGACGAAGCCAGCCTCGAGAGGCCGGCTTGTTCACAAAGCTGGACCGCTTTTTCTTGCACCTTGGTAGGTTTGACGGACTTTAATTCCCTGAAGTTGGCTTGGACTGCTTCTTGAGCCTTTTCTTTGTACAGGCCATTAGACACGATGACAAAGCCACCTTCCTTGTCGGACTGTAGCAGCTTCACCTCTGCGCGGTATCGCCAAGCCATGCCTAAGAGCCGAACTGCAAAGATCATGTCTGCATCAGACAAAACGCAGTTTCTACGCACAGGTGAGCAGGCTATTTGCAGCAGGATACCCCACGAAGATGGTGTCAAATGTTGCTCAGTCCCTGCTTGCAGAATGTAGTCTGCGAAAGATCAAAGGCACCGATGCCGGTCTGGCAGAAAGAAAAAGAGCAGTGTGCATCCCGTATGTGCACAAAGTTTCGCACAATCTAAAGAAGATAGTGAGCAAAGGAGGCATTAGGCTAGTTTTTTCAGCCAGGAATAAACTTAGCGGAATGTGCAAGCGTGTTAATGAGGATGGAAGCAAAAAAGGCTGCCAGAAGAAGCATAAGCGGAAGTTTGTTCAGTGTCGTGTTGGTGCCATTTACAAGATCCCGACCTCCTGTGGCAGTTTCTACATCGGTGAGACGGGACGATGCATCAACGATAGACTGCGTGAACATGCAAAAGATATAGAGAACAAGTCTCGCAGAAACCATCTTGCTGTGCACTATGCTGAGTGTGAAGATTGCGAAGCGCACCTCAATCGGACCACTATCATCGCCCATTATAAAGAAGAGACCACAAGGCTCATTTCGGAGGCTTACCATATCAAAAAGCTAGGTAACACCTGTATCAGCAGCCCATCGATAAATCTACTATCAAAGGAACTTGCGTATCTTAATCAGTGACGTGCCTTTCTTTAGTCAAGTTGTGTGGTTGTGCGGTATCTTCCTCTCATACTTATGTTGTGTTTTTACTCGTGCCATTTCTTTTATATGCTGCCTCACCTGTAGCAATAAACCATTTGGTTGTTAGTCAGCGCTGGTGTTTTGTCGTTCTCTTGTGTCTTGTCTTTGATTGCGATTTTTTCTAATTCGTAAAACATGTACCAACTAGCCCGTATTTGCCCTCTTCTGGAACGCCAAGGTGTTCGCTACGTCCGGTGAGGTGCATAACTCGAAGCCAGTCATGCAGGAGTCTCACCTGTCTCCAGAACTCGGATTTTTATATTTTGGCTATCCGCTTCCAATGCCCCGAAGATGGCTCTAGGAGGCCAAAGAAGGCGACGAGCTCTTTGGGCGCCGAATTCACCTTAAGGCAATGGGACAGGGCACGCGCTCGGCCTGTGATGAAAGCAGTTGCGCTGGCGCAAACCATTGCCTGATTTTCTGAGGACTGCACACTTAAAAAGATACCCAGTGAAGAAAAGCTTTGCAGCGGAGTTGAAATGTGGGTTAGTTGGTACATACATAAGAAAATCCAGCCAAAAAGACGGGGACAAAGGAGAGACCAGGCACACACAACGACTGGACTATCAACTGTGCTTCATTGAAAAACAGCCTCCTGTCACTCTTGGCTTAGTGCAGAACTAATATGTGGCCTGAGGTCCTGGTAAGAAAATTTATTTACTACAATACGACTCAGTTCGACAGCTGACGCAGCAAGCCTATCTGCTTCCTCATTTCCATCTATGCCACAGTGACCTGGTATCCAGCATATTGTAATCCTGAGGTTCAGTGTGCGTGCTGACATAAAACATATCAAGAGGGAATCCATAACAGGGTTTCTATAGGCTTTCCCAGAGTACAGGGCCATAACTACACTTAAAGAATCTGTGCAAATAACCGAGGTTGGCATTTTCTTTTGCAGCATGTATCTAACCGCCAACAGCGAGGATACCATGACATTCTGGAATAAATATTCTTGTGTGTCTATTAATTGTTTTCGTTTTAGAAAACTGGCAGCTGTGAACTGCACATGACACAACAAGTCTTGGAGGCTCAGTTTAAAACTCTGCATTGATACCTTGCTTGTCGGTACATGATGTGCTGTTTTATGCAATCTGGCGACCCGTGTCTGCCAACCTCACAAAAAGATGTGCCACAGTCAACTGGATGCTCTTCCCAGGGAGCAATTATTTCTTTGGAAGAAGTGACCAGAATATTGGAGACTGGTATGCTCATGTCGTGGCCGAGTGTGCCGTCTCTAATGGCTAAAGGCGGGGTTTCAGATTGTCGGTTTGAAAACTGCAGTCCACTGCTTGGGTTTCGCAATAGCGCGTTGCATGGATGGTCAGCATGGAACAATATATTCGTGGCGTATGCCATACTTGTAAACTTCCGCCGCCGTTCGAGTGACCATCGGTCCACCTTAGCGTGCAAACTGGCAATTGGGCTTGTACGGAAAGCACCAGTAGCCAGCCGCAGACCCGGGTGCTACACTGCATCGAGCATGTTTAAGGTAGTTTTTCAAGCTGACTTGTACACAACTGAGACATAGTCTATAAGTGACAGAACTACAACTACTCTATTTAGAAGACTCAGCAGGCAGCCTCGATCGGTACCCCAAGACTGGTGTGACATGATCTTTAGAAGCTTCAGTGCCTTCATGCATTTCACTCTTAACTGCTTAATGTGTGTGACGAATTTAGTCCTTTCGTCGACTACTACGCCAAGAAATTTGTTGCCTTTTTGGACAGCAATACTCCGTCCTTTTACTTTGATGTCGGGTTCGGGTCCGATACCACGTATTTTATTGTGAATAGCACACTAACTGTGTTTAGTTTAAATCCGTTTTCGTCTGCCCATTTTGATACTTTGCTCACTCCCAGCTGAATTTGCCGCTCACAGACGGAGAAATTACATGACTTGTAGCTTATTTGTAAATCGTCAACCTAAAGAGAGTAGTATATTGATATAGGTAGGTTTCTCTTTAATGAATTCATTTTGACTATGAAAAGCGTGCAGCTAAGAACGCCACATTGAGGAACGCCATTCTTTTGTGAAAACTGCTCAGACAAGGAATTCCGGCGGCCCTTGAATGTTCGTCCAGACAGATAACTCAGAATGACGGACAGCATATTCCCCGAAATCCCAAATACCAACAGGTCACGGAAGATAGCATAGCGCTAAGGGGTATCGTATGTTTTCTCCATATCAAAGAAAACTGATTAACAGAGCTGTTTATTAAGGCGGAAACTTTAGCTAGTTGGAAAGCGTTTGGAATCATATTTGCTAGCGCTTAGTGAACACACGAGAGAAGAACACAAATACACAGGACAGACGCTAGTCTTCAGAGGAGCGTGTTGTTGGGCTAGTTGGTTCTCCATAGTATATAAGTGAAATGCACAACAACTTAGACAGGACACAGAAAGAAACACATACGCTCAATATGCGCTCGTGAACTGTTGTATGTGTTTCTTTCTGTGTCCTGTCTAAGTTGTTGCGCATTTCACTTATATACTATGCTAGTCTTCAACTGCCGTTTATTCAAAAATCAATCAATATAAGACATCTCAAAGCTGATACTCACACACGCGCAGTAGCAACGCCACGCCATGCAACGCCACGCAGTAGCAACGCCACGAAATTTTCGAAGCTATTGATAATGAAGGTTCGAAATGCGTCAGCATTTCGAACCTTTCGAATCTCTCAAAAAAAAAAAAAGAAATGATGTTCCTGAGGCGTGGCGTTGCTACTGCGCGTGTGTGGGTTCAGCTATTTTGAGATGTCTTATATAGATTGTTTTTAGAATAAACGGCAGTTGAAGACTAGCGTCTCTCCTGTGTATTTGTGTCCTTGTCTCGTGTGTTCACTAAGCGCTGGCAAATGTGATTCCAAGTGCTGTTTATGCACAAAAGCATCCCTTACGTAAGATTCGAACGCCACGCAGAATATCTTTAAAATGTCGCTTCATTAGATAACTAGCTAAGAATCATTGTGAAAATTTTCCGATATTCACTTAAAGCGGTGGAGACACCAAATTTTTGGTTCGCGCGTTCTTAGTTTCAAACGTTTCTTAAGGCTCCAGGAAGCATGATACACACTCAAAGATTCATATAGTCACGGTGAATAATTTATTATAGCATTTTTAGGTGAACAATTTTCGGTTTCGGTTTCGGAACGCCGAGTTGTACAGTGACGTCACAGAGGGGGAAGATCAGCTGCTTCGCTTGGTCACGTGGGCCCACAAAAGTTGTGACGCACCTACTGCTGCATCGTCTGCTTTCTCACACACGTGCTGACCAGCTCATGAAAACAAACAACTGCATGTCTAGTCCCTGCAGCTCGGATTCTGACAAATCTGACTCCAATGAGTGAGGACTTCTACTTTTTTTTGTTCGCACGCTAATATCGCCTTCGCGGGTTCGCGTGAGGATGCGAAACACTTTGCAAAATGCCAGTAAGCATCGCTGCGCCGCTCTACCCAAGCTGCGCCCACAGTCGGTGTCACACTTCGCTGCCGTGCAGCAGTACCTGACCGCTGCTTGGGATGGTGTAAAATTATCACAAGAAAAGGCAAGATCGCCTTGTTATCAGAACTGCCAGCTATACTGGAGCAGCGACAAAGCATGTCTGCTTATGTTGGGAGCTTTCGGCAACGGCGCCGCTCGCGGGCGACGAGCTCTGCCGCTGCCTGGCTGCCGTGGTCGTCGCTAGGCCTATAGCCTGTTTAGCAAGCGGCCGGCGCTTCGGAAGTCGCCTGCGCTATAATAAAAGGCCTACTTTTCACAAATAGCTGTAGTGTTAACAGAATCATCTCACAATAAAATAATAGTATGGTCAATCTCCTCGACGCCTTCGGCAGCGGAGCTAGCGGGCGCCAGGCGAGCCGGACCCCAACGTCGGGCCAGCGGCAGCTGCGAGGCGGTTGTGGCGAGAAATTTGCTCATATCGCAGTTGTTACCTCTACCAGCAGCTCAGTATTAGTCAGCGATCCTCAAAAATGACACTTTTTTCACATTTTTTGTCCCACGGTTTATTATTTACGTCAAGAACACTCTTTAGCTCGCTTTTATGACGTCGGCAGACGGTATCCAGGCTGACCTACCGGCCGGCAGACTCGGCCGTACTTCACGTCCGCACAAGAAAATACAAAACAGCCATGCTACCGGAAAGGTTGCTTTCTAGATTCGAGATACGACAGCATGACTGTGCTAAAAGTGGATGTTTCGGCAGCGACACTGCCTGCAGCAACGCCGGCCGACGACCTGCGCGCTGGTCCCAGACTGCCCTAGTCGTCGCTAGGCCTAGCTGCTTTCGCATCGACTCCGCAGCTGAGGGCGCTTCGGGACTGGCCACCCAGCGCTAAGAAACGTGCTCCGCTCGTCACCCCTTTACTGTTAACTCGTTCCATAATAAAAGACGTTCGATTTCCACGAAGTCTTCAGCAACAGAGCTAGCAGACGGCAGGCGAACCGCACCAGGTAGCAGCAGCACAAAACCGGCTATGGGATGAAATTTGCTTGCATCGCAGTCATCACTTCTACCAGGAACTCGGTATTTGCCAACGATCGTCAGAAACGATGCATTTTTGATATTCATATATCCCAGGGTTTGCTATGAACGTGAACAAACAATACTATCGCGTTCTTCAGATGCCGACGTTCGGCACGAAGACTGGCGCAGGCCGCCCGGCTCCAAGGAGTTCGCCCTATGTCATCATGACGCTGCCGCTCTGCGCGCTCGCATTGGCTGCCGCTTCCCGTCGTTGTTGTTGTTGTTGCCGTGAGCAGCCCGCCGTTGACATCTAGCAGGCAACGAGCTGCAATCGGACGTTGCGACGCTGTTCGCAACGGCGCGCCGCAAACCGAGCGAGTTTCGGTTAGCAGCAAACGCGGCTCGCTGGTGCGTCGACTGCGCTCACGCGGCTGTGCCCCGCTCATCGTACGTCACTGTATTTTGGTATGACGTCACTAAAACTTTAATTTTTCTACACCCCTTGTGACGTCATGGTTGATGGCGCTAGCGATGGGTCTAGATCGTGAGAGTGAGCATTTAGGTAATCTTTGAAACCGAATTAAAATATCTTTTAAACGTTTGTTGCGTCCAACACTTGGCTGTGAGTGCCCTTGCATACATAGGAATCCTATAGCAGGCTATTTATAGCTTCAAAATTTGGTGTCTCCACCCCTTTAAAGGGGCACGTGCGTTTCGTTAATTATGGAGAGAAGGCTGAGAAAGACGAAGCTCAGCTTTTCGTAGTGAAGTACCTCCTACACTCTTAAAAAAAGTTAGTAAAAAGTTAGTAAAAAGGTAGTAAGTGCAGCAGTTACTAACTCTGACTTCGTTTTACTACTTTTTGCTGACTACTTACTACCCTCTTCGAGGTATAGTTACTAAATATAGCACTTGCTACCTTTTGCTTTTGCTTTTTTTTAACTGTGGTCGCCAGTTACTACGTTGTTAGTAACCGTTCCTTTTACCCAAAAAATAAAGTCGAAATATAGTCAGAGAATGTAGCTTGCGCAGACTGTCGTGCCAATAAATTGGTTATGTGATTAAACATTTCTGCAGGGGCAGGTGGTTAGGTAGATTAAGCTGTTTCTACAATCTGAACTTCATAATTAACGCTGGTATCTTAGCTCAACCGGTACGAGCCACTAGCCCGTAAATGAGAGTCTGATTTACGGAGTATATAAGACTGAGAAAGATTTCCTACGTGTGCACGCGCAGTGCGCGAGGGTGACTATTCCTGATTTGTGGTTTTCCTGCATTCTGAATCTTTGTGTGCGCGCGGTAAGGTCGTTGATGCCATCATCTCGCAGAATTTCTACATATAATGTACGGTAAGCTTAAACCTAAGTGTGTGATTTACTGCCAGCGCGCTCTGATAGCTCTGTCTGGATTCCGGAATTAGTCAAAATGACTGTGAAGCTTTTTTATTTTTCGAGTACGCACAAATTAGCCAAGCCACGCCAGCACATCGTACGAAGAACCTAGCAGCATATGCGTTGTTTCTCTGCATTTTCTTAGTAAATACTACTAGCTTCCCAATACTAACTACTAACTACTTACTAACTACCCCAAAGTTAGTAAGTACTACTACCTTTTTTCTAAGAGTGTACATGGTCGTTTTCTTTTTTTTTGGGGGGGGGGGGGGTCATTTAAAGAAAGCTTGCGAAATGTGAAGAAGCACCTGGCTGCGCTCATGTGCTATGATATGTCAGCGCTCCCAAACGTGTTTTGAACAATCGAAACATGCGTTCTGACCGTACCCAAGTGAGCTGCCGGCGCTCAGTTCGACGGGCTGCACAATGGTAAAATAAAAACTTCAGTCGATTTGGGTGACTGGGCCAAATGCAAATAGGTGTGCTAGCATGCCATCAAGTATCGGTTGGAGCTACGACCTCTTAGGTGGCACCAGGATACATCCTTGTGCCAGGCTACCACCGAGGCTCCTGTTCAGCTATGATTCGAATCGCGTTCTCTTCCCAACCGCTGCTGCTCTTCCTCTTAGCTCGGTGCGCTTAGGGGCGGTGCCGCCTAATTAGAGCCCCAGCATCCCGCCCTTGGCAAGCCACCCGGTGGTGGGAAGGTGAGCAGTGGCGCAGTGCCACAAGGCAGGTGCTATGGCAGGTGCTGCCATCGGTGGGAGTCAGGCTGCGACCCAGGTTGCTGTTCCTGAGCAGCGTCTCATGAGTGTGTATTTATTTATTTATTATTGCTCAAAGGTCCGCAAGGGACATTAAATGAGGGGTGGGCAGACAAAATGATATTATTTCGGACATAGATGATCTTCGACGGCAGATTTAAAGTGAACGGAATTGACGATGGTCACCACTTCGGATGGAAGGCCATTCCAGTCATTGGCTGTTCTAAATAAGAAAGACTGTTGATACGTTACAGTGCGAGATTGCTCTAGGTGGACGGCATCAGGATTTGAGTTGCGGGGTATTTGATGAGCGCGTGGGATACGGGGTCATCGTAGTTAAAGGTGTGACAAAATCTGTAATGCGAGGAAATATAAGCGATTTTGCGGCGGCAAGCTAGCGTGGGAAGATGGAACTAGGATTTTAGTTCAGAAAAGCGAGTGTGATAATAGCAGTCGGAAAAAATGAATCTGGCAGCACGGTTCCGGACAGATTTGAGCTTGGTGATAAGGTTGGCATAGAAGAGATCATACGCTGCACATGCAAACCCAAGTTTGGGACGAATAAAAGTTAAGTAAGCGAGAAGTTTTATGGAACGAGGGGCTGATGAAATATTACGCTATAAGTGCTCGAGAACTTGATTTGCTTAATTAGTAGCATCAGGAATGTGATGGAACCAGGTTACTTAACTGGGTTCTAAGGTACTTTTAGGAGCCAACTTATATCACAGGAATAGTGTTAATTGTGTAAGTATTATCCTAGTGGTTATCCTAGTGGTTATCCTAGTGGTTATCCTAGTGCATGTAAGTACAGAGTCGATCACACTTGTCTAGAGCGCTCCAGCGGTGCCGTCTGGTGGAAATAATGCAAAATTCTAAAGAAGATATTGACTTTCACTGATAATAATTGCACCGGGGAGAAACCTAGTAGACGTGTGCACCACACAGGCCAAAGCGCCTTACCCCCAGCCAAGGAGCGGCGATAAGATTTAACTTCATTTGCTGCCCAGCATACCGCGCGAGCGCTCTAGACAAGTGTGATCGACTCTGTATTCACAGGCAACCATAAGTCAGCATAATCCAGAAGTGGAGATCCTTTTGTTCTGCGATTCACAAGTTCTTCCCTCCTGAGTGTATGGAGATACAGCGTACTGATTTTAGGATGTGTGAAGGTTGTTTCGAAAAACGATAATACCAAAATAATCCTATTACTGCTCGCCCTGCAGCGGGACGAATGCTTAACAACAAAAGTCGTTCTCACTTTTGGGGCAAGCTGGCGGAATAAAGTGCTAGCAAATTAAAACGATGAAGTATCTTAAGTATCTGTATTTCGCGCCTGATTTGATTTCAATTTTAAATACTTACGCCATTGAATGCATGATACTCACAACTTGGAATCCGTTAAAAATAATGAAATCAGACATGTATCACCAGTGTGATCGTAGATATTCGCAGGCAAGATATGCTCACACTTTATCGTTGCACTCTTTAATACCCGGGCTCACACGTAAAGAAACAGCATACGTCATCAGGCACCCTTCACTTTAGTAAAGTAAAAGCTTTTAGCGCAAAACGACTAAGAAAGGACGGGGACAGATAGCAGACACAAAGGAGCGCTCCTTTGTGTCTGTGTTCTGTCCCCGCCTTTCTTAGTCGTTTTGCACTAAAAGCCTTTACTTTACCAATATGAACCTACTCGCCCAGCAGAACGTATTACTGAACTTCACTTTAGTGTATTCTGTGTGCACACCCTAGTCAACGGAACCGCCCACCGACCCAATCGAAAATTCCACCAGGCCGTATGTGGTGTTAACACCAGAGTGGAAATTCAGACACGGTTCTGGTGTTTCCGGGCTGGTGTTTCCGGGCTGGTGTTTCCGGGCTGGTGTTCCCGGGCTGGTGTTTCCGGGCTGGTGTTTCTGGGCTGGTGTTTACGGGCTGGTGTTTCCGGGCTGGTGTTTCCGGGCTGGTGTTTCTGGGGCCGAGAAACCCACGTGGTTGTGCCTGGTGTTAACACCAGAAAATACGGTTTGGTGTCTCCGGGCTGGTGTTTCCGGGCTGATGTTTATGGGCATAAAAATCCACCAGGCCGTGACACCAGACGACGTTTCCATGCATGCAGGCATACAGGCTCGTATCACGAGCCTGGCATGTGCCCTGCTGCATTCGGTATGTATGGTGAGACGTAATGGTGCATTATATGGAGAAAGTTGCATAGGAAAAAATCCCATGCCACTTCTTGGATAAAGAAACATGCAATTTTCTATGCTTACGCAAGATGTTTATTTCGGGGGTCTCTGTCGCCGCAGCTCACAGACTTTTTGGGACAACCACATTCGAATGTTTTCGAGGCTTTGGCGACGTCCTCCTCTCCGTAGCCTTTTCGTGACGCGTAGTGCGTGAAAAACACTGCGTAGAAAAGAAAATGCACCATGAGTGGTAGAATGCCGCACATTTGGATCTCCGCACTAGTTAATTTAGCTGCGGTACATTAGAATGCAGCTGTAAACAAACAAAAAAATTTGAGGGGGCATTTAAGCTCTGCGGCTCACAGTTTTCTTTATTTAAGAGCCACCTCTCACAACCAATCATTAATTTCACTGCTACCTGCCATGATGGGCAGTTTTCTCACAATCCAGTCGGGATGTTGTGATGATGCCACAACATATGGTCCTTTCTTCCACTAGCTGTCAAATTATCTGCTATCAAAATTCCTCAATTGCTTTCCCACTGTGAACAATAAACCTTTCAGGCATTATTTTCTTTTAAAAACACTTAAATATTTAATTTCATGGCTGAAGGTGGAAGCACAATATCAATCACACAGAATGTGTAACACTAACAGCAATCAATTTTTGCGGACACAGAGCACATTGAGTGAAAACTTTAGTCTGCTTACTAATAAATTTGAGAGTTAAACTGCAGTTAAATCACAGAACTAATAAATTTGAGAGTTAAACTGCAGTTAAATCACAGAACTAATAAATTTGAGAGTTAAACTGCAGTTAAATCACAGAACAGAGAGCAAGATGACCGCATTCACCTTTCAGTGCATCAACTTTGTGGGGGGTGAGGGGCTGTTGAGGCGGCTTCTCTCCGCCTTGGGCGACGAAGCGGTTGGACAGTGTGCCCGTCACACTCCGCTTGGCGAGCCCTTCCGTCGACCAAATGGCAGTCGCGGCTCGCTTCACGAAGTGTGAGTCCTTGGGCACTGTCAACAATTGGTCGTACACCCCTTTGGCCAAATAGACCCCATTGGCCAGGTGAACCTGCATGAAATCAAACCAAACTACTTTCAACACCACTTCATAATGTGAAAAAACACACACAGCCATACAGCCCATAAAAACAGCTGCTTCAAGGCAATCTGTGTTCAGTGTAGGTTGGAATATAGCAGTTATTGCAGCACAAAAAAAAGGTTACGTCACTTTCCTATCTGCCCTCAGCTCATGACAATATTGCGGCCCCTGGCCAAGTAATAAAACAACAAAACAAGAAAAAGGTAGGCACTTCCAAGAAATTACAGTAATCAAAATTGGCCATGTTACGTCCACTGCAACACAAATGCCTCCCCCACGGATTTCCAATAACAAACATGAGGAATTCACAGCCCCAAATATTTTCAGAATGTGTCCTCTTACTAGCTGTCGAAGCTTTCACACTCGCAGTCAACCAGCTATATACCACACATCTTGCCTAAATCAATACCCAGGTCCCATGCAAGTCTATTGTTAAGCTCGAATATTCCAAACCAAGAGTTGTGCTTCATTCCACACTGCTCTCGTCGCACCCGAGTGCACCTGACCACCATCTGGTTGGATTTTTGTTTGACTTCAATGGTTTCCGGCCTGTTTCAAAGAATGCCCTCCCACAAAAATTTTCTGTATTGACCAATTAATATTGGAGATATAGCTATCACAATCAAGAAATTTCGCTGCCTTCTGTTTTGTTTCCAGCAACTGAAAAGTGCAGTGTTATCAAAGCACGCACACATACACTGCAAGCCATGAAAAGATGGAAGTACAGGTGTGTTTTTTGTTGCATTCCTACATTATCATTTAGAGGAACACACAATATAAATTTGAGTTGGCATGCATCCCGTTATATTCTCAGAGACCACTCTCATTCAAAATGTGAGCTTTTATCAGCTAGAAAACACCAAAAAACGATGTACAGATGTTGCCACTAGCGGCCCAATTTATCCAGAGTACTTGTTTGTTTGTAATCTCTGAACATGGTCAGGGGACCTTTAATGTTATGGCTGTCACTGAAGGAATGAAGCTGCCTGAATAGTAATTGCCCGGCAAGTTTGTTGCTTGTGAATGTACTCTGCTTCTGCCACCTTGCCAGTGCCTGTGGCACAAGACACAAGAGTTTCATTGTCTCGCCTTTGCTATTATGTGAAACAACTAAGTGGTAACGTTACTACTAATATTAAATATTATTAAGCTGTATCTTTAACCGTACCCTCCCATCCTCTGCTAGCGTGCACACTTGTGTGCCTTCCCTGGTGGGGCCTTCCTCCTGGCTGCCCAAACCACCCTCTGTGAACTCCACATGAACCAGGGCTCCAGGAATGGGGCTCGGTGGAGGCTCAGAGGTGGCTGCAGGTGGAGAGGAGGAAGCTGGGAACACCTCAGCCAAAGGGGCATCTTTTGCAGGCGCCCAGGTAGCAGCTGCCGATGTAGCAGCCATCAGTGACGAAGCTGCTGATGCCGCAGGTGCCGGTGCCGCAGGTGCCAATGCCGCAGGTGCCAATGCCGCAGGTGCCAATGTCGCAGGTGGAACAGAAGCAGACGCCGCAGGTGCAGATGCAGCAGAGGCAAATGCAGCATGGGCAGGTGCAGCAGAGGCAAAAGCAGCACTGGCAGATGCAGCCGCCACGGCCGCGGAAGGTGCAGACGCAGCAAGCAGTGCTGCAAAGGGTGGCACAGTTGTAGGCCAATGAAAATAACTTCACCAACGATCATGGTTTTTTGTAATGCGAAATTTGAGCACAGCTTAATTTTTTTATGTATTGAGGCAGAAAACAGACAATACTTAAGCTACCCTCAAGAGTACAATGTGGAGCACTCACGCTTTATCCAGTGCAAGGCCTCTAAACTACAACACTGAAAGAACACTCCTCAGCGGTGCGGAGTGGAGCAGTACAACCCTTGCCTGGCTGCAGCGTCCTCTCCTGTGTTTACTGCTCTTTGCAAGAATGCATTGCAAGTTGGTCGCCTCAGTGCTTCAAAGAGAAATGTTGAAGCCACAGAGGACGAGTCTTGAGTCTTTGTTAGGAGCGGGCCGCGAGGCACATGTCCCGTATATTTATAATATTGTGTGCCTGTTCCCATGGTAAACGCCTCGCACTCCACAAACAGCCATCATACACGCTCATGCATGTGCTGGTTGACAATTCGACTGCAGATTCATGCCCGACTCAAGTTTAGACGCAGTTTTGTGGTAGATGTTACACTGATTCCAACATAATCAGCCATGCATCTGTGCGAAAAGTGCCTCCAAAATAAGCTCCACTACAACCTTATCCCCCGTTATTCCTTCCCATAGCTTGGGATTTTTTGCGGCATGGCTCACTGCTGTGCCAAAAAATCTATCAGTTCGTGTCCCACAAGAAACTGCATGTTTAGATATGGCTTTGTCAGGTATTTATTATTTTTTTTCTAACACCTGAAGTAATGAATTTTAAATCTGACATTAATGGAAAGCTTGGTCTTATTCAACAAGCCAACATGACTGAGTGAACTACTAGCGTGTTGACTTTGTGAACAAATAAAAAATTGTGATTTATGGCTTAGCCACAATTTACAATTAATCCATGTCCCGAAGCGACACACAGGCTATGAGGGACACCGCAGTGGAGGGCTTCGGAATAACTTTGACCACATGGGGTTTTTAATGGGCAGACGTTGCAGAGTACACGGACCCTTTTTGTGTTCTGCCTCCTTCGAAACGCCGCCACCACGGCCAGGATTGAACACAGGTGTCCTGGCTAAGCAGCCAAGTGCCCTGACCACTCAGCCACCGAAGCAGGTACAACAATTATTGGTATGGTGTTTTAAAGCAAGGGAAGAGAGTAAAAGAGTAACACAAAAAGATTTGTCGGCAGTCATGGCTAGGTTAAATCCTTCAAAGTGAGAGCAAGTTGCTCTTCAGTCCGCAGATTTCAATATGCGCCGTAAGCTATTCCCCCCCTCCCACCCCAACACACACACACTTCCTTCTTAAACCACCCAAAAATTTTTCCAGGTTATGTGACCTGAAAACATTTAATCAATAAGCTTGACCAGCAGGAAATACAGGAAAAAAAACTCCTTATAAGGAGTGTACCATCAGCTGAGAGGAAGCGCAAGAGCTGGTGCTGCAGCTTGATGTTCAGCTGGCGCAGCTCCTCATTTTCTTTTCTCAGCTTCTGCACCTCTTTCTCTGCTGCTGTCTCCGTGCTAAGGTCGTCCGTTGCGGCCTGCTGCGCGAGCATCCGCAACTTTTTGATGTTTCGAACCTGCAGTAGTTAACACAGTGTCAAAGCACATATTCACCCATATTGTCTTTAACATTATAAAAAAAAATTAAATTTCTTTGGACACAAACTGCAGAAATGCTTGCATGTGACACAACGTTACTGAAAACCTATTAAACATCACATTTCATTACAAGGTTCGGGTTTCAATTGCGCATACATAGTTTATCACGTGCCAGGTCTCTTGGGCGTTTTGCGGGGCGCGCGACTGCGCCACGATGTCGTTGACCAGAAATATGTTGGTCCATTTCTTCTTTGGATTCTGGGAAGAAATCTCCTTTAGGAGTATGTTCGCACAATTTTCCATACATTGATTGTAATGATAAAATGCAAGATAATGTTTCCTGCACCAAGCCTTTTGCAGCAGCTTCTATTCTAAATTATTTAATTGACAGTGCCTATCTGGCCATCAGCCAGAATTCCCCCAACACTCATCAGAGACTGGCTGCTCAATTGAGTAGTCTGTCCTTTTTTTAAGAATGAATCATTTTCGCCACTGTTCAGCAGCAGTAACAAACATTGATATATGAAACTGCAGCCCCAGGCTTTTTTGTTTATGGGGGTTCAACGTCCCAAAGGAACTCAGGCTATGAGGGATACCGCAGTGAACGGCTTCAGAAATTTCGACCTCCTAGGGTTCTTTAATGTGCACTGACCGCACAGTACACGGGGGCCTCTAGAATTTCGCATTCATGTCAAGTTTTCAAGAAACAATGCAGAATCGACACTGCCTACCTAGTGTGGCGTGAGAACCTCTGTCACATTTGGCAGCTTTCTCGGCTACAGAGGTCTTCACAGTTTAATATTCAATACACGTAGCTAGGACATGGTCATCAACTGAGCTATAACCAAGAGCAGTGAAGTATACATTTTATGCTTCCGAACTATTCCCAAGTGATACACCCCCCTCCCCAAAAAAAAAAAAAAAGCAACGGGTTCACCCTGGGAAGACCAGCCACTCATCACTTGTACATAAGACAGTTCATTACTACAACTGAAGAATGCCTGGAGGGGCGCCAGTAAGAAAAAAAAACGTATTCACGAGGCCCAGTTGATGGAGGTGCCGGGGTAATTTCAGCTGGGCGACTCTACCATCTACCGGACACTGCCAGATTAATTTCGTTACATCCATCAACATGCAACATGCTGCAAACAGGACGGAATTCGCAAACCTGCAAGTTGAACGTGAGAACTGCACAACAGCGGTGCGCGTTACGAAAGGCAGAAAAGCTCAAGAACACATTCCTATAGCCCTGACAAGCAAATTCGAGTGCTGTACCGCCGTCAGCACGCTTAACAAAGCAACCACAGCTATCCATCGGCCTGCCGTTGGCCGTCCGTTTCGGATGTTCCGGACGGACATCGATTTCGGACGTCCGTTCCCGGATCTTTCTCGGATGTTTGCATATATGGCACATGCATACTTTCTTCGTGTCCGCGGGGCAATAAAATGAAAAAGCAACTGAAAGTACAGCGAGAATATTTTATTGTGACTGTACATCAGCACAGGACTGAGTTAATGTGAAGTGTGTAACTCCTCAATAAGACGTAAAACTTCGAGCGCACATCCATCTTCCTACTTTCATGATGAAGCAGAAGCGAACAGCTTTTTGCAAAAAATGAAAAGAAAAAGGTTAGTAATCAAGTCCACGCCAAATCTCAGTAGACCATGATAAATTCAAAAATGCTTGGCAACTTTGTTATTGGTATTCTCAACCCATTCTCAACAAGTCTCAACCCATCCGTAGCCCACACCACAGTATAGCCATAACATAACTCCAACTCTTCCGCGAGAGAATGTTACAGATCCTGCTCCACTGTCATAAAAGTAATTCCCAAGCAGTGTACTGCACTTACCTCCGTAGGACATGCCGTAGGCAATCACACTAGGCCTTCTTTCATCCGAAGTCGGTGTAGTACGATATTCCAGCGTTCCAGGAGGGCTTCAGGCACTTGCCGCATCCTTCGAATTGTTCAAGTTACACACCACTTTCGTCCGTAGACTAAAAAAAGCCACACATTCTAGTAACAGAGCTCAAAAGGGGCACCACACTTCGCACCAAACCAGCAACGCCGCCATTACGCCGCTGCACTCTGTGGCTGATGGATTGGATTGGGCTGACTACAAGCTGCATTTATGATGATGATAGCGGAGTTAAACGGGAGTTTTGAATTTACAAGTGGTTTCAATCGCGTTTTACCACGGCTAGGGTGGCTACCACGGCGGACACGATGTCGCTACTGATTTTTATATGTTTTCTAGATGTAAATTAGTAATTTATTTACTGTAAATTTGTGTAGCACTCGCTCCTACCCTTAAATTTAGTTCAGCAGTGGCCCTTGCACTGCAAGTATATGACTAGGGAATTGCGCGAATTTACAAAAGTCCTCAAGTCAAACCGTGTAGCTCATGGAAATAATTTCTCCAAAGCAGATATGCAGATATTAACGCAATTTCTCGCACACTAGCCAATAAAACTGACAAAATTTCCTTCGCGAATAAAATTTTCTAGGTTAAAAAAGCGAACTCTACAGTATACATACTCGAACGGCGCGACTTTTCTGTGTGAACAATTATAAAAAAACTCTATACTCATATCCGGAGAATATACTCCACCGTACATCCCTCGGACGTACACCTTGTCTCTAATGCGGATAGACAAAAGCGGATACTGTCTGTACGTCCGGCGGATGTATGAATACGGATATCCGAAATCGGATTGTGCTCGTACGTCCGATGGACGTCCGATCTCGGCAAAGGACGTTCGGATCTAGCTCGTACGTCCGACGGATATCTGTGGTTGCTTGGAGGAACGTTCGCTTGCGCGTCCTGCACTGATATTACAGCCTCTGAGCGCTGGGCGCAGAGTCCAAGGCCATACTGCACGGTATGTTTGCGGACGTTGGAGACAGCTCGTGCCCTGCTTCCACTTTAATTTTGTCTCAGACGCAGCGGCCGACGCCCAGCGGCACTAACGTCAGTGAAAGACAATCGCTCGAGCGTCTGTGTTAAGCGTGCTCACGGCGGTACATACATAGAGGCTGAATGAAGTTTCAATATCAATCAACGCCCTGTACATTAAAGGCACTGGAAATACACGGGTAGCTACAGCTGCCGCAAAGTAGAAATTACAAAAGTACTCAGACAGTAATAAAAGTGTTCTTACCTGTCATCTGTAGGATTTCGGCGTCGTAGTATCCGCCCTTTGTTTTGTCGTCCCCCTCCCAATAGACCTGATAGATATTTCCCGCCGCAAAATCTTCCGTGCTCTTTGGGTGGAAATTTTTCACAAGAACCGATGAAGTGACTTTTTTCACGTTGTCAAGCAGAAACTTCACGTAAATGTAAAACACCATTGCACTGATGCACACTCGGGAGCAAGTCACCAATGACGCGCAGTATAGAACAAAAAGGATGTTGGAACGGTTGGAACAAACTATCTACATGATGTTTTGACAACGTAATGGTGTGTGTGGCGCTGCAGTCTTGTCAAACAAAAAATTGCATGCTGATGAGACTGCTTTAGCGCGTTGCTCTGAAACAGATTGAGTTATCTGTAGATGTTGCAAATGTAGTAGTTAACTTTGTAAGCGCCACTTTCTTTTTGGCTAGATTGTAGCGTTTGCCTTGCTGGGAGAGGCGGGCACGCATTGAAGCTATAAAAAAAAAAGGAAAGGAGAGGCGGGCGTGCGGAATTTCCCGCGCAGTCTGTAGTCGCCTCCTTGGTTGTACGTTCCATCTGTCTTCAGTGTCGTTCTTGCACCTTATACAAGCCAACGCCTCATCTACTTGTACAAGCCTGTTACAAGCGTGCAAAGGAGGTGCTCCAACATGCCTCCCAAAAAACGCTACCGCGCCTATTTGGAGCCAAATGCGCTATCACTGAAAATTCCGCGGCAGACGACATGGAGCCGGCTGCAAAAGGAATCCGCTGCAACGTCTCAAGCACCGCAGGTAATTCACCGAGTTGTTTACGTCATATGCTAGGGCCCATTCACTTTCTGCGGCGAAAAGTTTTACATTCCACGAACTCATAAAGAATCCGCAAGTGTTTTTTTTTTTTTTTTTCCGAGCTGTGCAATGTTGCAAAAGCGACCTTTGCCATTAGGCTTGCGAGCCGTGAGGAGAAGCCCGCTTTTCAGTGAATTTTGAAGCAAAACGCGGGGCGAGCAAGTGCATATTTGTGGGTGTGGATGCGGAAAAGAGGAACGGGTCGCTGCGAAATAAAAGGCACTGCAGAAGTTGAGTGAAGTAGGGACAGCAAAGAAGGGCAAACGGGTGCTGGAGCTGGACAGCTCGAAACGCCGAGCACCGGCGGCACGGATCATGACGGCGCGGCTGCTGCTGTGCGTTGTGCGTGCATTACCGTAATGGAGATTTGCTTCGCTAGACTGTGCCGCGCTCATTTGAAGCGTTGCCTTTTGAATAACTTGGACCTATTCGTTTATTCTGTATTTCAACTTGCCCCCCCCCCACCACACACACTTTTTTTTCTTTGTGAAAGGGGGGGGGGAGAAAGCTAAAGTCAGATTTTTTTCTTTTGCGGAATCGCGAGAACCTAGCGTCCTTACACCCACCGCAGGCAGTGGTCATGCTCTTACCTGCGCGGTAAGCATCTAAAGAGAGTTCCTGAAAAGGCGGAGCTTACATTGCTTACATGGCCTATCAACGTCCAAAATATCGTCTGTGATGGATGCAGACGGCTGATAGCAGAACGCAGCATGCAGAAATGAGAAACAGGGCTAGGAAACGGAAATGATGAATGTGATGAATGAAACCATGGCAAAAAAGTTTGTCGCATCAAAGATTGTGGCAGAAGAGCAAGGCAGCGCGGGTGCACAATGATCAGGAAAAAAAGCACTCCGCAGCATCAAATTAAGAGAAACCAGAAACAGAAGCAGAAGGAGACTGGTGAGGTGAAATGTGGATCGAAATATTGCGTTGTGAGGGCCTTTTGTCACATAGCCAGGCTGAAATACAGCCAAATAGCAGCCAAATTGGATGTAGCCGCCATAATTTGGGGACTTGAGCACAGGCGCCAATGAGAAATGCTGCGTATAGAAGAGTTCATCAACATAAATGCAGTCAAACACGAACTCCAACTGAACACTATAAATGTGTGAGAGGTGTCGACTACATCGGCATACTATATGTAGATGTGGCAAACATGAGTTTACGTGTCATGCAATTCTGCTCTGACATCATCTGTGAGCAGCACGGATTGCACTGATACTTTTTAAAGCCCGTAGTAATTTTTATGGAAAATTCCTGTGCATACCAGTAAGAATGACTAAAAGTAGAAACACTGAGCCCTCAACATAGTGGATCTCTCAGGTCTCTCTCTTTGTCCAGCAGAACACCGGTTCAGACAAATCTTCTCATGTCAGTGTGTGAAGCTCACTTTATAGCACTGTGAGAGCTGGAGCCGGTCACTTGGTCAGCATCTTATCACAGCCAATGGCAGAGTTGTGTGCAGTGGACGCAATTACAACTGCTGCCGTCTCACATCCATTCCCATTTCGTCAGCTGGAATAGTCTCAAATGCTAAATCTGGGTAAAGAACAAGCGGTGTGAGGATGGAGCAGCAATTCAGCATTAATTGGGCTCACATCATGCCATGATAAGATGCTGACCCACTAATCGGCCAGATTTCTCAAAGCATGCCACTCGGGCTTTCGTCACTGTCTGATAATACATTCCTCTTTTGTTTATTCTTTGCAGTTAGCTGCAGTAAATGAGGTACCAAGAGGGGACGCTGAGGTTACAGACGAACAAACTGAGAGTGAAGAATGTCTGCTGCCACTACCTCAGCTCTCTGAACAAGCAGGAAGTGCTGCCTCTTTTAACCAGAATGCTGAGCAGGGAGACCCTGATGTGTATGCGGAAGCTGACGACCCAGATGATGATCTTTCTGATTTCATCGCAGCCAACTCAAAGACGACTCTTCCTGGCCAGTCCACAACTCGACTGCAAGCCATGCTCCTGATATTATCATTTGTTGTGGCAGCTAAGCTACCATGGACACAAGTTGACAGCTTGCTCAAGCTTCTGAACGCCCTCTTTGCTGAAGAGGTTTTTCCTTCAACCAAATATGGTTTTCGAAAACTGTGGAGGCTTCAGCAGTCAAAAATGGTGAGCATTCATGCCTTCTGCCCGACTTGCCAGTTCTTAATTGATGGCAATGGTACCAGCCACTGGCGTTGCCGAATTTGTTCAGAAGTTGCAAGCCTAGGAGAGGTTTTGAAGAAGGGGAGCTTTTTCATCACTCTTAACTTGAAGCGACAACTGCAACAGCTCCTGAAACGCATGGGCAAAATAGTTGGAAGCAACCTGCTTCAGCTTGCTTCATCATGCCCAGAGGCTTTCACCGATATCACAGATGGCCTGCTCTACAAGAAAGTTCGCAGCGACCACAAAATGAAGTGGAGTGACCTAACTTTGACGATGAATACTGATGGTGCACCGGTATTTAAGTCAAGCAAAGGTTCTGTGTGGCCAATACAAGTTGCCCTCAATGAGCTTCCCGTTCCTCTGCGGTGGAAGAATATTTTGGTTGGAGCAGTGTGGTTCGGCAAGGAGCATCCACCTGCACATCTCTTCATGAAAACCTTTGTGGACAAGTTCCAAGAGGTTGGCAGCCTGATGTGGACCTTTGCTGATCAAGTTGTGGAGTCTGCAGTCAGAATTGTGTGCTGCTGTGTCGACTCACCGGCCAGAGCTGCTTTGCTCAATGCAAAGCAGTACAACGGGTACTACGGCTGCACTTGGTGTCTTAACAAGGGAACTTTAGTTGACGGTGAGACTCCTGCTTTCATTCAGTCTTATGAAGGACACAGATATACAGCATATGTTTTACATGGCAGATTGGTTGCCAGCGGTAAAAGTAAGGAATAACAGCCTACTTGGCTAGTTGGATGTTTTATACTTTGCCGGTGTTATATTCATGTTTTTAATTATTTTCATTTGTTCTTTACTACTGCTTTGATCTGTGCGGCATGAAGTGAGTTTTGATTTTAATGATTTGTTGTGTTTTTGTTGTAGGCACAGTAAAGTACACGTTTGAAGGCGGTGCCATGGTTGAAAGGTCCCACGACACTGTGCTGTCAGCCATGTCCCTTGCAGTTACAAGAAAGTGCTCTGTCGATGGAGTGAAGGGGCCATCTCCAGTTACGAAGCTAGGAACATTGGACTTGGTCTGGGGCTTCCCTCCCGATTATATGCATTGTGTCCTGGAGGGTGTGACTGCACAAATGACAGAGCTTTGGCTGTCTGCAACTGGGAAGCCTTGGTATGTAGGAAATAGAATTGCCGACCTAAATCAGCGTATATTGAAAGCACGGCCACCAATAAGCTTCTCGAGACTGCCAAGGCCAATTTCAGAGAGGGCATTCTGGAAAGCCACAGAATGGAAGTATTGGTTGCTATACTACAGTGTGCCATGCCTTCAAAACATTCTGCCAGATAGATATATTAGGCATTTTTCATTGCTGGTAGAAGGCATTTTTATGCTGCTGAGAGAAAGTGTTGAACGCAGTGACACTTTTATTGCAGAAAGGTTGCTGAAACAGTTTGTGGAGGAAGTGAAAATATTTTATGATGAAAGTGCGCAAACATTCAATGTTCATCAACTTCTACATCTGGCGAAATCTGTTAGGATGACAGGTCCACTGTGGGCCACGTCAACCTTCCCATTTGAAGGGGGCAACGGGGACATCTTGAAGCTTGTGTCTGCTGCGAAAGGGGTTCCTCGGCAAATATCAGAAAAATTCATTATGAATGGAGTTCTAAATTCTTTGAAACGTCTGGTACCTCTTCCTCCATTTTTGAAAAAGCAGCAGGAGCTAATTTCAGGTAAAATTTCTAAACAGCACAAATCTAGTGTCTTAGGTGCAGCTTTGCCACCTTGTGTCTATGAAGAACCCATCCAAATACTGTTGAGGCAAAACATTGGTTCCGAGGCATGCGTAAGTGAGTACCTTAGAGCTCGTGTCAAGGGGTTCACTGTACACAGCGCCCATTATCAACAAGCAGAAAGAACATGTTCATGCTACCTGGAAGCAAGTAACGGCAAACTTGTTAAAATTCTCAAGGTGTTTGCTGCTGACAGCAAAATCTTGCTGTTGTGTCAAGAATTGATTACTGAAGTGTTTGAGCTGCCCTTTTTGTTCAGAATCGAGCACCCTCCATTTGGCATCGCTCTCTGCATGCTTTGCGAAGAAAGCGTTGTTTCATCTTGTGTGCTTGTGGAACAAGAGAGCACATTCTTAGTGAAGATGCCTAATCTTCATGAAAGTGATTAGTCATTTTCAGTACCATGAGGGAACAGCATGAAAATATTCTTGAGTAAGACACTTGTATCCCACTTGCTTCAAATGCTGTCAAATGGGAAAATGCCGCCCCTGTGCACCATATTTTTGCATGCTGGATACTACCGAGCTATGAAACAAACCATTCAGCATATTTTTAACTTTTAGGCCTCCTTGGTGTTATGTTTTTACAAGCACGGGCGTACAGTTCGACACGGCCCACTTTTGCAGGGAAACAAAAATTTAAACTTCTTCAGCTTTTAAGCTTTTTTCATCGGTGAACTGCAACATAATACTTCTTGAAGCAAGTTTCAGTGTACAAGCAAGTCGTCTTATACATCAAAAAGACTGCGGTATGGATATTTACCATATTTTAGGTCTTTTTATGAAGTGATTGCTACAGCTCTGTTCCTCTCTTTTTCTACAAAACCAGTGGTCAAAACTGGTTCAAAGCGATGTCATTCTGAGCACAGTTTTACGATATGTATGCAGCATGTGAGACACGAATACAGCTTTGTGAAAAATGCAAAAATGATGATGCTGATCTTTTCGACATAGACAAAATACCCTTTGCCCAGTCTGTTGCACATCTTACTCATAGCAGTTTCACTCATCCACTTTTTCAATGATCTCCATTTATGATTGTGGCCAACTTGCTATTGCGTTTTACAAAATTCAAAATGTCATGAAACTTGGCAGCACATTGCAAGGTACCTAGTTAGTGTTGTTTGAGGTTGCAGCGTGTTGCATTATCATTAACACACTGTCTTGTTTGTTGTGTATGTTCACTGTCACATGGCAGTGGCATCCAGTACACTGTCTTGTGCATGTTCAGCAAGAAAATGTTTCGATAGGCATGTTTTTCTTTGCATTTGCCAACACGTCAACACATACATGCTTCAATGGTAGCTTAGTACAAAATTCACATACGTACTTGCCAACTGTCTCCATCAAGGGAAACGTAGCCTTAAATATTGAGCCCGCTGGACAGACCAACCAAAGCATGAATGCTCCTGCACTGCCGTGTTTCACATGAGGTTCGGAACTTAGTATTCGGAGAAGCCTTTGCCCCACAGTATATGCAGTTTAGCTGATGATTTCTCTACAAGATGTATCCCTATATATATGACTTAGCAACCCGAATGAGCCAGCTTTTTTGTAAGTGTTCATTTCTGTTAAATGAACACACTTATCAGGGACTGTTATCTCTGTGTTTTCAATCTGTTCCGAGTTCATGAACAGTTCTTTGAAGCAGTTCTCATGCATTCGTTTATATCCAGTGAAAACTGCACCCATTTATTTTTATTCTTTGCTTACTTCAGCTGGATAACCTGACTGACATTGTATCCTGTGATATGAGCCCTTTTTTATATAATATTGTGCCTTATTAAGTAATGTCAAGTTGCGGTGTACTGTCTTGTGCATTATTTGCTGCTCTGCTGCTCAGCACGAGTTTTTTGATTCTTGTCCTTCATGCTTCGAAGTAGGCATTGTCATGAAAAACAGCAACTTATGCTGAAGATGTTCTCTACAGTGTATTTGCACTTCCTTTGCACCTTTCCATAGCCTTCAGTGGTAATGTACAGCGGGGAATTTTTTCAGTGCATGTAACTTTGGAAGGGCATTGTTTTCCAAGACCCTTTATATAATGATATGTAAAATGTCTTTTGCTTGTTTTTTTTACCTACATGTGCTGACCTTGAGACTTTGTTTGGCTGTTGATGAAAAAGTTGTCTGGGGCATCTCACCTAGCGGGTGTTAAAACAAGTAAACTAGTAGCAAAATGCTCCTTTTAGCAGCTATGCAATTGGTGGTGTTTGGTCAGTGCACGAAATAATCGTTGGCCATTCAAACTTGATAGTTCACATTCTCTTCATCTCTTAACAATGTACAGCTCTCATGTCAGTCAGAAAATTAAGCTCTTACAGGCAGAATCTATAGCACAGGGGGAGCTTAGGATGTTTTCGGCTGTTTTGCCGTGTAGCACTTTTTACTGTTGCCAACTCAGCCATGCCTGTTCCTGTCTTGCTGTTCCTTATGGTTTCTGGCATTGCGTCGATGAGCAAATGCACAGTGCTGTGTGAAGTTGTCTTCAAATGCCCTTGCAAAATTTGTTATCAACTGAGCTGGCATTTGCTGTTGTGCTTAATGCAGCTGGCAGCACTTCAGTACTTTCCTACCTGCCCGTCAAGTATTGTGTCTGCACAAAAGCCCACCTCCTTATCACCATTCTGATTCCAGTAATTTCATTGCCTTGATCACTGTGAAAGGCACTGGTAAGCACTGTGGAAGCTGCCTGGCTGTATGAAAGGCCCCACATTGCTACAATTCAGGGGAATGAATTGATGGTGTTCTTTTGTGATGCTTTCAGGGGTACTTTCCCAAATGCCCATTTCGCGAAGGCACTACTGCAACTCTGAAACGAAGGAGTTCTATGCTGAATTTTGAGAATAAATGTGTTTTAATTTCTTTCAAGCTTTAGTTCAACCTGCTGTCATGCCTTTATGTTTTCATAGTCACACCAGATACAAATTTTTTGTTGTCCTGGCTGATATGAGCATTTAACTATACCTGGAAGCTAAAAAAGTGTGCCTTTTTTGTCCACATAATAAACAGACTGCCATTCATCCTTAGTGTAATAGTAATAAATACTAAATTATATGCTGTATGATATGCAAATGCACCTCACAATTTACCTTGGACTTTTTTACGGTTTGACTGTGGTGTGAAGACATGAACACCCATAGTTGCAACAATGGACTATGCAATTAAGCAGGACAGAAATCTTTCATTAATCTCAGTAAGTACCAAACCAACCTACATGTTGGTCAGTGCATGAAATAATCCTTGGCCACATGTCTGGCATGTGCCTGAGATTGTATCTGGTACATCATGCAAACTAGAATGAACCGAACAGATCTTTTTGGTGGCGCTCGGCTCCCGCACATGAATACAGCAACAGGTCTGGTGTGCTTGAGCTGGATCATATACGCCAGATGACTCGAAACCAGTCTAGTGTACGTGCACACCAGACGACATGAAACCAGTCTAGTGTGCACACCAGACGACATGAAACCAGTCTGGTGTGCACATCAGACAACACCACACCGGTCTGGTGTGCACATCAGACAACACCACGCCGGTCTGGTGTGCACATCAGACAACACCACACCGGTCTGGTGTGCACACCAGACACCACCACACCGGTCTGGTGTGCACACCAGCACCACCAGGCTGGTCTGGTGTGCACACCAGGCTGGCCTGGTGCCCACACCAGCCACACCAGGAAATCCTGGTGTTAACACCAGAACACACCAGAACAGTCTGGTGGATTTTTCAACTGGGGAACATTGTTCCTTTCAGACGCGATATAAAATTTCGTAAATTGGTTTGGTTGATTGGGGTTTAAAGTCCCAAAGCGACACAGGCTGTGAGAGACGCCGTAGTGATGGGCTCCGGAAATTTCGACCACCTGGGGTTCTTTAACGTGTACTGACATCGCACAGTACACGGGCCTCTAGAATTTCGCCTCCATCGAAATTCAGCCGCTGCGGCCGGGTTCGAACCCGCGTCTTTCGGGTCAGCAGCCGAGCGCCGTAACCACTGCTGTGCTCTTGCCCACATTCCGCTGGCCTCTCTGGAAACCAGCGCCGTGCGCCCGCCGTCGCGCAAAGCAAGCCGAGACTCTCATCGGGCATGTCGCGGCTTGCAGCACCCGGCTCGCCGGCGCAGACCCTTCCTCCTCATCCTCACTGTCGGCTCGAGACTTCTACGATGCTTCGCCGGGCGCCCTTTTCAGTCTGCAAACCTTCAACAGCGGAGCCCTCTCGACTATTCGTCTAATTTGAACGGTGGCCAGTGCCGTGACCTGATTGGAGGGTTTGAACGGCTGGCTGCCGCAACGGTCACCGGCGGCTATAAAAACGAAGCCGCGCTTTTAACTCTCCTCTCGGTGCACGTGGCAGCGGTGGTGGCTCGGCTAGAGCCAGTAGGCAGGCCCGTGCAATTTCGTTTTCATCCTTCTCGCAGTCGCAACAACACGAGCCTGAGGTGCATACGGGCAGCAGAACAGCCATCACGCCACAGAGACGCTCGCCGCAGGGCGCCGCCCTACTTCAGCCCGTGATGCTCTTGGCCCTTGTATCTATCGTGTAAAAGCCCTTGCACATATTTTACATCAGCGTCCTTTGACTCACCGTCGCCTCAACCGTTTCTTGGCTCAGCTCTGCGCAACAGAGGCAGCAGGTTGAGATGCTCCAGTCTCAACCCTGGTGACCAGGCTCGAAGGCCCAGTCCTAATAGTGGTGGCAGCGGTGGGGTCCCCAATCCTAATAGTGGATGGCAGCTGCGGGATCGACCAGCGTCAGCTACCTCGGCGCGTTGAGTGCCCGATGTTTTCCCCTCAATTCGCCAGACTGCTCTAGCACACGTGATTGTAGTCTAGAGTAGGGCTGTGTGTGTTGCACTGGAGAGAGCTTTCCTGGTTCGAGACAAGTAGGAGTGCTTTGAAAAGAAAGCTGGTGCAGAGGGAGTAAACGAGGCGTTGTTGTAAAGAATTTCTTGCGCGTGTCATGCTAGTAGCTCTATAGTAGTGAACGGCGAGGGAATTCTAAGAAAAGAGCAAACGACAATAGGCTACGGAGAACTTCAAAGTGAAGGAACTCATCGAAATCTGTGAAGAGTTGGGCAATGATTTGGGCACCGAAAAACGAAAGCATGGGATTCTTGAGATCATGCGGGCACAGAAGGCAACGGCTGATAAAACAAATGAGGCCTGGGATGAGATCAAAGAACGCCGTGAGCGCGAGGAGATCAAGGAACGCTTTAAGCGCGAGACCATACTACGCTCTGAGAGCGAAGAAAAAGGAAGCTGTTCGCGCGAAGAAGCAGAAAAACGGAAGCAGCTTGAGATAAAACGGCGTGCTCGCGTGGGTAAACTGATGGACCTGGAGCTTGAGGCGCATCGGATAAGTTGTGAGAGAAATGAAGCATTATCCGTTCTGCATGAGACCAACGGTCGGCAGCCTAGAGACAGGCCGCGGTCCTTCGTGACCGCCGAGGATATGGCGAAGTATTCAGAGGCAGAGTCGAGCGCGTCTGCGAGAGATAGCGCGTTGAGCGGAATTGTTGGGCACAGAAGTTGGTAGCCTTTCTTTCCAGCGAAGCGTATGACGTTGTCAAGCGCCTGTTTGGTGGCGGCTTGACGAAGTACGATAAGCTGAACAGCTTTTTACTGACTAGATATGACTTGTCACCGGCGGACCTTAGAAAACGTACTAGCGAGAGCAAAATAGCACCCAATGTTTTACGTTTTTTCCTACCAGTTTAAAGCCGACGTTTTAGAATGGCTCGAAAATGCGGAAGGTTTGGACGATCGCGACAGAGAGGTAGAGTGCGTAGCTGTCGAGCAGAGCTGCCAGTGCGGCACAGAGGAAGGTAGTCCGTACGTGGCAGATGTAACTGCTGCTATAACGGTGGAAGATGCCCCGCATTCGTCACCTGACAAAACCTCTCTGCCTTCGGATAAGGTGGTCACAGCATCGGACGATGCACTTACAGAGGTCTCGCCCATCGAGATTGTCGCGGAGTTACCGGAAAGCGGATCTCCTAGTGTGTCAGAAGCAGGATAAATTGCAGAGCAGGGCATAAACGACATCTGTATGGACATTAATGAAAGCGCCTGTGCCCACGCAAGTGAAGTAAACGAGGACGGCACACAGTGTTGTGCAGCGCGTTCGGCAGAAATGCAGAAACCCGACACTTGTGGTCAACGGAAGCGGACGCATATAGAGTTTGCGGACGCTGAGTTGGACGTTGATGTTTGCGGCGAGCGATGCGAGACGAGTCTCATGGTTTTGCACTTCTCTGAGCTTTGTCACATTCCAGAAAGCAGCTGCAGCAGCGGTAACGTCGCGAGTGATTTCAAGGCCGACCGTCATCTGCAATCGGCTGAAACGCGTCAGGAGCATGACGGCTGCCTGCCAGCACTCATTTCAGGAGAAAACACTGGTTTGTCAGCGCCTGAAGAAGCTAAGGCGCTGGACGACAGTGGAGAAGAGAACGCTCCAGACGACATAGGGGTGGTAGACGTCATTTCATCCGATTAAGATGAGGACATATGTGCCCTCAGGGACGATGAGGAGGTAGAGCGCAGGTTTGAGGAGTGTAGTAGAGGCGCCAAAGAAAGACCTGATCCAGGTAGCGCACGTGAATCGGCCGACAATCAGAGAGATATTGTTAGACAGCAGGAACCTAGGCTACGGAAGCAGCATGTGCTTTCAAAGAACCAGCTAGCGAAACAGTATTGTCACCGAAAAATGAAAGGCAAGCACAGGAAAGAAAGCTGCAACCGGAAGGTAAGGAGCTACTATTTCAGGAAAGTGGACTATTACCACAAGATGAAAGACAAGCACGTGAATAAGAGCTGTCACCGAAAAATGAAAGGCAGGCAAAAGAATGAGCGGTGCATTCGAAACGACAGAAAGGGCAAGCACGAGAAGGAGTTGCTGCCATCGGAAGTATCAGCTTCACCGGCACACGGATCGCATTAAAGTCAGTCACTTAAGTGAGCCCTGAAACAAGGTTCAGAATCGGGGTTAAAGAAATGTGCGGTGCATCGCCATCAGACCAAAAAGTGAAACACATAAGTGTTCCGAGGGACATAGACCTGGGCAGTAGGATAAATTGCAAAAAGAAATCGCATCAGTATTCGCGCGGGAAAGAGTATCAAGGGAGGAAACCGAGATATAAGAGAGCGCTGCCCGGGAGGCGAAAAGTTAAGGAGTGAGACAGGGGGGACTCTTGCCGTCAGCACAGAGAGAGCAGAACGCGAAAAGGCACGTGCTCTCATGCAGGCTCTCACTTTCCACTGCAATCAAGGAAGAAACCGCGGTCCCACAGAAAGCGGCACACGCGCCCAGAGAAAATGCGTGTACGGCTCAAAAAAAGTATGATTTTACGGGGCCGTATTGACAGGGGCGAAAAAATTTGCAAGAAACCGTGTAAGCGCTCTGCCAAGTACAGCTATCGCGATGGAAAGCCGCGTGTCAGAATAACGCTATTCAGTAAGCGTAAAATCAAAGGGCCGGGTAGATGCGAACCTCACATCGAGCGGAAAGGCAAATGGGTGCACAAGGAATTGGAGACTCGTGGAAGGCGTCACTTGCCACCGCAAACAAAGAAAGAACGGTCCCACCGGAAGCGTTGCGCACTCGGAATTGAATGCCGCGACTGGCGTGAGAAGCGTAAAGAAAGGGACAAGTCGCAAGTCAATTAAGCAAATCTTTCTCGTTTTGTTTCCCCACTAGAAACTGGAAAGACAAGTACCGAGAGAGAGAGATAAAAGCGCAGCTACAGTGAAAGAGGCAGAGACCTCAGCTTGCCCGGTAGCGGGTGTCGTTTAACGTCCATTAGAAGCGAGTTAAACGCGAACGCAGACGTACTAAGCCGTGCGCTCTGAGCAAGGCTGCCTTTGACTCCTAGTGACTTACATTTTGTCACTTTGCTAAGAGTTATCAAGTTTGCAAGAATAAAAGCGCAACAACACGACACAAAGAAGGAGGAAAAACGACAGGATAGCGCCTGTCCTGTCGTTTTTCCTCCTTCTTTGTGTCGTCTTGTTGCGCTTTAATGGTTGCCAGCTATGAACCAACATGCCCCGGAGAGTGTTTTACTGAAGTTATCAAGTTCGCTCGTAAATCGGGGCAAAACTGATATCCTCACTTGTGGCCTCAGCTGAGTGTTTTCCTGGCCGAGCGATCTCAAGAGAGCAAATTTACTTTGCATTCATTTTATTCCGTGCGTTACATGTTATGAGTTATTACTTTGGAGGTCTGGTATCTCACATAGGCCCCTTGTTGTAGAGGGAGCGGAAAAGGGGACAGAACTATTGCTAGCGGAGTTTTTATGACCTTTACGTCTGGTGTTTTGACGTGTGACAAAAGGCACTTGCTCGTGTTGGGTGTTGCCTATTGTCGGTCGGTTCTTGGCAAGATGCAGAACGATCAACAACCGGTGCTCAGAAGCAAGTTCTTCCAAAGGACCGAGCGAAGCTGGTCCAGTCACCTGGGCGCAAGGCGACGGAAGAGTGATCCTGTCCTGACGAGCGGGGTCTGTTCACGGAAAGGAGCCTGGAGCTACCTGGGGCTGAACACCGGACGAGAACTTGGAGGAGCCTGGCGTACGAGCACGCCCCGCATCCGAGCCACGCGGAAGCAGCTCGTCTTCGTGGCGAATTGTCTGGCGGCGGTGGTGCTGTTGTGCTCTTGCCCACATTCCGCTGGCCTCTAGAAACGAACACCGTGCGCCCGCCGTCGCGCAAAGCAAGCCCAGTCTCTCATCGGACATGTCGCGGCTTGCAGCATGAATCATCCCGGCTCGCCGGCCAGACCCTTCCTCCTCCTCCTCACTGTCGGCTCGAGACTCCTACAACGCTTTGCCGGCCGCCCTTTCCAGTCTGCAAGCCTTCAACGGCCGAGCCCTCTCGACCATTCGCCTAATTTGAACGGTGGCCAGTGCCGTGACCTGATTGGAGGGTTTGAACGGCTGGCTGCCGCAACTGACACCGGCGGCTATAAAAACGGAGCCGCGCTTTTAACTTTCCTCTATCTACACGTGGCAGCGTTGGTGGCTCGGCTCAAGCCAGTCGGCAAGCCCGTGCAATTTCCTTTTCATCCTTCTCTCTGTCGCAACAACACGAGCCCGTGCAGCATACGGGCAGCAGAAGAGCCATCCCGCCAGAGAGACGCTCGCCGCAGAGCGCCGCCCTATTTCAGCCCGTGGGGCTCTCGGCCCTTTTATCTGTCGTGTAAAAGCCCTTGCACATATTGTATAGTCGCCGTCAAAAGTAAATAGCAGGCGACTTTGTCAAAAGAATTTAATTTCTTTGAATCTAAAGCATAATGGTCCATGTTCGCTGGTGCACAGTGCCATTCGTACAACACAATTAGTCTGCACATATGTATTCAAGGATGCATGAATTGAGCGGGCAATGATTAAATTTTTTCGTCAGTATTGCCTTCCATTTAATTTTGACGGCACCTGCACATTAACCTCCTTTGACTCACCGTCGCCTCGCCCCTTTCTTGGCTCAGCTCTGCGCAGCACAGGCAGCAGGATGAGGTGCTCCAGTTCCAACCGTGGTGACCAGGCTCGGAGGCCCTGTCCTAATACCGCTAAGCCACCGCGGCGGGGCATTTCGTAACTTAACGTTCATCAAGAGTTTAACTTTGCAATAATTTGGATGGTTCGATTTGCTCAGTGCCGATAGAAGGGTGTGTTGTGCAGTTGCCTGACCATATGATATGCCGATATTTTTAAATGCCTGTGCTGAAAACTGTACTGTTTGTCCGGTCATACCGAAAGCGTAACAAAATGACAGACTGAAAGCTGTCCTCACATATTCATGCATACGATGTTGCTTCGTACGCCGTTTCAAGAGAAAAAAAAAAGAAACTCGCGACCAGCAAGTCGGTGGCCGTACTACCTTAAGCACAAGAAGAATAGTTGTCCTCGAAGAGCGATATGCCTCCAGGGAGCTTCAGAAAGCCCACTGCCTAGGGGGGTGCGTTTGCGCCCTGTCATCGAAAAGCCGCGCTTCTTTATTTCTTCTACAATGCGCCATTGCCAGCTACTCAGCCCTTGCCTTCCCCACTGCCACTGGAGATACAAAACCAGGGCGGTGTCACGAGAGACGGCACCAGCCTTAGAAACACAGCAGGATCGGCGGAGCGCAAAATACGATTTCCGCACGGCCAACTGGGCGCCGCGAGAGCGTCGAGATAAAGTTGCGAGCGACGCACATCCAGGGCAGGGTCAGTGACACACCCGACGAAGGGAGCTCGTTCGCGCGGGGCCTGACACGCATGCCCGCCTGCACGGAGGCACCGCGCAGCAGTTGGGCCACCTCTAGGCTGCGGCGTCACCGCTGCCCATTGGGACGAGCCGAAGGTGCAGCTCCGACCGATAGCGCTGGCTCGTTAGTGAGACAAGGTTGTCCCTTTCAGCTGGTCCCGGGCTCTGGAGGCGTTTAAAAGCTGGGGAAGGAAGGCGTGGCATGGGATAAAGAAGGGGCAAGCAGGCTGCGCTCCTAAGTTTGAAAAAGTGTACAGCTAGAAATGGCTAAAAGACAGCGCACAACACAGGGGCAGTTGTGCCGGGCAGTCAGGAGCTGCCTAATGGACGGACTGAGAGCACTGGGAAGAGGTTTATTCGCTGGCAGGGAGCAGATATAGAGTGCAACATAGGAGGCGTTGCGGGCGAATCGTGCTCGGCATGGGAGGCACGCTGTTCCGACACAAAATTTGTGAGGCCTTTTACAGTACGGCAGGGAACTTAAGAATTGTGATTTTAAATCATGAGCCTACTAGGCCCGAAACAAACGCTTCTGTAAGAACTGTGTCAGCGAGCCTTTTTGCGTTATTAGGAAACGAGCTCGGATTTCTAAGAAGGCATCCACAAGAGCAAGAATGACATTTTTTTTTTTAAATTTTAATGCAATGGCATATTGCGAGTACCATAGGTCATTGTATATGCGTCGAAGTAAAAAACGTCCGCTGATGTTTACCGTACCTCCTGTACGTGTTGTTCTTTCTTGGTCCCGGTGTGAAGGGCTAGTTTTTCTTAGAGGGTGAGCGATTTACATACCAAGACTTTCTCTGTGAGAGGACCGAACACCAGCTGAACCATATTGCCAAAGCACGTATTTCATACAGACAACACGTTACCTTATCGAAAAGATAACCTATGCCAAAATTCCGCTTCCTTCACACCATATTAGGGATAAATGGCTCTAGCACAAAAAAAAAATAATCCGGTAACCACGCTTAAGGCCAAAGGCATTGCATCTCAGTGCAATGCGTAGCTATCACAGCCACGTCATCACCCCGCACAGCAACAGAACCATAAAAATATAAAGCAAACATGGAGACGATAAAAACAATGTTGCATTCATGATGGCCGTTAAAATGGCTATAGATATACACGCGAGCGTGCAAAAGTTTTGCTGAGAGCGTGTGCTGATGAAAAGGCAGAATCGTAAAAACCGGCAATGTATATTACTAAAACCTTTAAAATACTGACACATACAACCGTTGAAAGTGCGCAATAACAAGTACCGCTCCGCTTTCCCATCAGAAATGCAGTTAAAAATTTTCATCTGTTGGTGGACATCGTTTCTTGAAATGCAGGGCGCGCCATGTGGAGCGAGAACGGTGCCGAAAGAGCGTACGGCACAAGTCTTCTTCAGAAACGGGGCTGCCGCGACAAAATCCAGCATGGGTTCATTCCTGGTTTACTTCAAAAAGTTATTATGCATCCAAGGAAACTCATTCACTTTTATTATGACACGGCTTCACTTAGCTTGTAGTAGGCGAACGCTGTTCATAATAAAAAAAAGGAAAAGAAATATTCGTTCGTCGAGCGTAAGCGGTAACAAGGAAGTCATCTCGCCGCCTGCCGAATGTCCCAAATAAGTATGAAACGAAAACTATCGGAGTTTCTTCGTTATAAAATGTGTCAAATTTCGAAGCGGTACCCTTCGTTTATTCGGAGACCCTTCACATGATATTAACCATTGAGAAAATGCTGTGCGAGGCTCTGTCACGTGATGCAACTTTGTCAGAGATGTGTACGCACTTGACAATGTACGTACGTACAGTGGTGAGCAGCCTTGTCTAGAGCGCTTGAACAGTGAGCACTTGGTAACAAAAACCGAAATTAGAGAGCAGCCCCTCATTACAGTGCAAAGTTTTCGTGCCTGCTTTGTTTACGAGGCTATCTGGCGCTACTTCCGTGCAAGCGTTGCAGCTGGACCCTAGAGGCTGCCACCAAATCTGGATTTGTTTGCAAGGAAGTGCACCGCCCGAGCGCTATAGACAAGTCTGCTCACCACTGTACATGACCAAAGAGCAACATACATTCGCATTCCCGAAAAGCACGACATTACAAATAAAGGTTTTCTCACGATCTAGCATGCCAGCTCACAAGAAGATGGCGACATAAGAGCCCTCTCTACAAAATCTGGTAGTTACAAACAGTTCATCCTGCTGTCATTTTCAATTCAATTCTACATTTTTTTAGAAATAATGGATCCTGTAAAGGGTTAAGAGCTAAAAGCTCTCTCGACAGCTTGACTAGGCCCATGACCGCTTCAGCAAGGGAGTAGTGGTTTACAGCAACAGATAGTCGCCATATTAATTGATATCAAGAAATGCCAAGAACAATGACTTATACAGCACAAGAAGTGCAAGTAACTTATTAAATAAACAGCATATGATTTCATAATTTGTTTACGATAACTACACCTATATTTGTGAACACATCACAATACCAACAAGAAAGTTAAGCCGAGAGAATATAAAGAAAATAGAATACATACATGTTCATGAAAACCAGCACTTCCAAAAGAAAACGAGAGAAAATATATTCTCAGTTTTTTTATGCCATAACTAATCACATATTTATGCTCACAGAATAAATGGCAGATTATGCAGTAATCACAGAAATGTATAATTATTTCGAAATTTCGGGGGGAGCCAAGCATCATTACGTGTGGATAGTGTGCTGCCTTCTTCTTAGAGATGCTAGATTCATTAAAAAATCTTGGAAAGCTACAGTGAAAAACTAAAAAGAGTGGAGCAGGCGGTACGCATACATAAATTCAGCACTGATTGTGTTGGAGCTAATAAAAGCACTTCGCTTGAGAAACAGGTAATGAAGGTTTCTGTACATTTAAATCTTCCAACTGGCAACATTTGTACCACTTCAGCGCTTTTTCCTTTCTGCACTGGGTCCAATGACATGACTAGCCAGCTTAAACAGTGCTACTGTTTGTGCTGCCTGAGACATGCGTTTTTGACGGTGTGCTTTATCACTGTATTCGTTTGGTTGATGTAATAAACCATCAATATGAAAACGATACTTGCCGAACACTCTGTTGTGAACTGTGCACATGAGCCAGTGCTTTGTGGATCATACAAGGATCATACCTTGCTATACCCAGAATCCAAGTACTTGTAAGGGTACTTGCACCTGCACTTCCGCTGCGAATTATGCATGCATAGCTTGTGTCTAGGGTTGCTTTTTTCCTACGCTGTCTTCTATGCCAGCAACTATCATTGGATTTCCAATTGCTCATAAATAAGGATATGACTAGCAGGAACTCGAACACATTTGACTGGCAAAAGTTGGCGCGCGTTGAAAGGCAACAACCTCCAAGGGATGCGATCGCAAAAACGCGGATCCTACAAAAAATCTGATTTATAATTCGCGCGAAAAGCATACGTATGAGTGACGTCATTCAACGTCACTCATACGTAAGTTGCCCCCCAATATAGGGGCGCTGGGGTGCCCATGAGCCGCCATTTTTTGGACCAATGAGCGTCTATGGAGCCTTCGCTACCATGGTATATCTACCTTGCCCAAACTACCACTTTTTGCTGGTGCTTCTGAGGACACATTGTGTGATGCGTTCACTCCTGATGAGCACCGTATACTGACAGTAAACTTATGAATGGCTAATTTTGCTTTTTAATTCTTCCATTTTTTTGTTAGGTTTAGGGTAAAAATCACTTAAAATTCAAAAGTTCTCATTACTGCCTCTAGTACACCTTATGTCAGTGTGCATGCCCGGTAATAGCCGTCGAGTAATGCAGTAAAGTTCTAACACATATCCTTCAGGGGTGAAAGAAACGCAGCTGCGAAATGGGAATGTGTCTTCGTGAGGAACATCGGTGACATGTCCATGCAACTGCTTAAAAAATGAAGCCAGAGGTAATTTACTAAATGAAAGGTAAGAGCTAGGAGGATACGCTGTCCAGAAAGACGCGTCTCCCGCTTGAAAGGTGCTTAAGAAAGAAGAAAGGTAACAGCGTAATGGTACCATACCTATTGCACGGCTATATATATTGCCACGCGCCTAACCCGCCGCGCGGCTTCAGCGCTGAGTCGAAAACGACGACGAAGCGGCGGTGGGCTCTCGAGGCGCGCTTGTTCTGTTCTGTGTCCTGGAACCTTGCACGACAATTAAAAGAAGGCTCCCAGTCTTGAGTTCTTCCCGACGCCTACCTTCACGGCTCCTCTGGTCGTGACAATGGTGGAGGTGCGGGGTATATGTGTCGGCATATGTGTCGGCAATATGTGTCGGCATTAGTATTCTGCGTTAATGAGGAGATGATGAATAAAAGCCTGTTGTCATGCATGCCGAGCAATAGTTCAAGTGGCTCAAAAAGTGCTTTACGGCAGCATTTGCGTTATGCAGTAACGTTCTTGAACTGCAGTTGTGAGAAACTGATGATGCTTGGATGTAAAAAGACTCGGTATATTGCATGTTGACGTAAAATGCAGGAGTATAGTGCAAGAAATGCTTTGGCAGGTGCTGAATTCATTCAAGCCAATTTAGCAGGTTATGCTGGAGATATGGGAGAGGCTTTTGTCCAGCAGTGAGCATAGTTGGGCTGATGATGTTTAATACATTCTTTAGAGGCAGTGTTGGCTACAATTGACACTTTGTACCAGTGCAAAACCAGAAGAAATTGCAAGACCTGTTGAAGGCACCAGAGGGTGAAGTAGGCACAAACAATGTGAACATGACGGTTTGACAGCTGAGTCATGCAAAAAAAAAAATGCTTCAAATGTTTCTTTCATCTCAGGAGCTCCAGTTATCTGCTGTAGAAGCACGGCAACTGGAGGCCAACACAATGCTACAGTCGCTCAGCAAGGAATGGAACTCTGCCCGGAAATACCGACTGACAGTTTCTCCATTTCCTACCATCTTTTAGGACTTAAATCTGTTGCCTGCATTTTTTAGTACCTGGAGAAGGATAACTTTTTGCTTTGAATTTGTTGCATGTATGCAGTGTGTACATTTACGAGCGCATATTATTTATATTTGTTTGGAACAGACCCATCAATAACACTACACCGCTAGTTGACCAGCACAGAGTCGTCATGCTTATAAAAGGCATGCGTTAATTATGATAACCTGATGGACCGTTTGAGACAGAGTTATGTAGCAGAAGAAAATATGCAGCATGCAAATGTGGACAACCTTCTGCTTCATTGATTCACTATGAGCAGGATCCCTATAGGTGTGATATGTCGCTGTCTTAATGGCAGTTGCTGCCAAGCTCATTTTATGGCGGAAGCATTTAATGTCTCATCGTTGTAAGCAGCAGTTGTCGACAGAAAATGTCACGCTTTTCAATTGGTGGAAACGGTCGTGACGTCACAGTGCGCGAATTTCAAACGGGGCCAATTGTACTTTGGCTAGTAACCATGCAACCAATTTAAGGGATCGTATAGTGATGCTCCAAGTAAGTGGGACTGAGCTTAGGTAATTGCTTAATTACCCAATTAGCCTAATTAGGTTTACTAGTCAGGCGATATAAATAAATAAAACCGATTAAGAAATTGGTCGAGCTCAGGAATCGAACCCCGGTCTTCGGCGTGAGAGACGAGCATGCTATCCACTCCGCCATGCCAGCTCGATGGTTTGGAATGAACAAAGACGCGTCTAGTGAATACGGTGTCTTCACTCACTCTCATCCTCCTCCATTCCCTTCCGGCGAGGTTTAGGTGTCCACCGAAAAATGAGAGACAGATGCATTTCCTTTCCTCAAAAACCAATTTACCGACGAACGAGCGTAGAACCGAATGGGCGATGGCGTTCTATTTACTCCTTGGCAGCGTTGCAAGACGCTGTCGCGTTCCACACTCAGGGGCGAAGCTTATCATCTTAACCACACATCAGTGACCACACTTTAGGTCAAAAAAGTGCCCCCCTGAATTTTGTGAGACAGTTACTGCGTAATTTCCTTTCCTCAAATACAATTTTCATTTTCTTCATTACGGCTCCTCTTTATCTATCTTCTTTCACTCCCACTTCCTCCCTTCCTCTACGGTGCGGTTCAGGTGTCCACCGAGATGACAGAGAATTACTGCGCCATTTCCTTTCCTCAAGAAGCGTTGCGTTCAAAGGGCAAAGCATCGCGCCGAACGGGTGGTGGCGTTCCGTGGACTCTCTGGCAACGCTACCACGCACTGTCGCGTTCCACTCCTAAAGGCGAAGCTTAAGCGTCATTAATTAGCAGTTAATTAGTATTCAGGCATTAATCAGTAATTAACCATTAATTAGTGATTTGTCATCACTTAGTAATTAGTACTCAATTATATGTGACGCCACGAGTGCCACAGAAACAGCGAAGGTGGTGCGAAAAACGCTTCCGCCTCTACCCACTTTAGACAGTCAAAGTGCCCCCTGAATTTTTGTATTAAGTACATGTTGCTGACCCTAGCAATTTATTTTCTGTTTTGGCAATGCGTTAATTTGCATGACCCATTCATGTAGCTTGCCATGGTGGTTGCAATAGCTATTTCAAAACACAGGCAACAGCTCGGAATTTGCTCACTCTTGTAAAAAGGCAATAAGAGTGCTCTCAAGAAGCAAAGAGTTTGTTTGAACAGTGGTTGGTTGGTTTATGGGGTTTAACGTCCCAAAGCAACTAAGGCTATGAGAGACGCCGTAGTGGAGGGCTCCGGAAATTTCGACCACCTGGGGTTCTCTAACGTGCACTGACATCGCACAGTACACGGGCCTCTAGAATTTCTCCTCCAAAGAAATTCCAGCCGCCGCGGCCGGGTTCGAACCCGCGTCTTTTGTGTTTGAACAGTGAATATATGTGTAACTTCACAGCATGATTTGTGCGAATATGTGTGTTTTTCACATGCGTTTTCCTCTTCATGTGTGTTTTTGCAATGTCTTAAGCTGTGTTCCTGTTGGTGTTGATTATGCAGCCATGGTTGTGGCTGTTTTTGCCACTTATTCAGAAATAAAAATTGGCTGCCAGTGGTGGTAGTGCTTGCTTAAATTTTCTTTTGGAAAGTAAAATACGGCAACATTTTCCTAACGGTCATGAAACATTTTAGACATGAGACAAACCAACGCTGCATGCAGAATGTAAAACTCATTTCTTTTTTTAATAACGACACCAACTTTCATGGAGGCTCGCGAGATATCAGTACGGCAGGCTGCGTGAGTAAAGCATCGATAGCCCTTCTCAAAAAAGAACTTGATTTTCTTCGCAACCAATAACTCGCTTTCATGTTGCTGATTTCTGGGCAACCGCTGAGCTTCAATTTTCTCGTGCCTATCACTGATGATATTTTTGCTGTACCAATGTGCTCCCACACGTGTTGCACTGGCTATCAAACGCTGGCGCCCTTTCTGCTTTTTAAGGCGATGTATCGTTTCCGAAAAAAAAAAATCTCTGCCTCTCCCGTAAACGAGAGTAGAGTAAGCATGAAATGTTTACGGGCCTAATGTCATCTCGGTGGACACCCGAACCGCACCGTACAGGAAGGGAGGAACGCCACCACCCGTTCAGCGCGATGCCTTGCCATTTGAACGCAAGGTTTTTTGAGGAAAGGAAATGGCGCAGTAATTCTCTGCCATCTCGGGGGACACCCGAACCGCACCGTAAAGGAAGGGAGGAACGCCACCACCCGTTCGGCGCGATGCCTTGCCCTTTGAACGCAGCGCTTCTCCCCCGGATCACGTATGACAACGAAGTGTAACGTGGCATTTATGTGCTTTTTGCACGCGTTATTAGAAATCGGAAATTATAATTCCGTGCATTATCAAACCCACAGCTCCACTGATATCTTGATAAACATTGAGAAGGCACTGGAAGCAGTTATTTTTTGTCTCACTTGGAGACCAACCGGCGCTTGCATGCCGGTCACGTAGGAGGGCTTAGAGAGTCTCGTTAAATCTCGTTAAGTCTCGTACGGTGCCCGGATGTTCTCGTTTCAGAGCCCGGATGACTGGAATTCAGTGCCCGGATGAGTGGATTTCAGTGCCCGGATGACTGGAATTCAGTGCCCGGATGACTGGAATTCAGTGCCCGGATGACTGGATTTCAGTGCCCGGATGAGTGGATTGCAGTGCCCGGATGAGTGGATTTCAGTGCCCGGATGATGGCTCTCGGTCTCGGCGTGACGTCACCACACTGCCGACAACGGGGGCTAAAAGCATTTCATGCTTAATACAGTTACAAGTTTGCGCTCGTGTGTGTGTGTACGTGTTTCTCCGTTCCGTCTTGTGTTTGTAACGGACACGTGTCGTGTTTGTATCAGTGCCGCACATCAGTGATTGTATCGCGCCGATGCGCATCAGTAATGCGCAGTAGGTAGAGCGCTCTCGCTCGTGCCTATAAAAGCTGTGCCCTCAATAAACAGTGGATCATTCTTGCACTGACCATGCTGCTGTAAGCGTGGGGCGTGGCGCGTGGCGCCCTCCGCCCGATGCTCGCAATGCGGTCTTTTAGAAACGTTGCGGCACGCTATGTTCGACTGTGTAGTGGCACGCACCTTTTGGGTACTAGTGTCACGGATGTTTTTAACCCGCCTCGAAGCGCGCACTAGTTCACGCGAACTGTTTACAAATATGCTGTTGTGTGTCGGCATGTTCGTTTTGTGGCGGCAGCGTGGAGCGGCTTCCTTAAATGGGCGTCCGCGAAGAGCAATGTTTCCAATGTTGCAGCGCCTCCGCACGCGCCTCTTTGAGCAAGCATGCGTGGACGCACTGTCAATGAGTGAGGATGAGTTCTTGCGCAAATGGTCGACATATTTCATCGTCCTGCGCGGCGGTCGAGTGTCGGCTTTCTTACTGCCTTACTGACGTGCTCAGTGCTGCGTCACTGCGCATGTGGTTGAGTAATCAGAGCATTGAGTTCAGCTGTTTTTTTTTGTATTTTTGTTGACATTAGAAAAAAATAAACTTCTCCTTCTACGTCCCTCCGGCTGGTTACATGGTGTCAGAAGTGGCCCTTTGAGGCCTATGGAAATCGACCCTGCGTCTGGAGTGCTATGGACCTGCTCAAGACACCAGAGCAATTGCGGCTGACTGGTAACGTAAGATACAACTGGAAGTGTTTTCAGCAGAAGTTCGAGTTATTTCTGCAGGCGACGGATACTAAGGACCAGCCCAAATCGGAAGCATCGAAGGCGGCACTCCTGCTGAGTATAGCGTGCGATGACGCTTTGGACGTCTTCAACAACTTCCAGTTTGGCGACAATGAAGACAAGACGAACTACAGCACCTTGGTGAGCAAGTTTGATGCTTATTGTGCCGAAGTTAGCAATGAAGTACATGAACGATACTTATTCCGTTCAAGAAATCAAGCGGAGGGAGAACCTTTTGAAAAAATTTGTTCGTGACTTGAAAAAGCAAGCGGCCCAATGTAACTTCGGCACGCTGCAAGAATCGATGATAAGGAACCAGATTGTATTTGGCACGTGTAATCCTCGACTACGTGAGAAGATGCTGCGGGACAACCAGCTGACGTTGAAAAAAGCAGAGGAAATGTGCAGAGCAGCAGAGACGCTAGCACAGCGGAATGAAGTTTGGCACAGAGGGCACGACAGTGTCGACGCGATTTCGAGGCGCACGGCTCCCTCGAAAGAGGGGAAAGAAGCAAATACACAGTTTCATTGTCGTAAGTGCAACCGCTGGCACAAACCTAAGCAATGCCTTTAGAAAAAAGTGTCGCTTGTGTCACAAGCTGAACCATTTCGCAAGTGCCTGTGCGTCAGCCGGGGTCAGTGAAGTGCGAGAACAGCAAGACGAGGACTTTGGCATCCTAGAAGTCACCACGGCAAGGCGCGAGAGGGATTGGATGGTCAAGGCTCAAGTTCGTAACTGTGCGATCCGTTTTAAAGTGGACACCGGATCGCAAGCAAGCTTGCTTCCCATGTGCCTTTACCAGGAACTGAAGCAGACTAATTCGGTCCTGCGGGCGTATAACGGGGGTATCATAACGTGTTTTGGAACGTGTACGCTTGAAGTCAGTCATGGGAACACTTCTGCCACAGTGAAGTTCTTTGTGGTGAAAAATGGGCGTCAAGCCATACTTGGGCTAGAAGCAAGTGAAGCACTGGGGCTAGTCCAGCGTAGAGTATGTGCCGTAGACAAGACCGCAACTGACGACCTGAAAAATTTCGGGCACATCTTCCAGGGCCTCGGTTGTTTGCAGCAGGCGTGCAGCATGGTCCTGTCACCTGAAGCGATACCAGTAGTGCAACCAGCGCGACGAGTTCCGGTGGCGCTAGAAGAACCCCTTAAAAAAAACTCGACCGAATGGTAAGTGCTGGCGTCATTGTTGGGGTGAACGAGCCTACCGACTGGGTCAGCCCTTTAGTTTTGGCAAAGAAGAAAGATGGCACGTTAAGGGTGTGTATGAATCCCAGGGCTATCAACAAGTACATAGAGGCAGCATTTCCCGCTCCCTAGGCGAGAAGAGTTGGAAGCCCGTTTAACGAATGCCCAGTACTTCAGCTGCCTTGATGCAAATTCGGGCTATCATCAGATATCGATTGATGAGCGGACTTCGAGGATCTGCACTTTTTTTTCGCCGTTCGGGAGATACCGTTTTCTCCGGCTGCCCTTTGGCATTTCTTCCGCACCAGAGGTATTTCAACAGAGTATGAGCCAAGTCTTTGATGGCCTACCCGGCGTACTGGTATATGTTGACGATATTTTAGTATGGGGTTCCAGTAGACAAGAACACGATGAGCGGTTGATAGCAGCGCTTAAAGCCGCCGAGAAAGCCGGCTTGACTTTCAACATCCAGAAGTGGAAGTTTAGGGTGAAAGAAGTCAGATTCCTTGGCGATATCATAGGCCGAACGGGCATATCGCCTGACCCTAAGCTGATCAACAACTTGGTGAATATACCAACACCAACGTCCAAAAGCGACGTCCAGCGAATGCTGGGTGTACTCAATTACTTTCGTAAATTTGTCCCACGACTGTCCGAGCGAACAACGCGTCTACGTGAGCTTATCAAGACGCGCTCAGAATTTCAATGGACAGATAACCATGCGCAGGAGTGGAAAGAACTAACACAAATCCTGACCACCGCCCCCGTTCTCGCAATCTTTGATCCGCAGCGAAAAACTAAGATTACCTGTGACGCATCAGAAGACGGCGTTAGTGCAGCATTACTGCAAGACTACAGTGGTGAATGGAGGGCCGTAGCATACGCATCTCGTGTTTTAACTGAAGCCGAGAAGAATTATGCCCAAATTGAGAAAGAGGCACTTCGGATATGTTTTGGCTGCGAAAGGTTTCACGAGTTTGTGTACGGTAGAAATTTGCTTATCGAAACAGACCACAAACCACTGGTAGCGATAGCGCGAAAAGAAATTGCTGACATGCCACCACGAGTGCAACGATTATTTTTGCGTTTGCTAAAGTACGACTTTGTCTTGCAGTCCATTCCAGGAAAACATCGGGTTCTCGCTGACATGTTATCACGGTCAACAAACGATCAAGGCGAAGAAAAAGGTGGCACAACACACGACGTTGAGGTTCACGCCGTCCAGTCCTTAGGCTACATGGTCACCTCCGAAACGCTGCTGTCGCTACAGCTGGAAACTGCACGGGACTGCTACCTCCAGACTGTGATAGCATGCTTGGTGGACGGGCAGACAGTGACATGTGAACTCAAGCCATTTTCGCACGAACTCTCTGTCGTTAATGGAGTAGTGCTGAAAGGCACCAAAGTCGTCATACCGAAAAGTATGCGACGAATCATGCTGGAAAAAATTCATGCGGGCCACCTTGGGATGCAAAAATGTAAGGAGAGGGCTCGGAAACTTATTTTTTGGCTTGGCCTGAATGGCGACATCACTGCCCGTGTGGAAAGCTGTGCAACGTGCAGAAAATACGCGTACAGGCAGCCACAAGAACCCTTGCTAATGCGACCCGTTCCAAAATGTGCTTGGTACAGGGTTCGAGAAGATATCTTTTCCTATGCGGGAAAGTCGTACGTGGTTGCGTATGATGCATTTTCTCATTTTCCCGAGGTCGACACGCTCGACAACACAACAGCGGAAACCACGATCGCAGCCCTTAGCGCCTTGTTCGCCCGGTATGGTATACCAGAGGAAGTATGCACGGATAACGGACCCCAGCTCTCGAGCCAAGAATTTGCCACGTTTGCCAGAGCATATGACTTTCAGCATATAACATCGAGCCCCCGTTATCCGCAGTCGAACGGCTTGGCGGAAAAAGGAGTGCAGATCGTGAAGCGGATCCTGAAAAAGACCCTCGACGCCCGGGAGGACTTCTGGCTTGGTCTTCTTGCCAATCACTCTACACCACTGGGAGATGGGCATTCTCCGGGTGAGCTTCTTCAGAGAAGGCGACTTCGTTCTAACCTTCCCGACTTCGGCGGGGTGACTCGTACTACAGTAAGGAAACGCCACCAAGCAAGGGCTGGAAAGCCTTTGGCAGCACTACACAGAGGCTCAACGGTGCGACTTCAGGATGCTGCTTGTTGGTCGCGTAAAGCAAAGGTCGTTGCTGAAAGCGCTCCACGATCCTACTTGGTACCAACCAAACATCAACGTATGCTGCGGCGGAACCGCCGGCATCTGCTTAGGACGGAGGAGCACTACACCAGTGACAGCGATGACGACGACACTTGCTCGGGTTCCCACTCCCGTACACAGCAGCCTACGACACCAGCTGAATCAAGTGCGCAATCCTCTAGAGTGACCTCTGCAACAAACGGCGAGGAATCGTCGCGACTAGCAAGTGGCCGCGATTCTCCGTCGAGCATCCCATTGCCGCCCACCGTGAGAAGATCAACTCGGACCTCCCGGCCCCCACAGAGGCTACGCTATGACGAACACTTTAATCAAGTGCCCTAACTGTGACTGTTATATTTAAGTGTTTCATTTTTGTTCTTTCCCGAGGGGGGATGTAACGGGCACGTGTCGTGTTTGTATCAGTGCCGCACATCAGTGATTGTATCGCGCCGATGCACATCAGTAATGCGCAGTAGGTACAGCGCTCTCGCTCTTGCCTATAAAAGCTGGGCCCTCAATAAACAGTGGTTCCTTCTTGCACTGGCCATGGTGCTGTAAGCGTCGTCCCTCCGGCTGGTTACAGTGTTATTCTGCGCAAAATTTTCTTGGATATGTCGCTACACCAACTGGCCCAACATTCTGCTCTACTAAGTTACATTACAACATCCTCACCAGGGTCCAAAAGCTCCATCAATGCTGTGAAATGTTCATAATTTGTTATTCTGCTTGAAACATTCTATGCACAATCTTTCAGTCATTTTTTTCCTCTTCTAGAAGACCAGTGATGCAGTCGTTATTCTTTTGTACTCTGTGGAGCTCTTTCTTGAGAGCGTCATATGTGCAGGTGAGAGCAGCTAACTGAGCACATTGCTGTTAAACTAAACATTTGAGGCGTTCTAGCTCTGCCGTTAGGAAGGAACCCTGTTGAAAAGGGATATCCTCTAAAGAGGTTGCATCAGATGCATGTTGTGACATATCTTGCTCATCGCGTTCAGTTTCTGAAGAAAACCTGCAGCAGCTGCTGTGCAGGCTTGAGGCTGGTCAGGGCTTGCGTGCAGATGCGTAGCCCGCTGCATTGGTGGCTTCCGAAACTTTTGTCGTCTTCCAAAAAGGAGGGCACAGCTTCATCTCTGAGCAAGTTGGGGCCACTTGCTACAGCAGGAATAAAGTCGGATGGCTTGAAGTGTTTTGAGCACAATGCTGTGTGCTTCGTAACTTTGAATTATGGTCCTTCATCACACTTAATGGCTATTATCAACTTCTTGAACACAGTTGTATCCCGTGGGAATTCATGGTAAGAAATCTGAGAAAGACAATAACAAGGCAATATTTTTTGCTCAAATTCCACTACAAATAGTGTTAATCAATGAAAAGTTAAATAAATCAGCTTTCTTCATGTCATTTGCTGCAGAAATGGACAACTAGAATTATGGACACCTTTTCTAGGGGCCAGAACCTTTTCAATGCGTTTAGGCCTTATTAGTATGGAAACTTGCTATCCAGACAGCAGACAGGGTGAAAATGAGCTCAGTGCGATCCATGTACATTACTTCTTACGGAGTATGAGAACGAAATCTTGACCACACTCAACAAATTTCCCATTCTTGAATTTTGAGTGCACACATCAGGAAACCGCTGTGTGAAAGGGCAAATATCTTATAGTGACGGCCCTTTTTCTCAATTTACACTGCCAAGGCGCTTAGTGGGCACACACCACCAATAACTGCATAGTGGCCACAAATTGCTTTGAAAAAAGAAAAAAAACTGTAGCACTTAACGTACATGACTAGAATAAGTATAAATATGCAGTTCAAGGGATGCAGATGCCTCATATCATACAATTAGATGCCATGACACCTCGCAGGGAGCACTGGGCATTTCTAACTGCAGTACATTTTTACATGTACGTACAATACGCATCATACATGCATGCAGAACTTTAATTGCACACGGAGTTCCCAAAATTCTGTATAATTTCCATTTTACCCTTCATCATTTTTCAGTTTTTGTTTCTTGTTTTTGGTCACGATTGATCACGATCGAATGACGTTCTTTACGGAGTTTTTCCCGGGAACCCAAGTTGGCGCTACTGAGCTCTATGAATTATCTGAGAAGCCGAGCCTACTGATTTAGTTTGCGACTTGAGGTTGTTCAACACGTATAACCCGTGGTCTTTTTTTTTCTGCCGTGGAAATGCCGCGCTGAGGCCGAGATACCGCGCCACGCGTACTTGAGCCCATCAGCCGAAAGCCAGGCAATGCCACTTTGCAGCGCTGTGGAAGCAATCATGTGTGCATGGTAACGATTGTGCTATCGCAACACTTAGCGAACTTCTTCTCAAGATACTAAAGCAATCATGATGTAAAAAATAGCGCACAGGGAACACACGGGACGGAAAGTAAACGACGCAGACAAGCGCTAACTCGCAACTGAGGTTTATTGCTGACGCGCGCAATATAAGGTAGTCACTTTAAAAACATAAAACAAAAACAACCACAAACAGTCCCTCCTGGAAAGACCAAGTCAGAGGAAAAAATTGAAATTGAAGCATCAGGCGCCACTCATCGCTGTGGAAGATCAGTCAAAAAACCATTATCAAAAAAGGAATTCAATGCAACGCTGAGGCTAAAAAATCGATTTCACAGTCTGCCAAGTTAACAGAGGGCTCACTGATACACGGATTCCGACATTTCCTAATATGGTATGCCTCCATTATCTCGCGTACACGCTGATCTCGATGTCTGAAAAGTATGACAGTACTAGAAAAAATCGGTTTACAAGTTTTCCCCTTCTGCTCTTCTTTTTTGCTACATTCCCGGCAATGCTCAGGAAGATTGCCATAATGATCTTTTAGGGAGTTACGGTGTTCACCAAGCCTAACGTTGAGGCATCGCCCCGTTTGTCCTACATAGACAGCTCCACAGGACAACGGTAGTTTGTACACTACACCCAAGCTGCAGGGAACAAACGGGGCGCGGTGCCTAACGGTGCATCCGCGCTTTTTTCGCTTATCTCCAACACCTTCTTGCCTGTTCCGTATCTGAGAGCATAAACTGCTCAGCTTGCTTGGCCCGGAAAAAACCACCTGGACGCCGTAGCGGCTCCCTACCTTCTTTAACCCATGTGCCATTCTATGCACGTAGGGCACCACGCCGACTTTTTGCCGCTCCCTTCCAACGTCTTGGGATTTTTGTGCACTTTTAATCCAGCGCACTAGTTTGCCGCACGTCATCGAGATGACATGCATGGGATACCCTGGTTGTCCAGGATCCCTTCGTGATACCTAATTCGGACGCTGTGGTCAACCTTCTGAGAACCATGAACCTTGGTCAGTGTGGTGTTTTTAGCATAGACGTTGAAGATTTGTATTATTCGATGCCTCATGAAGGATTAATGGAAAGTGTTAAAGTGTGTATCACGGATGACAATGATGAAGTCGCCTTTATGGGCAGATGCGGTGTTTCAGTTGAGTCCTTCATGGAAATTCTTTCTTTCTATCTTTCCTCAACCGTCATCGGATGGGAAGGAGGCTTGTTCATTCAACGTACAGGGGTTTGCATCGGTTCGTGCGTAGCCCCCATTCTTAGTAACATTTTCCTCGCACAGGTGGACCGAAACATTGAACTTAATTCACCAGGTTTGGTTAAAAAAATTTGCAGATATGTTGACGACTACCTAGTGTTTTCATATCAGTGTGATCTAACTCATAGCATACCTGTCATTTTGAACGTTTTTAAAGAATGCAGCTCAGGTTTGAATTTCACCGTTGAGTCACCCAAAGAAGGGGTGCTACAGTTCTTAGACTTGTCGTTGTCCATGTGCAAGGATCACATTTGCTGGACTTACAGCCCCCGTTCTGCCAAGGCCCTTCTTAATTTTGCTTCGGGACACTCAAAAATCGTGAAGAATGGTATCGCGACGTCCTGCATTAAGGCAGCCATCACCAAATCGTGCTTTCACTCCTTCCAAAAGAGCGTCTCTGCACAGGTGAACAGGCTCAAGGAATCAGGGTATCCCATGCATGTCATCTCGATGACGTGCGGCAAACTAGTGCGCTGGATTAAAAGTGCACAAAAATCCCAAGACGTTGGAAGGGAGCGGCAAAAAGTCGGCGTGGTGCCCTACGTGCATAGAATGGCACATGGGTTAAAGAAGGTAGGGAGCCGCTACGGCGTCCAGGTGGTTTTTTCCGGGCCAAGCAAGCTGAGCAGTTTATGCTCTCAGATACGGAACAGGCAAGAAGGTGTTGGAGATAAGCGAAAAAAGCGCGGATGCACCGTTAGGCACCGCGCCCCGTTTGTTCCCTGCAGCTTGGGTGTAGTGTACAAACTACCGTTGTCCTGTGGAGCTGTCTATGTAGGACAAACGGGGCGATGCCTCAACGTTAGGCTTGGTGAACACCGTAACTCCCTAAAAGATCATTATGGCAATCTTCCTGAGCATTGCCGGGAATGTCGCAAAAAAGAAGAGCAGAAGGGGAAAACTTGTAAACCGATTTTTTCTAGTACTGTCATACTTTTCAGACATCGAGATCAGCGTGTACGCGAGATAATGGAGGCATACCATATTAGGAAATGTCGGAATCCGTGTATCAGTGAGCCCTCTGTTAACTTGGCAGACTGTGAAATCGATTTTTTAGCCTCAGCGTTGCATTGAATTCCTTTTTTGATAATGGTTTTTTGACTGATCTTCCACAGCGATGAGTGGCGCCTGATGCTTCAATTTCAATTTTTTCCTCTGACTTGGTCTTTCCAGGAGGGACTGTTTGTGGTTGTTTTTGTTTTATGTTTTTAAAGTGACTACCTTATATTGCGCGCGTCAGCAATAAACCTCAGTTGCGAGTTAGCGCTTGTCTGCGTCGTTTACTTTCCGTCCCGTGTGTTCCCTGTGCGCTATTTTTTACATCATGAACGTTATCCAACTTGCCCAACTTTCCGCTTTGCTGAATACTAAAGCAATATGGTTTGCAACTCAATAAACCGATAATAAAAAGCAATTCACTAGCGCGCGCACCACTGTTCGAGGACACACCAACGCTCGAGCGAAGATGGAGCGTTGTGCGCACGGCCACGATTTAAACTTAAAAACAATTACAGCTCCTTCTGCACATACAACAAAACTTTAGTTCTGCAGCCTAATTTGAAAAGAAATCACTGGCGAAGTGAAAACTGAAGGCAGAAAAAGAAAGTTAGAAAGGGGGTTGCCACGCTCCGCTGATATGACGATACCCCGCGCACTTGCGTGAGTGCTCGCAGTAATAAACACAAAAAACGACGTAAATCTGAGACATACCTTTTTGCCATAAGCATCGAGGTATTGCGTGCCCAGAGGAACACAACAGTGCATCGGCATTCCACCATTCGAATGAAGTGAGGCCGCCCGTACACGTTGGTGTTTGCCAGTGCATTATCGGGCAGTGGTTTCGCTTCCCCTTACCGAAGAATCATGGCGGACGTAGTTCACTGGCGCGCAAGAGGTGGCATTGTGCATTTCGCACATCGTCTCTTGAGGCCCGTGATGCGATATCACACAGATTGCGCGGCGAGCGCCCAACGGCTAAATTTTATATGCGGCAGGAGTGGAGACCGCGCGGCGATCGCGACGAGCCGAGTTGCTAGAGTATCGACGGCCGTGGTGTGACGTCACAGTGCGGCCACGGCTGTACATAAGTTTCTGATGCTCTGCTCTTGTATAGGGGATGGGAGCTTAGTCAAGCTGCATTATAGCGCTTTTTCTCCCATCTCCTCAAATCAATTCAGTTCAAAAAATACAATTCAATTCAAAAGTGTTGCAACGGCGAAGAGGCGGGAACCTAGCGTAATGTAGCTGTCGCTACAAAAGTGTGCCGGAAGTCACACGCTTTAGTATAAGTAAGGCTTTTTGACTGGCTAGTCGGTACATATTCATATTTGACAGGCTGTGCGCTAAAAAGACGTTCAAAGGAAAAAGAATAGAGACGACAGGAAGGCAAGGACTAGTGGGAGCCGATAGCGCAGCCAAGAGTAACGCCGGGCGCAGCACACGGCGCAAGCACACGGAGACGGCTGCCAGGGGGGGGAGGAGCAAGGGGGAGGTGGCATAGAAAATGACGTGACCACGTCTACTGAGTTCTTTCCTTCTTCCATGGTAGGCAGTGATGGCGCGAATCCACAAACATCGCAAGATCTTGCTCGGGGTGTGCCCCTCGAGGTAGTGCTTTCGCACCACTATTCCAGTCTGGAATCAGACACTGCAGAGCGTCTCGGAGCCAGAGACAGAATGCATTGCCGAGGCAAACTGGCGGCGACTGATCTTAAGGTGCTCCAAATTGTCCGGGTGGCATCGCTATGCAAGAAGCCTACCGTGCTAATTGCGCGAAAATGTTGCACTCTTGACGGTTTCCCTGTGGCGTTCCGCGCGAAAATAGTGTGGAGCGGACCTTGGGACAACCAAAGTTATTCTACCTAGAAATAGAGCCTGCAATAAAGAATATTGCAGACTGGCTTTAATAAATACCCGAGGTGCCTTCATTACGACGAACGCTTAAGCGACGTGAGATGATGCGCAGATCGAGTCATTCTATCAAGCTTGAAACGAGGCACTGTCAATGCATTGCACTGCAAATGCGATAATTTTCCCGAGCTGCCGTACTAGTGTCGGCCCCAAAAAGCTGCGGCGCATCCGAGTAATTATGGGGTTCGCGCCTTCTAGACCGGGGGAGGCCTAATTGCGCGGCAATTTCCGTCTGATTTCGATGTCATTGGGAATTGGAGGGGGGGGGGGGGGGGGGGGCGTTTTTCGTCTCAAGAAATCGGATGATGAAAATGATTCCGAGGTTAAACGGCGCTGATGCAATGCTTTGTGGAGCTTTTATAGACAGCTGGTACATCATGTACTAACCGGCTGCACACGCGCAAAGTCACGTTGAGCAGAAGCTCAGCGTACGCTTTAAGCCAACTCCATTGGGTGGCCGGTTTTGATGATTATTATGTCATAAATTCATAGCGCACCCGTACCGAAAATGGTGTGGTATTTTGGGAACGCAATGAGCTGGTCATATTTTAATTAGGTGTTTCAGCAGAACGCGTAAGTATTCGGAACACTGTCACTGTCTCCTTTTCCTTTACACAGGCGCGATCCCATGAAGAGCGGGTCATTTAAACTGAAGAGAGGAGTGGCTGGCTGATAGAAGGGAGAGAGGGGGCACAATCCGATGAGGGGACGACACCTTAGAGGGCACAAACACAAGCCGGTTCGCGCGGTTGTTTTTCATCCAAGCGCGAAAGCAACCCCGGAAACACCAAGCCCCATGCGTCTTAAGAACACCCCGAAAGCCGCCGTAATCAGGGACACAAGCCAGTGTTCGTGCGATTGCTGGGACGATTCACATTTCATTTAATGAGAGCCCTTCCGAGAAAATTTCTTTAAGCGTCAACAATCGGCAGTCGCGACGATGCTTCATCGGCGTCGGCTAAGCGTTGCCATTTTCCCAACTGCAGCTTAGTTCCAGGAAGCCTGCTTTACTTAAAGCAGTTGTGGGCTGTCGTCGCTGCTGCCAAGCTGGCTGTGCGCTATTCGCACGCGAACTGAAAGCAAGGCTATGCACACAAAAAACATTGAAGACGTCTGTGCCTGCTGACAGGCACAAAGGCACATTTGGCACTGTCTGGATAAACTCAGTCGACAAAGGCTTTTGTCCTACGCTGGATGTACGCCAGCCAGTAACAGAAATTTGGCGGTTCGCTAGAGGTATGCGCACTGCACTCCAACAGCTTCACCCCTTCGCTGCATTCTCCTTGCATGAACGAAAATCCCTAAAAGAAGTCTCAGAAGAATACTGCAGGCTACTGTCAGCGGGGTCAGGGCCTGCTCGACACTCTCCGCAGATGGTCAGTCAGCACAGGCGGCTGTACCAGCGTTGGACTTGCCTTTCACAGTTGAACAGTTATCCACAGCTAATGCGGAATCAAACAGACACACATCTCCTGGTCACGATGAAGTAATCTGTGACGCCATCGCAAAGCTACCCCACAACTCCTGTCTGCTGACTGCTGAGGTCCCCACAGAATGGAATCTGGCGAAAATTGTGCCTGTTTTGAAACCTTGCAAGCAGCCAACAATCTACGCATCATTCTCGGCCATCGCCCTACTGAGCTGAGGAGGCAAGCTTATGGAGCGAAACATCTGCAAAAGCATCACTTCATACCTGAAAAACCGAAATGAGCATCCTCAAGAAATAAAAGGGTTCCGTCAAAATAGGTCTGCGACTGATAATGACATCACCCTCGCCTCGTCACTTGAAGAGAACCTTCATGCTGGGTACATCCCGATGGCCGTTTTTCTTTATAATGCCAGCAGGTGGCCCCAGGTAGCTATGTAGGAAGTGTGGTCTTCGACGGGCACCACATTTCACATACTCCAGGAATGCGAAGCTATTAGACTTCCCGGCACAGATTACCCCAATTTTATTTATTTATTTATTTATGCAAATACCTAACAGGTTCCACACTTGGAACATTGTTGAAACTCGGTTCAGCGCAAAAGGCGAACACAAAGAAAGGAAACGACGCACACGGAGCGCTCCGTGTGTTCGTTTCCTTTCTTTGTGTTCGTCTTTTGCGCTGAACCAAGTTTCAACTATGTCCCAATAACTAGCCCAGCATGAAGTTATGTTAAAATAATTGGAACATTGTGTGATGGGAGGGGTTACAATATTTAGCAGACAAAAGATGGCACAAAGTGGAAAGAGTAATAGTAAACAATACTAAATACATTGCACTGCAAACAATTATTACAACGTACTTGAAGAAAACCGTATTATGTTGACACAGAAGAAAAAACAGCAAACGAATAGCGGCAATGCATGGATTTGACTACACGCACGAAAAAGCAAGTCGCACGACTTGCGAGGGAGAAACTCCCCCGGGTGGAGGTCAACGAAGAGCTAATCTACACAATGACCAAGGGGACTCGATTAAAACCTGATCTTGTAATAGAGTCAAGCTCGCAAGTAACTGTAGTGTACATATCTGTGCTATGGGACGCCAACGAGGGAGTACTTTAGAGTAAGAACATCAAAAAGGCTACCACGTATAGCGTACTCCGGGCTAACTTTCCGGCAAGGACGGAATTCCTAGTATACGGCATGGCCTTTGGCGCCCGGAGTATGCTATGCCCATCAACCATCAAGGTGAGCGAGCTGCTTGGTCTGACTTACTCTGACCTATCCTGGCTCGCTTCCAGAGTGCTTCTCGGAAGCATCATCTGCCTTGGACGGTTCACCAGAAAGGTGATTATTTAGTTTTTACTTTGGTGTTTTTCCTTAGATTATGTCCTCACGTTGGGTTACCACTTTCTTGGTTTTAGGGGGCTGGCCGCAGCTTTTTTTCCATTTTTGGGGTTTTTATTCACTCTTTGATTCTCTCGTCCTCTTAAGTCAAGCATAAACTTGTCAGGTCAAAATGGGCTTGCAACCAAATGCGGTGAGCTCCCACTCGCTCATTTCGGGTCCGCAAACCATGTCATTCCTCAGCAGCGGCCACGTTCACTCTGGGTGGCGTTCTTGCTACCCACGGAAATGCATGTTTTTAGCCCCAGGTAGCATAGGTAGCATAGCCCCCGGTAGCAGAAAACAGACTTTACTTCGTATGCTTAAAACATAGTGACTTGCTAGTTGGTTCTGCATACTGGAAAATTGCAGCGCAGCAGTAACAAGGACGAGACGAGAAGGACGCAAACACAAGCGCTGACTAACAACTGTGTTTTATTGCTCTGAGCCAGCCTAAGGGACCCAAACTCAGGGGAACTCGCCTTACACTGCAGCCAGTGCGAGGGCTGCACCCCTGCCCTTGAAAGAACGGTTATTATTCGCAAGTGTCGGGACACCACCACAAGGTTGATAGCAGAAGCTCTGGCAATATAAAAATACGCAGATAAGTGTGTCAGCAACCCCTCTGTGCGCCTTAGTGAAAAAGAAATGTCATTTCTGAACGCCAATGATAGGACGAAAGATTGGAGGAACGGGAGACAATTCCGATAATCGTGCCACGAATGCGTGAGGTGATGTGTTGGTTTCTGTTCTGTTGTTTTGTACCTAGTTCTTATATAGGCTGGCTCAGAGCAATAAAACACAGTTGTTAGTCAGCGCTTGTGCTTGCGTCATTCTCGTCTCGTCCTTGTTACTGCTGCGCTGCAATTTTCCAGTTTACTTAGTATGGCTGCGCTCGGGTGGACGTCAATGAGTAATTACTCCCTTATTTACAAATCTCCTCCACCTTGGGGGATTCCCCTAAACATCTGGTCAACACTGTTCCCACTTCGAGTTATTGGTCAATTCGCTCTCGCCCTACCATAAGCTTGCCGTCCCGGTTAGCTCAATTGGTGGAGCGACTGCTCCGGTGCAGCGGTGGTCCCGGGTTCGATCCCCGGACCAGGACGAAATTTTCTTTAACTACGAAGTTTCTGAGAAAGCTGTATAGCTTTCCTTTGTAGCCGTATGGCTGCGCTCGGGTAGACGTCAATGAGTAATTACTCCCTTATTACAAATCTACTCCACCTTGGGGGATTCCCCTAAACATTTGGTCAACACTGTTCCCACTTCGAGTTATTGATCAATTCGCTCTCGCCCTACGATAAGCTTGCCGTCCCGGTTAGCTCAATTGGTAGAGCGACTGCTCCGCTGAAGCGGTGGTCCCGGGTTCGATCCCCGGACCAGGACGAATTTTTCTTTAACTACGAAGTTTCTGAGAAAGCTGTATAGCTTTCCTTTGTAGCCGTATGGCTGCGATCGGGTGGACGTCAATGAGTAATTACTCCCTTATTACAAATCTTCTCCACCTTGGGGTATTCCCCTAAACATTTGGTCAACACTGTTCCCACTTCGAGTTATTGATCAATTCGCTATCGCCCTACCATAAGCTTGCCGTCCCGGTTAACTCAACTGGTAGAGCGACTGCTCCGGTGAAGCGGTGGTCCCGGGTTCGATCCCCGGACCAGGACGAATTTTTCTTTAACTACGAAGTTTCTGAGAAAGCTGTATAGCTTTCCTTTGTAGCCGTATGGCTGCGCTCGGGTGGACGTCAATGAGTAATTACTCCCTTATTACAAATCTTCTCCACCTTGGGGGATTCCCCTAAACATTTGGTCAACACTGTTCCCACTTCGAGTTATTGATCAATTCGCTCTCGCCCTACCATAAGCTTGCCGTCCCGGTTAGCTCAGTTGGTAGAGCGACTGCTCCGGTGAAGCGGTTGTCCCGGGTTCGATCCCCGGACCAGGACGAATTTTTCTTTAACTACGAAGTTTCTGAGAAAGCTGTATAGCTTTCCTTTGTAGCCGTATGGCTGCGCTCGGGTGGACGTCAATGAGTAATAACTCCCTTATTACAAATCTACTCCACCTTGGGGGATTCTCCTAAACATTTCGTCAACACTGTTCCCGCTTCGAGTTATTGGTCAATTCGCTCTCGCCCTACCATAAGCTTGCCGTCCCGGTTAGCTCAATTGGTGGAGCGACTGCTCCGCTGAAGCGGTGGTCCCGGGTTCGATCCCCGGACCAGGACGAATTTTTCTTTAACTACGAAGTTTCTGAGAAAGCTGTATAGTTTTCCTTTGTAGCCGTATGGCTGCTCTCGGGTGGACGTCAATGAGTAATTACTCCCTTATTATAGACTGTCTTGTGAAATGAGCAGACAAGGGCAATTAATCTTCGTGATTGCAAGGTTCAAAGAGAGAGCAATAATTTAATGTTTGTGATGCTTGAGTGATGGTCATAATTTCTGGAGATGAAACACGCAGCACGATGTTTAACTGATTCAAAGGAATTAGTTAAATAAGCCTGGTGAGGTGACCAAATAGATGATGCATACTCGAGTTGCGGACGAACGAATGTTTGATAGGCGAGCTTACGGGTAGTAGCAGGAGTTCCATGAAGATTCAGTTTTAGGTATCCCAAGGTCCTGGATGCTTTAGCTGTTATTTTCTGTATATCAGTGGACCAGGACAAGTTGCTTGAAAAATGGACACCAAGGTATCTGTAAGAAGACACCTGAGAGACTAAGCTGTTATTGAGTATGTAGTTGAACGAGGAGTTAAATTTTTTGCGGCTGAATGTCATTATCTTCCATTTTTCGATGTTAAGTGACATTTGCCATGATGAACACCAAGATGTTACCTTTGAAGGCAACCATGATGAACACCAAAGTCCCTTTGAAGTGCAAGATGATCTGCAGGTGATCGGATTTTGCGGTAAATTATGCAGTCATCTGCGAACAAGCGAATGGTCGTTGTAATGTTGGATGGTAGATTATTAATGTAAATCAGGAACAGCAATGGACCCAGGACGCTTCCTTGAGGAACACCAGCTAAAACATCGCTAAATAGAGATGAGTGGCCGCTAACAACTGTAAACTGTTTGCGAAAAGACAAGAAATTTCTTAGCCATGAGGTTGTTAGTGAGTCTAGGTTGAGAGTAGTAATTTTTCCTGTTAATCGTGCATGCGCAACACGGTCGAATGCTTTCGAAAAATCTAAGAATATGCAGTCTGTTTGGAAGTTCTCGTCCATATTTTGTAGCAGCTCGTTAATAAATTCAAGTAGTTGGGTCTCGCATCAACACCGACCTTTCTACACCCTCAACTCAGCAGCGTCAAATAAATGACCTGCTATACTGTAACGGTTTCATTAATGATATTATTGATCCAACGTGCCTGTCCTATTCGACCGCAACTCCAATAGATGCTTTCATCACAAATTTGCATGAGAAGTCAATCGTGTCTGGCGTTTGCTCTGGCCAGGTTAGTGATCACCTACCAATTTATTACTTCATATCTAGTCGTATAACATCATCATCATCATCAGCCTGACTACATCCACTGCAGGGCAAAGGCCTCTCCCATGTCTCTCCAATTAACCCTGTCCTTTGTCAGTTGCCGCCACTGTATCCCCGCAAACTTCTTAATCTAATCCGCCCACCTAACTTTCTGTCGTCCCCTGATACGGTTGCTTTCTCTTAGAATCCACTCCGTTACCCTTAACGACCAGCGGTTATCTTGCCTTCGCATTACATGCCCTGCCGAAGCCCATTTCTTCCTCTTGATTTCAACTAAGATGTCATTAACCCGCGTTTGTTCCCTCACCCACTCCGCGCGCTTTCGATCTCTTAACGTTACACCTATCATTTTCCTTTCCATAGCTCGCTGCGTTGTTCTTAACTTAAGCTGAACCCTCTTTGTTAGCCTCCACGTTTCTGCCCCATAGCTGAGTACCGGTAGGATAGAGCTGTTATATACTTTTCTCTTCAGGGATATTGGTAAGCTACCATTCATGACCTGAGAGAACCTGCCATACGCGCTCCACCCCATTCTTATTCTTCTAGTTATTTCCCTTTCATGATCCGGATCAGCGGTCACTACCTGCCCTAAGTAGACATATTCTCTTACTACTTCCAGCACCTCGCTACCAATTGCGAACTGCTGTTCCCTTGCTAGGCTGTTGAACATTACTTTGGTTTTCTGCATGTTAATTCTTAGCCCCACCGTTCTGCTCTGCCTCTCTGATTGATCATGCTTTGCAGTTCTTGTCCTGAGTGGCTTAGCAAGGCAATGTCATCAGCGAATCGCGATAGTGTGAATGAGGTCTATTGTCGAGTATCCTTTACGAAAGCCTGCCTGCTCATTTGGTTTACTAAAGTCCAAGGTTGTCCTCACTCTATTAGCGATTACCTTAGTAAATACTGTCGTGATTCAACTTGCGGTCGTTTCACCCTTCGGTGACCCCACCAAAAAAAAAAAAAGATGACTGGCTGCGATCGGTACCAACGACCTTCCCTTCGAAAAACAACCGACGACCGGGGAAAAAAGGGTGCTCCTCGTCTGAAAAAAACCAGGAACGAATCAGAGGAAGCCAGCGCAGATGCGGCTGCGACGTCACCATGCCACACCTGTGTTCGATGGACGCGAGCTGCCAACACTGCGCGACAGTGATGCGGACTTACGCTTCCTCCTCGCCAGTTCCCACGGGTGGGCTCTACAACAGGTGTCTTCGTTGGCTGTGATGTGTAGTGCCAATCTTTTGTGTCACGATGAATTGCCGCCTGGGGAAAGGGCGGAGCCTTGGGCTATTTAACCTGCGCCCAAAGTGAGCACGGACGCTCTGGGCCCTTCGTAAAAGGCTCATCCAGTCGCTCGACGTCATGAACTCTTAACTTTTGATTCCTTGCTCTTCTTTTGTAAATTTATGGAAATAAGTGTCTTAGTTTCTGGCCATTAAACCTGCTTGTTTTCGTATTCCCCAACCTTCGAAGCTTCAGACTTTCCTCAGCCCGACGACTCAACACGCTACCAAATGGAGCCCGGGTTCGAGCTTTCCTGTGCGCCACGACAACTGGTGATCAGCGGTGGGATCTGAAGCTTAAGCGGCAACAACGGTCGGCCAGCGAGAGGGCAGCTGTCTCAGGTCATGATCACATGTGCGGGTGAGTGCTTGGCTTTTCCTCTGATGTGAACCAGCTTCTAAAAGAGGGTTAAATCTTAGAACTGGTAGAGACCTGTGCTTAAATCCTAGAGGTTTGGTATTTTTGGCATAGTGGTTTTGGATATAGCCCAGACTCAGAGCTATCATGGACCTGCAGAAGCTGCAGAAGCCGGACCTGTTGCAGTTGTGTGAGGAATTGGGGATTGAGACAAAGGGTTTGGCACGAAAACTCGTGATCATTCAGGCAATTGCTGATTTGGGGGCAGATGATGAGGAGCTCAGTGAAGCATGGAGCCTCATCGAACAAAAAAAGAAAGAGCGGGACGAAGAGCAGCTCAGACATAAGAAAGAGCAGGAGAATGAAGCAAAAAGAATGGAGCGGCAGATTGAGCTCCGTAAGTTAGAAATGGAGTTCAGCAAGAGGTCGGGCAATTGTCACCAGCAAGTGGTACCTCTTCTCAGCAAGGAGACTGGGTTCAAGATGTCTAATCACATGCAGCCATATGTGGTATCAAGGGATATCGGTCTGTATCTTGCAAATTTTGAACGAACCTGCGAGAACCTTGCCTACAGTAAAGAGACTTGATCTCAAAGGTTACTGACGGTTTTGCCCTGCTAGGCAGCGGAGGTTGTCGCGCGGCTCAGCAAGGAGGACGCGGACAACTACGAGAAGGTCAAGGCTTGCCTTCTACGAAAGTATAGACTTAGCGCCGAAGCGTTCAGGCAAAGATTTCGGGGAGCTAAGAAGTCGAGGGACGAGAGCTATCCCGATTTCTTATAGAATTTGAAAGTGAACTTGGTTGAGTGGCTAAAGAGTACGGAGTCATATAGTGACCGGGACGCTGTAGTTGAGAGAATTTTGTTGGAGCAGCTTTGCAACTTCCTTCCTGAAGAGGAGAGAAATTGGCTAAGGGACCGGGACAACGTAGCGTCGGCGACGAAAGCTGCCGAACTCGTTGAGGAGTACGCTTCGCGCCGGCAGTTTAGCAACACCACTAGAGTTGATAGGCCCCGTAATTTCGGAAGGAGTACGAATTATCGTCCCGAGAGGCACTTTGCGAGCTCTACAGTCGAGAAGGAAGAAAGGAAGGTTCCTTCCGACAAACCTCAAAAACAGGACGACAGTGAGAAGGGTGCAAAAGGGGCCAAAGCACAGAAAGAAAAAGCCGCGTTTGAGGCTAGGAGGCCGCTCACTTGTTACAGATGCAATGAGCCGGGTCACATAGCAATGAACTGCCGAAAAGAAAAGGTGGCGTTCTCGTATGTCAGTGACTGCGATGAAAATACCCTTCTGAAAATATGAAGCTGCTGGAACCTTACATGCATGACCTGGTAGTGAACGGGAAGCCATGCAAGGTGCTGCGCGACTCAGCCGCAACGATGGATGTTGTCCATCCGCCGTATGTGTCACCATCCGACTACACAGGCCAATGTTCATGGATCCGCCAGGTAGTGGACGAACAAAGCGTTTGCTTGCCTATAGCGACAGTGGTAATTGAGGGCCCTTTCGGTACGCTTGCAACCGAAGCTGCAGTTTCAGGAAAGCTACCTAAATGCTATCCGTATTTGTTTTCCAACAAATCTGATATGTTACTAAGGGAGAAGGGGATCCTTTTTGGAGACCGAGTTGTGCAGGCATTAACACGTTCGAAGGCGCGAGAACTTGCAACACAGCTTACTCAGGAGAATTCCCCTACGGAGGAAACAGCAATGAAACTGGTGGAGGAAACGGATGAACAGGGTTCAGGAAATCGCGCTAGTGAGGGCCCCGAGACCGGTCAACCTGGTGGTGAGCTTAACGAACCGTGGAACGAGGAAATCATCGATACTGCTCTTTTGCCGCCAGTGTCAAGTAGTTTCACGACGCTGCTGAGCGGGAACCGAGAGGAGCTGGCTACGGAGCAAGCCAATGACCAGACAATACAGGAGATCAGAGAGCTTCACAGAACAAATAAGAGAGCAAAGGGGAATATTGCTTTCCAAATCCCAGGTGGTGTGTTTTATCGTTTATACACGGATAAGCGGGGAGAGGAGCGAGACCAATTAGTCGTTCCGCAGAAGTACCGACAAGACTTACTTCGAATTTCTCACGGCAATTCGTGGTGATGCCACCTGGGACTCCTGAAAACAAAGCAGAGGCTTTTGCAAGAGTACTACTGGCCTGGATGTTTTAAGGATATGGGGCGTTTTGTGAGGTCGTGCGACACGTGCCAGCGGGTAGGAAAGGCGCAAGATAAATGGAAAGCACGGATGGTGTTAGTCCCAATCATTACTGAGCCGTTTCACCGGTTGGTGATAGACGTAGTTGGGCCACTTCCCGTGACAGAGACAGGGTGTCGTTACATCCTCACCATGTTATGCCCTGCCACGAAGTCTCCAGAGGCTGTCGCGCTGGGCGAGGTGACGTCAGAGAGCGTCGTGGATTCACTGTTAACAGTCTTTGCTCGAGTCGGATTTCCTTCCGAGATCCAAAGTGATCAGGGTAGTGTGTTCACAAGTGCCTTTACTACCTCATTTCTAGAGCGGTGCGGCATTAAGATAGTGCATAGCTCAATCCATCATCCGCAGAGCAACAGCGTAGAAAGGTGGCATTCTGTTCTAAAGTGTGTGCTTAGGGGACTATGCTACGAAAACAAACGCGACTGGGACGCATGCCTACCTGCTGCGCTTTTCGCTTTGCGGTCAGTGCCGCATGAATCCAGAGGATTTAGCCCCGCCGAGTTGGTGTACGGAAGGTGACTGCGCTCACCTTTGCGAAGGGTACGCGAAGCCTGGGAAGGGCGCGGGGAAGACCCGACAGTAGTAGAATTCGTCTTGACTCTGCTGGATCGTCTACATAACACTAAAGAACTCGTGGAGGCCAGCATGAAGTCAGCCCAGGCTCGTTCGAAGGTCTATTATGATCGGACAGCTCGTCAACGGATGTTTTGCATCGGTGACAAAGTAACGTTGCTGAGAGCTTCAAGGCAAAATAGGCTCGAAGTGCAGTGGGAAGGGCCTGCAGAAGTAGTTGCCAAGCTCTCTAACACCAATTACGTGGTGAAAACCCCAGGAAAGCGTAAACAAGTGCTTATTTACCACTGCAACCTAATGAAGCCTTACGTACAGAGAGAAGCAGCGGTAAATCTAACGCTTAACCTTCCTGAGGAGATGGAATACAACCTTATCTGTCTAAGCGGAGAGGAAAGCAGCAGGCAGGGACTTCTCAAGAGGACTAAGCAGAGAGGAGAACTAAAAGAAAATCAGTTGTCTGATCTCGGCGAACTGATAGCAGAGTTTGATGACTGCATCGTAGACAGGCCTGGAAGGACTGGTTTGATTGAGCACGATATCGAGTTAACCTCCGAGAGGCCAGTACGGTCAAGGTGCTATCGACTCTCTCCTAGGCAGAGAGATATCCTTGATAGGGAGGTAAAGCGCATGCTGGAGTTAGGAGTAATCAAGCCCTCCGAAAGCGAATACGCTTCGCCTATAATCTTGGTGGAAGCTCCGGGTAAAGACCCAAGGCCGGTAGTAGACTATCGGAAGTTAAATACTCTCACCAAGGATCAAGTGTGCCCTATTCCCAATATTGAGGAGAGAGTGGAACTGGTCAGCCGAGCAGCCTATGCAACCATGCTAGACCTTACTCGAGGGTACTGGCAAGGGCCGCTCACTGAGCGCGCCAGCAGATGCGCAGCTTTCGTCACTCCAACGGGAAGTAATCAACCAACAATGATGAGCTTCGGGCTCAAAAATGCTCCCTTTTGTTTTTCCCGCCTCATGGATAGGGTTCTGAAGGGCTGTGAAGCATTTGCGGTGCCCTACTTGGTTGACATTGCTGTCTTCTCAGATTCATGGGCGGACCATGTATCGCATCTGAGAGCAGTGCGAAGCCGTTTGCGTCAAGCTGGGCTGACTGTAAAGGCCGAGAAGTGTTGCCTTGCGAGAGCAACAGTGGACTATTTGGGTCACAACGTAGGCCAAGGTTTCAGGAAACCCAGTGAGGTTAAGATCTCGGCGGTGGCAGACTACCCGCGGCCTAGAACAAAGACGGACATTCGGGCATTCTTAGGGCTCACGGGATATTACAATCACTACATCCGTGATTATTCAGCTTTTGCAAGCCCCCTGACCGATGCTCTCCGCAGGACAGAGCCGACAAATGTAGTCTGAGACGAAAAAAAGGAAGCGTCGTTCTTAAACTTGAAGGCAGCACTGATTAGTCGCCCGATATTGCGAGCTCCTGATTACGACCGAGAATTCACGGTCCAGTGTGATGCCAGTGATCGAGGGCTAGGTGCAGTTCTCTGCCAGAGGGATGACAACGGCAACGAACATCCCGGGCTCTACCTAAGCCGAAAACTCAGCTCTCGAGAGATGGCGTACTGCGCGTCGGAAAAAGAGTGCGCTTGCATTGTTTGGGCTATCCAGAAATTACAATGCTACCTCGGAGGCTCCAAATTCGTCGTAGAGACAGACCATTGTCCCCTTTCGTGGCTGCAAACTTCGACATCAAAGAACAGTCGCCTTCTGAGGTGGAGCCTGATTCTGCAGCAGTATCATTTTGAGATAAGGTACAAGAAGGACAAATTAAATGGAAACGCGGACGCACCCTGCGAGCGCGGCAGCGGCGGCAGCGGCGGCAGCGGCGGCAGCGGCGGAAGCGGCGGCAGCGGCGGAAGCGGCGGCAGCGGCGGAAGCGGCGGCAGCGGCGGAAGCGGCGGCAGCGGCGGAAGCGGCGGCAGCGGCGGAAGCGGCGGCAGCGGCGGAAGCGGCGGCAGCGGCGGAAGCGGCGGCAGCGGCGGAAGCGGCGGCAGCGGCGGAAGCGGCGGCAGCGGCGGAAGCGGCGGCAGCGGCGGAAGCGGCGGCAGCGGCGGAAGCGGCGGCAGCGGCGGAAGCGGCGGCAGCGGCGGAAGCGGCGGCAGCGGCGGAAGCGGCGGCAGCGGCGGAAGCGGCGGCAGCGGCGGAAGCGGCGGCAGCGGCGGAAGCGGCGGCAGCGGCGGAAGCGGCGGCAGCGGCGGAAGCGGCGGCAGCGGCGGAAGCGGCGGCAGCGGCGGAAGCGGCGGCAGCGGCGGAAGCGGCGGCAGCGGCGGAAGCGGCGGCAGCGGCGGAAGCGGCGGCAGCGGCGGAAGCGGCGGCAGCGGCGGAAGCGGCGGCAGCGGCGGAAGCGGCGGCAGCGGCGGAAGCGGCGGCAGCGGCGGAAGCGGCGGCAGCGGCGGAAGCGGCGGCAGCGGCGGAAGCGGCGGCAGCGGCGGAAGCGGCGGCAGCGGCGGAAGCGGCGGCAGCGGCGGAAGCGGCGGCAGCGGCGGAAGCGGCGGCAGCGGCGGAAGCGGCGGCAGCGGCGGAAGCGGCGGCAGCGGCGGAAGCGGCGGCAGCGGCGGAAGCGGCGGCAGCGGCGGAAGCGGCGGCAGCGGCGGAAGCGGCGGCAGCGGCGGAAGCGGCGGCAGCGGCGGAAGCGGCGGCAGCGGCGGAAGCGGCGGCAGCGGCGGAAGCGGCGGCAGCGGCGGAAGCGGCGGCAGCGGCGGAAGCGGCGGCAGCGGCGGAAGCGGCGGCAGCGGCGGAAGCGGCGGCAGCGGCGGCAGCGGCGGCAGCACCCTGCGAGCATCATCACTTACACTGCTGTCGAAACTGTGCAGATACGACGGAGAGCAGTCTTTTCCCGGATCGTCTAACGCTGCTCGGCCCCATCGGACGCGGCGGGCTGCCTGGATTTTCCTGCCACTCGTCACCTTGCCCTGCCGCACTACCGGCTTCGAACGAAATCACTGCTGCTATCACCGCTGCAAGCAACAAGTGCGCCTGCGCGCCTAACGGAGCCATCGACCGGATATAAATCAGAAGCACCTGGCGAAGCGGTCATTTGGCAGCGGCGGCAGCACCCTGCGAGCATCATCACTTACACTGCTATCGAAACTGTGCAGGTTAGTTTGTACTCGTATTCTTCTATTTGATGGTGCTTGTGCTGCGGTCGCTGCCAAAGACCTGTAGTGTTTTTTTCCTGTGTTGGTTCTGGCGACATCTTGACGCAGGGAAAACCATGTCTGACGTCTGCTGCACTTGTAATGTGGTCCTTCTTGAGAGCGAGGGACGCGTGGCTTGTTCAGAGTGCGCACGGGAGTACCACTTCGGAAAATGTGCTGGAATAGCGGAAAAGTCTTTCAAGGAAAAATCTGACGCTGCCAAGAAAGCGTGGCGACGCCAAGATTGTCGGAGTTCGACGTCACATGGTAGCTGCAGTGATGAAAGTAAGACCGATGGAGATATAAGGGCTATCCTTACATCTATTAATCTGAAGCTTGAAAGCCTACCAGCCCTCGTAACTCGAGTGGAAGCCATAGAGGAATCTGTCACGCACATGTCTGCCATTTTTGAAGATTTGAAAAAAACAATCGGTGTGCAAGAGAATGAGATAAAAGTGCTCAGAACGAAGGTGCAAGAACTGGAGGAAAGGGAAGAAAACAACCTATAAGCTCAGGTTCAGCTTCAACGAGAAGTAAATGAGCTTTAGTTTAGAAATCAGCTCAGGTTCAGCTTCAGCGAGAAGTAAATGAGCTTGGGGTTAGAAATAGGCAACTTAATCTTGAAGTTCATGGTGTTCCTTTTCGGAAAGATGGAAACTTGCTCACCATATTGAATGAGGTTGCAGATAAGCTCGACACGCCTCATCTCGTCGAACAAGACATTGTCTCGGCACACAGGCTGCCCGCTCAGAAAGATAAGACACCCGGGATAATCGTGCGCTTCACAAGGCAGGCGATCAGGGAATCGTGGTTGAATAAGAAGAACAACCTAAAAGACAGTAAGCCAAAAATCTTCATCCAAGAAAACCTAACCAGGCACAACCGAGAACTGCTTCTAGCAACAAAAAATTGGGCGAAAGAGGCTGAGTTTAAATATGTATGGTACACCCATGGAAAGGTTTTTGTGCGGATGATGGATGGGGCAAACCCAATTCATATTAAATGCCTCAAGAATCTTGATCGCCTTAAGCCAGAATGAAGTATGCACTGAATGCTATACTTAAGTTAAGAGGGCAAAGATGTATGAGCACACCTTTTACTCTGCAGATGAGCTGAACATTACGGTTTCTAATTTTAAGTCTTCCACACTAAAATGTGTACACCTAAACGCAAGATCTGTCCGCAACAAAACTTCTTCTTTAGAAGAATTCTTGAGTAAATTTTCTTTTAGCTTTTCTGTTATTATGTTCAGCGAAACATGGAGCACGAACGAGAGTGACGTTTTCAGAATGAAGGGCTACAATACGTACTATGTCAACCGCCCTTGTGGTCGCGGAGGTGGCATTGCAATCCTCACTTTGGAACAAATGGACTGCGAACTGCTTGATTCATTTAGCATAGTGACTCCAGACTATGAAGTGTTAATTTTAATTGCAGATAAGGTAATATATTCGTCTGTTATCGACCACCAAACAGTCATATTTCAACATTTTTTGATTTTTATGAAGGCTTTCTTTCATTTGATGTAGAGAACAAGGATAAGCTGATCACCGCGGGTGATTATAATATTGATATGGGCGTTAACACTCCTATTAGTACAAATTTTAGCAACCTTCTCATCTCATATGGGTTTGACAACGTTATTAATGTACCCACCAGAATAACAACTGAATGTGAGTAAGTGCTAGACATATTTATAACAAACCTTTCATCGCAAGATATAAAAGCTGGTGCCCTATCGTGTTCCATCAGTGATCATCTTTCAGTGTTCCTTTGTTTACGAGTTTTCCGCACTCTAAACTTTTCGTCGGCTGACAGTCTTTAACAGCCAGTAACTGATACGGCTCTCAATGCGTTTAGAAGTGAGCTGCTTCAAATAGACTGGCGCGAAGTTCTGAATATACTAACAACGCCTACAATGTTTCTTTAGAGACCTTCAAAAGATTGTACAATGCTCATTTTCCTGTTAAACGACGCAAAAAGAGTAGAAAAATTCGAAAGCCATGGGTTACACATGAACTGTACCAAGAAATGAGAGCAAAAGATAAGCTCTACAGGCAGTTTTTAAACACCCGCAACGCTGATGATCTGATCGTCTTTACAAGGTATCGGAACCAGCTAACGAAAAAGGTGCCCACTGCACGTAAAGAGTACTTCTCGCGTTTTTTGGACGACAAAAATGTGCCGAGTGAGTTTCTCTGGGACAAATTAAACACGCTACTGCGTCGCGATAACCAACGTAGCTGCATTTCTAAACTAAAAATTAATGGCAAAGTTTTGCATGAGGAGGAACTGGCTGATGCTTTCAATAAATTTCTTACAAGTATGAGTACTCAACGCAGTTCCTCAAATGGGTGTCGGTATATCAGCACGCGGAACGAAAAATCAATATTTCTACAGCCGGTGAATGAACAGGAAGTAATTTCAACAATAAAAAATAAAAAAACAGCACCTTGGTCTGTCAATTCAAATAAAACCAGTAAAGTATGTCGCAGATGTCATAGCACCAGTTCTAACGCATATCTTTAATAAATGTCTGACGACATCGACATTTCCGGTGAAAATGCAAACTGCAAAAGTAGTAATGCTTTTTAAAAAGGGAAGCCGAAATGAATTGGGCAATTACCGTCCGGTGTCTCTCTTACTTATATTTTCTAAGCCTCTTGAAAAAATAATTCACTGTAGGCTTCTAAGTTTTGCTGACCACTGCGAATTAATAACGAAACACCAGTTTGGTTTTAGGAAGAATATGTCTACTGAATTAGCTCTGCTTCACCAGAAAGAGTATATTTTAACGCGGTTTGAAAGCAAAGCAATAGTAGTCGGCCTATTTGTCGATTTTTCCAAGGCATTCGACTTGGTGAATCATGATGTTCTGCTGCAGAAGTTGGACTTTTACGGTATACGAGAGTGTGGATTACAGTTATTACAATCATATTTATCCCATAGATGTCAAGTAGTCCAAATAAACAACTCGGGATCACCAGTCCTGCCACTGCTTTGTGGTGTCCCACAGGGCAGCATATTGGGCCCCTTGCTATTTAATCTGTATATTAATGACATTGTTAATATTGTCACCGTATTTCCACAAAACCTCGATGTGCCATCTTTTTTCTTAACAAGGATAACTGGAGCTGCCCAAGGACTGGAAGACTCTCGAATTATGCCTCGCTTTAGCATCTCTTGAACTTGGTCATCTATTAACTTACGTTCAGTGGCTCAGACTCGATAGGGCTTCTGGCGTATAGGAGGTGCGGAGCCGGTGTTGATCGTGTGATGAATACGACTGGTAGGCGGTGGTGTTGAATCGTCTTTAGCAAAGTCGAACACAAACACGTGCTTCAGAAGGAGTTTCACTAGAGTGCGACGCTCGGTTGTGGGAAGAGTCTGATTAATCATAGCCTTAACTTGGGTCTCCATATCTCTTTTCACGTGCTGCTCACTGACGGAGTTGGTTAACGTCGCGACGGAACCTGACACACCTTCCTCGAAACGGGCGAGTTTGAGGACCCGGGGCAACACAGCTGGCTCTTCAGAGTGGTTCACTGTCCACAGCTCGGTACGGCCTCTCACCACGGGAACGACGCAACGAGGCACGACGATACTCTTCTTAGAGCAGGTGAGTGTCATAGGCTCTACCACAGCTTCAAAAGATTCGCACTGATTGTGAATAGAGGAAACCCGCACGAATGCTGCGGAGAAAGCTGGTACAATAGTGTCTTCTTCCACCGCAAATGCTCCAAAATCCGGTGTCGAGTTATCCACAAGAGCTGAAAGTAGTGAAGAATTCAAAGCAATTTCTCCCGTACGACAGTCTAAAGTTGCACCACACTCTTGCAGAAAATCAATCCCAAGAATCACATCATGCGTTGACCGTGGTAGCACTGCGAATTCTGTTCTAAACGTTAGACCACCAATAACAACATCCGAAGCACACACACCAAGTGGAACCAAAGGTTCACCACCGACACCACGGAATAACGCTGCACGGTCACCACTAAACATCACTTTCCTACCTAAACGGTTCTTAAACCTCAAACTCATAACGGATACGGTAGCACCAGTGTCTACAAGAGCCACTGTTTTCACACCATCAATAAACACTTCCAGTTTGTTTTTCAACATAAACACGGGCAGAGGTATATTGCAGAGGACGTCATCGACTCGCCGGCGGCCTCACCTCCATCGGCCGCGCCTCCTAGTTTCCCGGAGGCGGAGGGGATGCACGACGGCGAGGAGAAGGTGACCTCCGTTGGCGCTGAGGTGGCGGCGTCACACTGCGGTCAGATGCAGGTGATGAACTCCGCAAATTGCTCGGACGGTACGGCTCCCAAGCGGACGTTGGGGGTCGCTGCTGCGCGGTGTGCAGTTGTCCGTAAGTATGCACCGGGGGTTGGCAGTCTTGAGAAGTCGGGAAACGACGGCGGCAATATCTAGCGATCATGGAAGACAGTTGGGCTAGTTGGTGTGAATTCGTTAGTGACTGCGACATTGCAACTAGCGTGGAAAGCACAAGGACAGCGACAAAAGGAACCGACGGGACAGCACGCTAGCGTGCTGTCCCGTCGGTTCCTTTTGTCGCTGTCCTTGTGCTTTCCACGCTAGTTGCAATGTCGCAGTCACTAACGAATATCTAGCGATATGCCCTGCAATGCCACACCGGTAGCACAAAGGTTGAGAGCGCCAGCGACCGCCATAAAAGTCCTGGCGAACAAAGTCGCGACATTGGCTGGAGCCAGGATCTCGCTGCGGACGAACCACGTCTTCTGGGTAGGTGGGCCTCCTTTCCGTCAGCTGGTGGCCATAACGTTGGGCAATGTTCCGATCGTCCATGGGCAAAGTGCGGTTAGGTTGAGCCCACGGAGTCGACAGGGCGGCAACATCTTCCTCTGGTGCAGAACTGTGCCGCAGATATTCTGTGCGGCAGAAGGTGTTCCGGGATCTGGACAATTCCTCGAGCACAATCTCTCGAATCATATCAGCCATAGAATTTGGAGGACAGGCTTCAACACTGGCTATAGAGGTGACATTGGCCAATCTTCCGAATTTAGGGGTGATTCGACGCAGCTTAAGACCTTCAAATGTTCTGCAATGTTTTATAACGTCAGCGGTGGTGCTCAGGCTCTCTTTGCTAATAAGGAAATTGTGAACATCTTCCGCAATTCCTTTTAGAAGGTGGCCGACTTTGTCTTCTTCAGGCATACTGGAGTTAACTAGCTTGCATAACTTTAAGATGGCTTCGATGTATGCCGTGCAAGTTTCTCCTGGTACTTGCGCGCGGTGATGCAATGTCTGTTCCGCACGCTTCTTCTTTGCCGATTCATCCCCAAAATTTTTCTTTATCTCGGTTGTAAAGGTAGCCCACGAATTCAGTGTATCCTCATGATTGTCGAACCAGTCAAGGGCAGTGGCAGCAAGGAAAAACACCACGTTAGCCAGTTTAGTAGCCGCGTTCCAGCGATTGTATTTGCTCACCCGCTCGTAGTGTTTCAGCCACTCGTCAACGTCCTCTTCAGGTTTTCCAAAAAATGTGCGGGGCTCTCGATAATGTGGCCAGTTGTTCGCTGTGGATATCCCGGGTTGCTCGGCATTGTCGTCTCCAGGCATGTCAAATGGCAGTGGTGGGAAGCCTGCGAGTCTACGGCTCCTTCGGTAGATGGAATGCTCCGTGGTCGACACCGGGCACCTCCACCAAACTGTTACGTGCTTAGCACGCACGGGGGTTTATTCACAGAGGGGATCGGTCGGAGCAGGATGGAAGCAGGAAGCCTACCAGCGTCCTTCAGCTCTTTCTCTTCCTTTCTTCCAAATTTATTATATACGCCAAATTTATATACGCCAAATTTATTATATATGCAGATGATACTAGCATATTTTTTTCTGGTAATCGCATCGATAAACTCATCACTGATTGTAACGACACCATAGTCCAGCTGCAGCAATGGTCCTCATCCAATTACATGAAGATTAACGAAAATAAAACAAAAGCAGTTGTCTTCCGGCCGAAAAATAAACCTGTACCTCCTCATGCTGATATTGTTTTAAACTCTCATCCTGTTGGCATTGTTGACAATTTCAAATGTCTTGGTGTGATATTCACTGCCAATATGTCCTGGGAATCTCATGTGAATTTTGTATTAGTGAAACTTGCTCGAATAACCGGTGTAGTTGGTCGTCTCCGATATATCCTTCCTACTAAAACAAAAATATTGGTCTATAATTCTCTGTTCTGTTCACACGTCAACTACTGCCAGCTTGTGTGGGGCACAACTACATTCTCTAATACACAAAAAATATTCCATTGCAAAAACGGTATCTACGGCACGTGTAGAATGCTGGCTACAATGCAACCACTGCAGAATTTTTTCACAGTGCTCATGTTATCACAGCCCACAAGCTATACCGTTACCGCTTGAGTGCTCGGTTTAAATATGAAGTGAAAAAAAATATTCATAGCCTGGATGCCTTGGCACATTTAGAAGGAAATGCTAAATGTTATCAGACCAGACATGGAGAAAACTGGAAGGTTGCTGTACCACGCTTGAATTTTGGTATGGAGCGATTGTGTTATTCTCTGCCATCTGTGTTAAACTACTATTAGTCACTGATTTGATTTATTTAGTTGTTCCACTCTTAAACTTATAGACATGTTTGCCGATTGACTAACCTGATTTCATCTATTCTGATGTTTGTTTTATCTAGCTCAGGACTTTTTTCCTTTGTTGTGGACTGATGAAGTGTCTTGATTCGTTTTTTTTTCATTACCTGGTGCTGTCTACACGCTGCCTTATATATGGGGCTGCGGACTCGTCAAGTTGCCAAGTGGCAGTTTTTTTTCCGTAGCCCTCCATCTGTAGCACCGATGGAAATAAAGATTTGATGGAAATAAAGATTTGACTTAGCCGTTCTTTCTAAGCAGTCCGGGGTGGTCTTCATGTAACCAAAATTGCTACTCAGTAGCGGAAGCAAGCTGTTTCCCTCTACATGTGATTACTGCCCAAGAAACTATGCGTACACATCTCCGCCATGTTCTCCAAGGGAAGAAGCACTTACTATGCCTTGTTCACCTCAATCACTGCAAATCTGGCTTTGGCCAAGTTGTGCATCTCCTGCCCCTCCCCACTATTAATCAGCCACAGAAGCTACTGCCTCTGTCCTTTGCCCCCTGGACACTCTTGCCTATAAATGTCAAGCTGTTTATTCCAGGTGCGAATGAAAAGAGCCCCATGCCACAGGCAGCGCTTCTGCGAGCTACGCTAGCCTACTTAACCGAGTAATATACGCAGCATACTCACATCTTTACCGATGGTTCAACTACTCCAGAAACTTCTTCCCGTGGCCTTTATGTTCCCTCAACAAGCCATGCCCTTTCTTACCGGCAGCAGCGGAAGACATCTGCGACGGCTGAGCTTCACGGCATTAAGGATGCTGTTTCGTATATTCTACGCGAACCCCTAGCCGATGGGGGTTATCTTTAACGACTCCAAAGCATCTCTCCACATTCTATCCAACCTGCTGACGAACAAATTATCAGCCCATTCCTGTGAACATCGGGTATCTACATCTTTTGGCTATTGTCGCAGGCCACTGCAGAACATTTCAGTGGATACCAGCACACTGCGGCATTCTGGTGCTGGTGAATAAAAAAATTGAAGACATTTACGTTAATTCCTAATGCGAAATTTGAGCGCAGCTGTCTCTGGCCGAGCTGTTCGAGCTGTTCCATCTTTTCAACGGATTGAGGCAAAGAATTCGAGCAAGAAATTACAGACAACTTGTTATTTTCCACACATTTTCCTTCTTCAATAAGCCCTCCTCTAAAAGTTCTTGATTGTCATGAAGGAAGTTTTGTGGTCGGAGAAATAGATCGATATATGCTCGACCTGCTGTATAAATGCCTGGTCGAGGTCTCTGCAAGTATTTCGCGAGGTTGTCACAGCCGTGGGAGGCGTTACGGGCGACAGGAACGGGATGTTCTCCCGCATATGGGGTAAGAAATACCTGTTTGCCTTTATACCTGCATTAAAGTCTCCACCCACCCTGCCACCCTGGTAGGTGGCAGTTATAGTGAACTAGAATACTTTCTAGTGGCGCGACCGGCGGCTGCTGGGGCCAGCTCGGGTGAAGCGAATTGACACTGACGGCCGGCAGGGGCGCTGCTGTGCCTTTTCCTAGCCTCCGGCGCGCGCGTTGGCAGGACATGGCAATGCGATGGGTGGTTTAGCTCGCTTTGCGCGCGCGCTGTAACGCACATAATTTCACTTCAGCGTTCGTATCTTGCTGTTAAGTAGTGCTAGCAGTGAGCAGGATCTTTGTTGCACCAATGACAAGGAATTTGACGAAGCTATGGAGATAAGAAGAACTGATTCCCACTTTTTTGCGCCAGGCTGCCGCACCGGCTACCCGGGCGCGCCAAAAGCATCGTTGTTTGCCGCACCAGTATATATCGAAAAGCTTCTGTTGAGTATCATTGCATTGGGCAAATTTAAGTCTTAATTAGCTGCCAATAAAAAGTTACTTGTGATTCGATATTGAACTTTATGCTGCAGTTTGAAGACATATATCGATGGATAGCTTATTTCGAGTACGATTCAACTACGATAATTGCAGGTCCTAATTAAGTTCCGTTAGTTAATTATGACTAAAACAAATCCGCGATACAGCAGCAACTCATATCGTTTAAAAGGTCTCAACGGGTAGAATCCAAAAACAAACGATAAACCATGCAAAACCGAGCTATCGCTCATCTATCTCGGTTGAACCATGATTAAACCACTGCCACTTTGGGTTTTAGCTAAATATTGTGTTAACGTAACACTTTGATTGGTTCTTAGCTGTACATGCATCTCATTGTAAAATTGCTTTTGCAGGACCATTCATTCATGGTGTTATTCAAGTCATGACATGACGCTTTCCAGGTGAAGCATTGCCTCCTATGCATCAGCCGAGAAGTTGAATTCTTTTCTGTCCTTTCTGTCAGAGTGGGAACGCCACACAAATGGGCAGCGGGGCTTTCTAAGTCAGTCCGCAGTAACTGGACTGCGTGTAACACTGTGCAGTGCAGTACCTTATCGCTGTTGAAGTAGTCAAGTAATGACAAGCAGGGTGAGCCAAGACCCCGTGGAACATCTTTTTGGCATCGTCAGGCAGTCATCGGGATGCAATACTCATCCTACACTTCAGCAATTCATTGCTACAGTGAACTGTGTCAGCTTCAGCAACCTTGCGCACTCTGTGTCAGGAGGAAACTGCGAGCCCGCTGTTCTTGAATGCAGATGCTGGTGAGCAGGACACTTGCTCTGGGAGGGAGAAACTGATTGACAGATTTCTCGATGCCGGAAACTTGAACGCAGCCGACGCACTGCTCACAAAAGCTGTGCCTGACCATTCTTCCGTTGTTGTGGCATCAAGCGACAGCAGGCTAACCTTTTAAATTGCTGGTTACGTCGCGCGAAAGTACGTTGCTTGGATGCCCTGAGCACGCTCAAACCATAGCTGCAGAAATAACAGCATTTTACCTCACAACTCGTCTGCATTTCTTCACGAAGAGCATTAACGGAGCCAGCGACAGCAGGCGTCTATGTTGTGTGCGTCCCTTGTCCCGTTTTGCGCTACCTCACATACCGCGTCAAAGCACCTTAAATTGAGTAGGTGCTGAACAAGTCAGTGGCAGGGAAGTTTTGGATTTTTGCAAACAAGATTTTTTTTTATCATTTCTGCACTGAAGTCAGTTGCAAATAAAAGCTTCATATGGTGTTCATGTGTACAAGCTGTGACATCAATTTTATAATTATTACTAAATCAACAACAGCACCAAAACTCACATCATAGCGGTAAATAGATCATATCTACAAGCGAACTGACTTCTCTAAATGATTTATGAGCTCAAAATGCAGCATAAAATTTAGCTTAAACGGTTTACTTCTGAAACTGTGTGAGCAATAAATGACGGTGGGTACACACTCTAAATGGCATTGCTTTCGGGTTTTGATCTTCAAACCACAGTAATGGTCGCGCAAATAATCTGCTCCGCATGTGATGCTGACCGGTTGGCATTCTGCGATCGCGTTTCGCGCCAGAAAATCACTCCGGAAGTTGGAGTTTAGTCAACGACGCGACAGTAGGAACGTTGTATCCTCGCTTAATTACGTGGTTTTCGGACATGCGTTTTAATCCTTAACAAGGCTAGTCATTGTAACTAACAGGTGGAGAACAGCAAGAAAGAATAAATGAGCGATTCTAATTAGTACATGAGCTGAAAAACGCAAGATAACAGACGAACTTTTCAACACTCCGCGAATTCCCGTGCCTAGGAAAAGTTGCGGTGGCGCCATCTGATGGCGTCTGTTGGAAAATGGCTTGTCTGCGCCTCGCCGCTCGCGCCACTAGAGAGTATTCTAGTACACTATAGTGGCAGTTAATGATTGATCGCGAGAGTTCGCTCACGGTTGTCAGCGCTAACGCATGCAGCCCACATCTCTCTCTCATCACCCCACCTACCTATAAGCGCGATTCAGGCGTTCGCTCACCCAGGTAGCCAGTTAGGCTCACTTCTTTTCATTAAGATTATGTGAGTGTGAAACGTTAACACCAACGCCAATGAACACAATGAACGCCGACGGCCTATGGCTTCAGTGCCACGTTTCTGAACGTTGTCAATGCCTGCAGCCCACATTTATCTCTCTCTCTCTCATCAGCCCCGTACCAATAAGCGCGACTCAAGCGCCCACTGACACAGGGAGCGAGTAATGCGCCCTTCCTTTCCTTAAAATTATCGGAGTGTAAATGCTGTCAACGTCAGTGAACACAATGAACGCGGACGGATTATGGTTTCAGTGCCACGTTTCTGACACAACGTTGTCAATGCCCGCAGCCCACATCTTTCTCTCTCATCACCCCACGTACCTATAAGCGCGATTTAAGCGTCCGCTGACCCACGGAGCCAATAATGGCCATTTCCGTTCCTTAAAATGGTCGGAGTGTAAACGCTGTCAACGCCAACGCCAATGAACACAAAGAATGCCGGCGGCCTATGGCTTCAGTGCCACGTTTCTGAACGTTGTCAATGCCTGCAGCCCACATTTCTCTCTCTCTCTCTCTCATCAGCCCCGTACCAATAAGCGCGATTCAAGCGCCCACTGAGACAGGGAGCGAGTAATGCGCCCTTCCTTTCCTTAAAATTATCGGAGTGTAAATGCTGTCAACGTCAGTGAACACAATGAACGCGGACGGATTATGGTTTCAGTGCCACGTTTCTGACACAACGTTGTCAATGCCCGCAGCCCACATCTTTCTCTCTCATCACCCCACGTACCTATAAGCGCGATTTAAGCGTCCGCTGACCCACCGAGCCAATAATGGCCATTTCCGTTCCTTAAAATGGTCGGAGTGTAAACGCTGTCAACGCCAACGCCAATGAACACAAAGAATGCCGGCGGCCTATGGCTTCAGTGCCACGTTTCTGAACGTTGTCAATGCCTGCAGCCCACATTTCTCTCTCTCTCTCTCATCAGCCCCGTACCAATAAGCGCGATTCAAGCGCCCACTGACACAGGGAGCGAGTAATGCGCCCTTCCTTTCCTTAAAATTATCGGAGTGTAAACGCTGTCAACGTCAGTGAACACAATGAACGCGGACGGATTATGGTTTCAGTGCCACGTTTCTGACACAACGTTGTCAATGCCCGCAGCCCACATCTTTCTCTCTCATCACCCCACGTACCTATAAGCGCGATTTAAGCGTCCGCTGACCCACGGAGCCAATAATGGCCATTTCCGTTCCTTAAAATGGTCGGAGTGTAAACGCTGTCAACGCCAACGCCAATGAACACAAAGAATGCCGGCGGCCTATGGCTTCAGTGCCACGTTTCTGAACGTTGTCAATGCCTGCAGCCCACATTTCTCTCTCTCTCTCTCATCAGCCCCGTACCAATAAGCGCGATTCAAGCGCCCACTGACACAGGGAGCGAGTAATGCGCCCTTCCTTTCCTTAAAATTATCGGAGTGTAAACGCTGTCAACGTCAGTGAACACAATGAACGCGGACGGATTATGGTTTCAGTGCCACGTTTCTGACACAACGTTGTCAATGCCCGCAGCCCACATCTTTCTCTCTCATCACCCCACGTACCTATAAGCGCGATTTAACCGTCCGCTGACCCACGGAGCCAATAATGGCCATTTCCGTTCCTTAAAATGGTCGGAGTGTAAACGCTGTCAACGCCAACGCCAATGAACACAAAGAATGCCGGTGGCCTATGGCTTCAGTGCCACGTTTCTGGCACAAGGTTGTCAATGCCTGCAGCCCACATCTCTCTCTCTCATGGGTGGTGATAAAAACGTTTATTAAAAGGGAACAGGAGGTATTTTTTGTATCAGCCCGTAAGGGACCGATCCTTACAAGCACTAGGTGGAGGTGCCTTGTATGGGGTCGCAGTGTCTGAAATTCAGCAGCCGCGGCCGGGATCGAACCCGGGTCTTTCGGGCCAGCAGCCGAGCGCCGTAACCACTGAGCTGCTGGCCCGAAAGACGCAGGTTGAATCCCGGCCGCGGCGACTGAATTTCGATGGAGGCGAAATTCTAGAGGCCCGTGTGCTGTGCGATGTCAGTGCACGTTAAAGAACCCCAGGTGGTCGAAATTTCCGGAGCCCTTCACTACGGCGTCCCTCATAGCGTGAGTTGCTTTGGGACGTTAAACCCCAAAAACTAAACCAAACCTGCGCTGAGCTCCCAAGGAACTTAGAAGAATACTTACAGCGCCATGTGAAACTGAATGATAGGCTATTACTCACTGGAGATTTTGATCTACCCAGCACAGATTGGACTTCCATTTCCTATTCTACTAACATTATTGAACAGTCAGTGCTTGATATCACCATAACTTTTGACTGGTTACAAGTAGTTAAACACTTTACAAGAGTTTACAGCGGAGGAGTTAGGTGGCCTGTAAATGGCTCCTAGAATATAACGAACATTAATTTTGTAAAATTTACAAAGACTTGAATAAAATGGCTACTCCTCCGCCTCGTCCATCTTGGTCTTTACGAAACACTCGGTAGTTTCCTGGAACAAATTCGCTATCAAATATTGTTACGAAGAAGACAAAGCTGGCAGTGCCGCGGTACGGAGCGCTCGCGCTAGGCCAGCGGTCATTAAAGCATCTCTTATCCATCGCTCATCACGCCTCATTCTTCGGCTGGCCGCCACGTAACAATATGTTGCAACTTAGCCAAGTTTCGGTAAGTGCAGCAATTTCTACGTCATAAGTCAGAAGCAAACCTTCAAGTTGTGTAGTTTTGTTTACAATGCTTCTGTAGTTGACATTTATTAGCGTGAATATTTGTTTCGCAACTGTACGCGGTCATTCACTCTTCTTAGCAATAGTATCGCGCTCATCCTTCGCTTCATCCCATGCAAACATAGTGCCATCAACAACTAGTTTATCAAATACCAGTTTCACTTTAGCGCCGTTAGCCTTCTCCTCTGAACAGCTTTGCCACAGCCCTTTTCTAATGTCACGAATTCGGCTAGAAAACTCTTCAGCCACAGAAAAATCGAAACCTTTCAACTTTGAGCATGCCCGTAGTACATTAACTTTATCTCTGTAGTGCTGACACTTCATGATTACAGGTCGTTTTTGTCCTTAGATTTTCCTTCCGAGTCTGTGGCACGTTTCCATACTATTAATTTCTACTTATTGTTTTTCTTCAAGCAGCTCTTTTGTAACAATATTCTGAAGACCAACAGGTGTTTCTTTGTCCTTCTCCTCAAAACCGCAGCGGAGCTAGTTATTTCTACGGCTTTTGTTTTCTATGTCATCCATCTTTTTGAGCCTGTATGACCTGTCTTTTTCAAGTTCAGTTATAGTTGCTTTCAGGTTACTGACCTCTGTGTTTCATGTCGCAAGACATGATAGCTTGGCTTCTAGGTTGGTAACGCGCTCACTTAAACTTTAATGTGTTAATAGAGGCAGTCATACTGGACTGGCCAGAAAGAAGTTGAAGCAACATTCTTCCTGTGTCGGACCTGGTTTAGATTCAACTTCACTGCCTACTAATAAATTCATTTTAAATGCACAGACTTCAGATAAAAAGTTTGTAATGCAAAGTGGGCATGGCAGCAACACCAAAAAGCGGTTATTGCTGCAAAAGCATTTAGTAGGCATATATATGCACAAACCTTTACAACAAAACAGAACGGTTTGGTGAACATCGCAACCTATCAGGTTCCACTTTCAGCTTCTATCAGATTCCACTTTCATGTGGCAAAGTCTATATTGGCCAGTCCAGACGATGCTTGAACAAGTGCCTGCGCGAGCATGAAAAATGCCTTGACAATGGGAGCGGAACAGATATGGTAGTTCACTGCAAATCATGCAAATGCTCACCTATTCTAAACAAGACAGAGGTCATTGGCCGAAGCAAAGACGCGCTAACGCGATAACTGATAGAGGCGTTCCATATCAAAAAGAAAGGGCCGGACTGCGTCAGCAGCCCTTCGGTGAAGATGTGCTCTAACGAGTATAACTTTTTAGATAGCCTGATTTGATGCAAGCGTGTGGATTTTTTGCGTGTCATTCGCATGAGTGTTCTCGTGATTGTGTTCTTGAAGGAGAAGGGAAATGTACAAATGTGTGCTATCGAATCTTGAATAAACCAGTTGAGAGTAGCGCTTGTCCCGTTCGTCTTCTGTCCCTTGTCTGTTTTTGTCGCGCTACAAGCACACGCTCAAGCAAAATCAACCAACTCGCGCAGCAAAAAGTTTTTATTGGTGAACATCGCTTCCGATGTGCTGCTGCCAAGCCCACTGAAGATGATCGGCAGTGCGGCGCTCCTTATAAAGGCGTGATGGACCACCTGTTCCGCCGTCCCAGATGTCGGGGCATGCGCAGAAATCTTGACTGCAGGCAGGATCCAGTCGTGACATCTTTGTAGCTCGCTGCTTTTATCACCGGCGAGAGAGACAGGTAGTCCAGGCAAGGCACAGAAAACAGGCGCTTGCGCCTGTATCAGGCCAGCTAGGAGGAGGAGGATGTGGAAGAGGAAAGGCAGGGAGGTTAACCGAAAGAATAATCTGTTTGCTACCCTGCACGGGGGGAAAGGAGTGAGGGGATAAAAGAAAGAAAGAGAAAGGAGAGTAACAGAAAATTGAAGTCACTCAAAAACGTCACTGTTCGTTGAAGTCACAGCCTATCGTACAGGCCAGAAATTCTCAAGAAGCGGAGCAGTGCCTTGGAGGCCTTCTCCGCCGACGACCGCCGCGGCCAGTGGCCGAGAATCTTCATTTCCGTCAGTGGGCGTGGGTCTAGGCGCTCCAGTCCACGGCTGAGAGACTGCCTTTTGGTGGTGTAGGCAGGGCAGTCACATCGAATGTGGGTTATAGTGTCGTCATGCCCGCAGATGGCACATGCAGGGCTATCAGCCATACCGATTAAGAATGAGTAATGGTTGGTGAAAGCTACACCAAGCCAGAGGCGACACAGCAAAGTTTCTTCTCATCGTGGTAGGCCTGATGGTAGCCGGAGCTTCAGATCTGGGTCTAAGGATTTTAAACGGGAATTGCAAAATTGGTCGGAATTCCACGCGGCAAGCGTGATGTCCCGCGCAAGTGCGCGAAGCCTGCTCGCTGCGTCTGATCTCGAATCGTCTGATCGACACTAAATCGCCGTTGTGGTGAGCAGTTCGCGCGACCTCATCCGCGCGGTGATTGCCTGCTATGCCGCTGTGCCTCCGTAGCCATTGGTAGATAGTGTCATGTACTTTGTTGATGGCAGAGTGATGTAGTTGTCGAATTTCTACGACCAGTTGTTCATGGGCTCCGCGGCGAAGAGCAGCTTGTAAGCCTTCGAGGGCAGATTTAGAATCGGTGAAAATAGACTACCGCTGAGGGCGCTGCTGACTGATGTATTCAATGGCGACACGAAGAGCGGTAAGTTCTGCACCCGTCGAAGAAGTCGGGTGACCTGTCCTAACTCTAATTTATTTAGTGCTTGCGGTTATGACCACGGAGCCAGAAGAAGTGATAGGGTTCACTGAGCAGTCGGTGTAAGCGTGCACCCAGTTTGCATGGTGCTCATGAAAATATTCAAGAGTGACTTGTTGTAGTTCTTTCGGCGATAAGTCTATCTTCTTCCTGATGCCACGTATCGAAAGAAGCACACGGGCATTGTGCAGGCTTCAAAGTGGCGAGGACGGTCTAGAGGTGGGTGTAAACTGGGACGGCAGAATGGCGCGATGTGCGACAATGATGTCTGTAAACGATGTGCGCGGCCTGGTAATAGGAAGACTAGCAAGATGGCGAAAGGGAACCCAGGATATGTGCCGGAAATGAGCCCTCAGTGCGTCAACAGTTAAGTAGGTAGGGATTGGATGCTCCTGAGCGATGATTACAAATGCGGCCGTAGAGGCACATTTCGGCAATCCTAGGCAAGTCCGGAGAGCTTGAGCTTGAGCACTTTGCAGACTTTGTATGTTTGTTTTTCGAATGCTTCCAAGTGCAGGGAGGCTGTAGCGAAGAAAACCCATGAATATGGCGTTGTAGAGCTGCATCATCGACCGCACCGACGCTCCCGACAACTTTCCCCCAAGAAAGGCGAGAACGTGAGAAATCGCTGTCAGTCTCTTTTTCATGCATGAGATATGAGGGGTCCATGATAGATTTCGGTCGATGATTAGTCCCAGAGACCGAGGGCTCTTTACGTAGGGTATTGCTGTGCCGTTTACGCATGCGGTATAAGGAGACATGTTCTTTCGTGTAAACGCAACCAGCGAGCACTTTTCGCTTGAAATCTGTAGGCCTTGCTGGTGAAGGTAGGCCGCAAGAATACTTGACGCCGTTTGAAGTCTCGCTCGAACTTGTTGGCGCGTAACTCCGGATGCCCAGATACAGATGACATCCGCACATATTGAGAGTTGCCCTGACTGTGGTAGTATATCGGTAAGCCCGACAAGTGTAAGGTTGAACAGCGTTGGGCTGAGCACTCCACCCTGCGAGACTCCACGGGAAGTGAAATGAGAACATGTTGGGCCTTCCTTTGTCTGCACAAAGAGAGATAATGTGACGCCCACGAAAAGGCCTATTCTACCTATTCCTATTCTACATGATCGGCGCTGCTGACTAAGCCGCAGATGAGGAGAACGAGGTTGGTGATGTCTCGTGCTCGGCAAGCGGACCCAGCTGCTTTCAGTCCTCCGTCCCGGTCTCAATAAACCTTGGGCGTAACATCTTGCTGGAGGTGCCGGGTATACTGGTTCCCCGAAGACGGATCCTCTGCTGCAACCTCACCGGAGTCGTCGCATTGTTGGTCTGCCGCCTTCTGTGCTTATGATGTCCCTGGACGGCGACGCTCCGAGGTCTGTGCCCAGCAGTTCATGGCAGCATTTCCGGGAGCCACGGCCGTTCGCAGGCTCAACCAGCGAGGACGTGGATGAATGGCTTACCCACTACCAACGGGTGAGCCGCTACAATAAGTGGAACTCTTCTGCCCGACTTGCCAACGTCGTCTTTTCCCTGACCGACACGGCCCTAACGTGGTATGACAACCACGAGGATTCATTTACGACATGGGACCGCTTTGTAGAGGAGCGAAAGAAGTGTTTCGGCGACTCTGTCACGAAGAAGAAGCGGGCTGAACAAGCGCTTGCGCAAAGGGCTCAGCTTCCCGGAGAGACCTGTACAAAGTACATTGAAGAAATCAAAGTTATGTAAGGTCGTCTCCTGCAAGGTCGTCCTGGCATGACAGAAGAAGATAAAGTTGGCCACCTACTTAAAGAGTTTGCAGAACACATTTACAATTTTCTTATTGCCAAAGCAAGTCTAGATTCTGTGTCTGACGTCATGCAGCACTGCCGCACATTTGAGACATTGAAAATGCGGCGCATCATACCGAAATTCGGACGTTTGGCCGGAGTGACAACGGTGGCAGCCGTAGACACAACATCGTCGTGTGATCTGGCTTCCACGATTCGCCAGATCGTGCGCGAAGAGTTGGTCAGGTCGCTGGAACTCGGAATTCTTCAGTGCTTCCCCCTTAGTATCCCACGCGCCCTCCTCCTCCAGCCGCAGTTAACGCAGCGGACTTTGAGGACCACCGGGTGCCCCGACAGCTGCGGCCGAGCAAGGTACCGCGATCGCCTCCAGAGCACCGGCCCCGCTTTTACCAACATCCGCCGGCCACATACGACGAGAACATTTGGCCCAATACTAGGCACGAAGACTACTTGCCGGCTCAACGTGCTCCTGGTCCCTCTCTTGTGTGTTAGCGCTGCGGTCAGCCCGGTCATATCTCACGATTTTGTCCTCGCCGCCAACCATCACGTTACGGCTCCTCAGGCTATCCTCTGCGGCAAGATTACCAACCTGTACCTTCTCGGCGCCCGTCCTACCCGCCTGATATCAACAACCGATGGCCTGCACAAATGCGGAATAGTTCACCGGCATCGGATAGAAGCGTGACTCCACCTCCAGCTTCCTGCACTCGTCGATCTCCATCACCCCGACGCCGCTCCTCTTCGCCTCCGCCGGAAAACTAGTCGGCGCGACTGATGGGGGTGAGGTCGCTGGAAGTCTGGCGCTGGAAGAGATACCCCTGCCTGTTGTTATGTTGCGGAACAAAGTGAATGTCTTAGTTGATGGTGTACCTGTAATGGCTTTAGTGGATACCGGTGCTACTGTTTCCGTTATGAGCGCTGCATTTAAGTCTCTCCTTGGACGCAAAGTTTTGTTTCGGTGGGACAAAAATGTCCAGTTTTGTGGTGTGAGCGAACCGTTGCCTGCAATCGGAGTGTGTACTGTTAAGGTTTCTTTGAGTGGTGAAGTGTTCAGCACGGAAATGGCGGTGCTCGCCCGATCGACGCACGACGTCATTCTTGGGCTCGACTTTTTGCAGATGTGTGGCGCCAACGTCGATTGTCGCACCGGTGAGCTCAGCGTCGGCAAATGTTTTACCGCTGGCCTTGTGGAAGGCTCTTGCAGTGGAGAGAGTGTGCTCGTTGTTACCCGAGATACTGTCGTGCCTCCTTCTTCGGCCGTATGCGTACCGGTTTCCTGTCCCGATACCACTGTCGACGTGTTTGATGGGACTGTGGAACCGAACCATCTTACCTGCATGAAGAAGAATATTTTGGTTCCTAATGCCATGGTTTCCGTCACCAACGGTCGCACTGAATTATGGGCAGTGAATTGTTCTACAGAAGCGGTAGTTCTGCCTGAAGGCCAGAAGCTTGCGTCGTGCAGCCACGCCTCACAAGTGTCCGTTGCCTTGGTTACCGACGCCTTGCACGCGGATGCGCCAGAGTTTTGTGACGAGCCCAAGCTACTCAGTATGATTGACAACTCGCTCTCGACGCATGAGCGCCGTGCTCTCTTGGCCTTTCTTCTGCTACACTCCACCATGTTTGACTTTTCACAGCCCGGTGGCCCACCTTCCATCCCCTCGTCTCGGACCCTTCACAGGATTGACACTGGCGCCTCACATCCGATCCGGCAAACGCCCTACCGAGTGGCCCCGTCTGAACGTAAGCTGATCAATGAGCAAGTGAAGGAGATGTTAACTAAAGGTGTTATACAAGAGTCGTCGAGTCCCTGGGCTCCTCCAGCAATTCTTCTTCGGAAGTAGGATGGGTCGTGGCGTTTTTGCGTGGATTACCGTCGTATGAATGCCGTCACGAGAAAAGACGTATACCCCCTACCTCGAATCGACGATGCCATCGACTGCCTTTTTTTGAGCCTCCTACTTCTCTTCTATTGATCTTCGGTCGGGGTATTGGAAAATCCCTATGCATCCCGCGGACAAAGAAAAACAGCGTTTATCACGCCTGATGGCCTGTATGAATTTAATGTGATGCCATTTGGCCTTTGCAATGCGCCCGCCACCTTCGAGAGATTTATGGACACCATACTCCGTGGTTTGAAATGGGAAATCTGCATGTGCTACCTCGACGACGTTGTCATTTTCGGAAAGACGTTCAGTGAGCACAACGACCGTTTAGCTCTCGTCCTCGACTGTATGCGCCAAGCTGGCCTTGTGCTTAACTCTAAAAAGTGCCACTTTGGTGCGCGTCAAGCGTTAGTGCTTGGACACCTCGTTGATAAAGACGGCGTCAGGCCTGATCCAGCCAAGACTGCAGCAGTCGAGTCGTTCAAGCCACCACAGTCTGTTAAAGAGCTGCGGAGTTGCTTGGGCTTATGCTCTTACTTTCGCCGCTTTATTCAACGCTTTGCGGGTGTAGCTTACCATCTCACAGGTGTACTTCAGAAATATGTGGCTTTCGAGTGGACACCTGAGTGCGACTCCGCCTTTCGCCAACTAAAATTCCTTTTGCCGTCTCACCCTGTACTTCGCCACTTCGATCCCTCCGCTCCCACAGAGATTCACACCAACAACAGCGGTGTTGGCCTTGGCGGTGTTCTCGTCCAGCGATGCGACAACAAAGAGCACGTTGTTGCGTATGCGAGTCGCTCGCTCAACAAGCCGGAGCGCAATTATACAGTCACCGAGCAAGAATGCTTGGCTGTCGTCTTCGCCACGCAGCGTTTCCGTTCCTATCTGTACGGACGACCGTTCACCGTCGTCACCGACCATTATGCCCTCTTCTGGCTCGTTAACCTTCGTGACCCGTGCGGGCGCCTTGCACGGTGGGCTCTCCGGCTACAAGAGTTCGATTACACAGTCGTCTACAAGAGTGGCCGCCGTCACGCTGACGCGGACTGTCTTTCGAGGCTGAGTCTGAGCCTACCATCGCTACTTTGGACCACTGCGTCACGTCAGTGTCACCTGCTTTTCCTGATGTCGCAACGTTCCAAGCGGAACAGCAGAAAGATTTAACCCTACGGTTTCTCCTTGCGGCAGCTGAAGATCCTTCCAATGTCAGCCACTTTTGTGTGCGGGATGGTCTTCTGTGGAAGAAAAACTATTCTTCTACGGGCCACCGCTTCCTGCTGGTAGTCCCGAAGAGCCTGTACAACTCTGTTTTGTAAGCCATGCACGATGACCCTACATCTGGACATCTTGGTTCAGCACGGACGCTGCACCGTACTCAGGCACGCTTCTATTTTCCGAAAATGCGGGCCACGACTGAGCGGTACGTCGCCAGCTGCACTCAGTGTCAACGATACAAGCGACCTACTAGCCTTGCATCGGTTCACCTTCACCCTGTGACACCGTCTGCAGCACCGTTTGAGCAAGTGGGCATAGATCTCCTTGGCCCGTTTCCGAAATCCTATCATGGGAACCGCTGGATAGTGGTTTCTGTCGATTACCTTACTCGTTATTGTGAAACGGCAGCCCTACCCGCAGCTACAGCGCATCATGTGTCCTCTTTTCTGCTACGATTCTTAGTTCTACGTCATGGACCTCCAAAAGTTATCATCAGTGACCGTGGTCGGCAGTTCACCGCTGACGTCGTGGAGCAACTTCTCCGTTCCTGCGTATCGCATTTTCGCCATTCCTCGCCTTACCATCCCCAGACGAATGGACTCACTGAGCGCACGAACCGCACGATCACCAACATGCTGTCAATGTATGTTGATTCAAGGCACAAAAATTGGGATAGCGTCCTGCCGTTCATCACGTACGCGTTCAATACCGCGCGCCATGAGACTACTGGCTACAGCCCCTTCTTTTTACTCTATGCTCGGCCCCCACGCTACCCCCTGGACACCATACTACCATTTTCTGACGAGCTTCCTGAAGATCCCTCCATCGCTGAGACACTCTGTCTCGCCGAAGAAGCCCGACGCCTTGCTCGTCTTCGTGTTCTCGCCTCCCAAGATCGGTCCAAAGCGCGCTACGATGCCCGCCGCCGTCACGTCACTTACAGGCCTGGTGATTTGGTCTTGTTGTGGCGGCCTATCAGAAAGCGAGGATTGTCTCAGAAGCTGCTGTGCCACTATGATGGACCCTATGTCAATACTGAGCAATTTGACGAGCTCAATTACCGCGTAGCTCGTCTCACGGCAAGCGGACGTCGTTCAGCGCGAACTGAAGTGACTCACGTTGCCCGGCTGAAGCCCTACCAATCGTGCAGCGCTTCTTAGCTCGCCCAGCGGGCTTCGGCTGCGTAGGGGGAAGTGTGACGCCCATGAAAAGGCCTATTCTACCTATTCCTATTCTACATGATCGGCGCTGCTGACTAAGCCGAAGATAAGGAGAACGAGGTTGGTGATGTCTCGCGCTCGGCAAGCGGACCCAGCTGCTTTCAGTCCTCCGTCCCGGCCTCAATAAACCCTGGGCGTAACATTATGTTGGATAAATAACTACGTATCCAGCAGAACACGCGACCACCAAGCTCGGCAGCTTCCAGAGCGTCCAAAATAGCCTGGTGAGATACATTGTCGTATGCGCCCTTTACATCAAGGAACAATGCCGCGGTCAAACGCTTCAAATATTTTTGGCGCTGGACGGATGGCACTATGTCGACCACGTTGTCAATTGAAGAGCGTCCACGTCGAAACCCGGACATTATATCCGGATATATGCGGTAGCGCTCTAGGTACCAGTCAATACGTGTAAGTACCATCCTTTCGAGTACTTTGCCAACACAACTAGTCAGCGCAGTTGGACGGTATGATCGCCTCTTGTCCGGTCAAGAGGCGATTTCCCTGGTTTCAGGAGCGGAACTAGACGACTGGACTTCCACTCGTCTGGAACTGTGCCCTCATTCGATGATTTGTTGTAGTGCTCCAAAAGGACACGCCTAGCTTCTTGTCCAAGGTTTGCAAGTGCAGTGTATGGCACACCGTCGGGTCCCGGGGATGATGATCGTCTGCAACAAGCCAGCGCGGCGTAAAGTTCCTCCACGGAGAAGGGAAGGTACATCCGAGAATCCCGAGAAGCAGGAACATCGCTGCAATCCAGCGCCGCAGATGGGGCAGATGGTCCTGCTACCCTAGCGCAGAAATCCTCAGCTACCTCGACCTCGCCACGTTGTTGGAAGAGTGCAAGAGCCTTGAAAGGGTACAGCTGGTGTGGGGATGTTCGAAGGCCACGAACTACATTCCTGATGGTTTCCGTGGATCAAGCGTTCCACAAAATGACCTCGAACGTTTTGCCTGGACTCCTTGAATTCTGCGCTGAATTTTCTTTTGCATGCGCCTCTCCCCTCTGAGGTCAAGGCTCGACTTGGTGGTTGAAGGGGACATTGTTTTGCCTGAGAAGGTACAGGCCGTGCTTCAAAAAGGTCGAAAGTTCGGTGTTGAGCCAAATGTGCCCCCGCATGAACTGGTTGCTGTAAATCGTAGAATAGCTAGAACAGCTGATTCAGAGCAGCAAAAAAAAAATGTCTACTGGAGGGTGTTGACTGCCTTCTTAAATCTGGCTACCCGAAACCTACTCAACGCAGCGAAATGTTTAGCAGAAATATCGTGTCATTCTTCAGCAAAAATTCTTTAACTCTTCTTCAAGCTGATAAGGGGGGTGGTTTTGTCGTTTTGTCCGATGATAACTTCTCGAAAAAAGCAGATGAAGCGATTAAGAAGAACTTTACGCCGGTACCTGTAAAGTGCACAAAAGTTAAAAACCGTGCAGTATCCATGTGCGAGTGTTTGGGCTTGTCCAGCCTTGCTAAAGAAATCAAGAAAACCAAAAATAACGCCCTGAATGTGTTCTTCTCGGTGAAAACGCACAAGGTTGGTTTACCTTTCAGAACAATAGTTACGGAAAAGGGGTCGTGGCAGAAGCAATATTAGTCTTTACTTGTTGAAGCACTTGAGCAAGCTAGATTTACAAGACCCGTTTTTTGCCAAGAATTCTGAAGATGTTTGTGATTTCCTGAAATCTCAGACTGGGATTGGGCGTGCCTTTTCAGTCGATGTCGTTGATTTATTTTATTCCGTGCCACATGATGCCCTATTTACTTCTGTTCGGGACTGTATTGAAAGAAATGATCCTGTGTCCTTTCAGAACTCAGCTGGTATTTCTACTGATAATTTTTTAAGTATGTTAAAGTTTTATTTAGAGTCTACTTTTATTTCTTTTGACCAAGGCTTCTTTCAGCAGAAGGCCGGTATCTGCATTGGTTCGTGTGTCACCCCGGTTTTATGCAACATTTTTCTGTCACAAATTGACGAAAAGCTTCTGCAGGTTTTGCCAACTAACCATGTTTTTAAAGTTTTTAGATATATTGACGATTACGTGATTGTTTTAACTAAGGACGGCAGCTCTAACTCCGCTGGTACAGTAAACAGTGTTTTATCCCTTTTTAGACAACACGGTAAAGGCTTGGATTTTACTTATGAACTGCCTGAAAACAATCTTTTAGAGTTTTCAGATTTAAACATTGAGTTCTGTATGGATCAGGTGTGTTGGGCTTATGCTCCACGTGCAAAAAAGGGGCTTCTGCCATTCGACTCTTCGCATTCAAAACTAGTTAAAAGAGGAATTGCTTCACTTTGCTTTGAGTCTGCTCTAGGGAAGTCATGTGTTCACAAGATGCGACAGAGTTTTGATAATCAATTGGTTAGGCTGGCTTCAGCCGGGTTCCCTGGTTCGGTCGTGACACAGGTTGCCGAAAGCCTCCTACGGAAGTTGAAGAGGAAGGTAGTAGGAGTAGGGGAGGAGGTCCCTCGAGAAGAGGTGAGACCGGTGGCCGTGCCGTATGTGCACAAGTTGGCCTACAACCTGAAGAAGGTTGCGAGTAGGCATGGGGTGCCACTCGTTTTTACCCTCCCCAAAATCTCGGAAGCCTTTGCTCTCGAATAGCCAAAAGAAAAGAAAAAGTAAAAGAAAGTGGCTGCGGTACCAGGCATGGGCGACCGTTCACGAAATGTGCGGTAGGGGTTGTGTACGAAGTTCCCCTCTCCTGCGGCAGTTCCTACATCGGACAAACCGGGCGATGTGTCAATGAGCGGATCAGAGAATACCAAAGAAATGTAGAACAAAATAAAGATGGCCCCCATTGACCCATGCACATCAGAACCTGCCCGTCGCGCACTTGTGAACCATGCTTTTCTGATGTGCGGACTTTGGCAAAGAGTAGTGTGACAAAAGCCAGAGAACTGATAGAAACATTCCATATCGAATAGAGGGGCAACTTGTGTGTCAGCGAAACATCGATAAACCTGTATAAGGCTGAAAAAGCGTTTTTTGATCGCTGCTTATCTTCACGAAGCTGAATGTCTTCCTTGCGCATGCGCCGACAGTGACATATATGTACGTGTCTTTCTGCACATTAAATCCGTTGTGAGTGGCGCTCTGTCTCGTCTTTCTTTCTTCTCCTGTGTGTGTGTGTGTATGGTTTGGCGCCTTTGATTTTAATGATGAATAACTACCAACTAGCCCAACAACAAGTTCTTCTAAGATATGTAGGGATATGGTTACTTCCGCGGGTTTCAATATCCGAAAACCACCGGACGTTGCTGATAAGGCATCGAGAAACGAAAGCCAAGTGAAGGCGGCTGCTGTAAGTTGTCCCTCGAATATAAGTTGGGGAGCCGTCATTTAAACACCCGGCCGCGGCGGCTGAATTTCTTTGGAGGAGAAATTCGAGGCCCGTGTACTGTGCGATGTCAGTGCACGTTAATGAACCCCAGGTGGTCGAAATTTCCGGAGCCCTCCACTACGGCGTCTCTCATAGCCTTAGTCGCTTTGGGACGTTAAACCCCATAATCAACCAACCAACCAACCATCATTTAAACACGGAAGATCATGGTCAGAAGCGAAGGACACAAGTTTACGTCCCCTAATGTTCATTCTAACGCCTCCCCACATGGTGTGGTGAGCGTTAAAGACTCCCATGATGATCCAAGGACCGGGTGTAACCGCGATCAGGTCACTCAGTCGTTTGACGTCAAATCGACTTGATGGCGACATATGCGCACCAACAAGCGTAAACGTGAGATTACGCCTCTTCACTGTTAGACAAACGTACTGGTTGTCGTTATTAGAGGGAACTGGATGAAGCAAATATGTAATTTCACGCCGAATGTAGATGATGACTTTACTGCTCCCTCGGTGCGTGGGAGATGCAAACGCCTCGTAACCTGACAGTCGCAATATCTTTGGCACATTAGGCTCACAAATGATAAGGATGGGGAAATTATTTACGTAAACATATTGTCGAATGTCTGAAATTCGGGACTGAAGTCCGCGGGCATTCTATTGAAAAATAGAGCCTTGCCTCAGCTGCTTTTGAAATGTTAATGCTGGGAGAGCCATTGTTCCTGCTACTGTAACGCCGCTAGGACTGGAGTTACCGCGTCCAGTACTTGCAGCGCATTCTGTGCCGCTGACGTGCGCAGGCCTGTCAGCACAGCGCGGATGGTACTCAGGATGGACTTCAGCATTGCCATAACCTGTAGTTCTTGGCCATGGCTGAGATCTTGGCCTTTCTCGGGACCAACAGTAGGCGCCGAACTTGGAGATGGCATTGACTTTCCTGGCCCAGTGGATGTGGGAGGTTTCGGGAGTGACGGCCAGGTAACGGCCGATGCAACAAGTCCGGCCTCATCAACTGTCGGGCTCGCTTATTGTAGTACGGCAGGCGGAGGAGGTGGACAAGATGCAGCAGTGCTAGAGGCCTCCCTGTCAAAAGTAACGGCTTTCTTAGAGGACCTTCGACAACGCGAACGACGTCGTCGCACCTTAGCAGCGGCCTCTCTGTGCGTGGAATGGTCTCGAACCATTTCTTTCAACACTGCTCGTTCATTCTTGAGGCGTGGGCAGTCTTTCGAGGAGGAATCGTGAGGGCCATGGCAGTTGGCACATTTCAGGGGAGTCGCGCGGCAAACGTCGCCGCAATGTGGCCGGCTAGGACCTGTACAACAAAGCAGAAGGGGTTGGTGAACATCCTTTCCGATGTGCTGCTGCCAAGCTTACTCTGTATATATATTCCTGTCGGTTGGAAATAGCGCCTACTTTCTGAATTTTGACTCTTGTCGACAATTTCTTAATTTTTGTGTTATTTATTTGCTATAGGCTACTGTGATACGGCTCAGTGCTTGATAAAATGTAAGGGCTTGGGCGAGTAAAGCTCAGTTGCAAGTTGGCGCCGGTCCTGTTGTGTCCTTGTGCCCTTCGTCGTTTTTCCTTTCGCTCCGTCCTGACATGAACTACTGCTATGAACCAGCTAGCCCACACCAAAGTACTTCTTGAGCATTTTTGCATCGTGTTTCGCGTTTTTGCGCTGCTAATTCAAACTTCACCAAACTTCACCTTCAGCTATGCTATCATATTCATTTAGAACTTGTGACATGCATTGCATTCGACGTTAGGGCTCATGGGCGCCTGCAGCCAGCGAGTGCGTCGTGGGCAACGCTAGCATTCGCGTTACTCTCAAATGTGTATGCCGGCGATCCATAGTGCTGACATGCGACGCGAATGTGAATAATTCTGCGAAACAAACACTGCGCACTGCTGCGACCCACGCTTCGCGCCTCTGTTTTTCGTGCCTCTTGCCCCGGAACAGGTAAAGTTTCACACATGGTTCGTCGTGAAATGCTCACACTTTGGGGCACTCTGCAGCAACGACATCCAGCTCTGTGCCACGTTACAGATGTCACAGCCATTGCGAAACATGGCACACGCCCAGTGCGTTCCACTCGGCTAAACACGTCTCTGCTTCCTGCAATTACGCCTATCGCCGCCAGGAGAGCGACACGGCGCTGCTGCCACGCTGACAAACTTGAGCTTGGGTCCCCTATGCGAGCGCGCCCTCATCGTGTTCTCTTCGTTTATTTCACATTTCGCCGATGCGAGCCGCCTTATTACCGGTTCTTCTTTATCTGACGGCTTGACCGTCGGGCAAATAACGCGAATTCGGGACAAGCAAGCGCGTGTCTGCTGCTATCAGCCTTGATTCGACTCAGCCCGCGTCTGAAACGCGAGTGATAAGCCCAAAGACCCGCTGTCGCAGATAAACACGCACTGCGCCACCGACAGTCGCCGCGGAGCCCTCGCAGGAAAATAAATAAAGCGACGCTACGCTCCGCTTGACTTACGTTCGTTCTTTACTCCCGCAAGCAGTGAGTGCGCATACGAAGCTCGGTTTCACACGGGGCTCACGCGATATTGTATTGCCGGCTGTGAAACGACCTGCTATCGGCCGAGACGAATAAAATTCCTCCCGCGGGCGCCACGCCATAAAACAGGCTAGCGCCGCGACTCGCGTGTTGCGGTGGCGTATCGAATTCCCCACCGACATAGCGCGCCCCAGCTAGGCCAATGAGCAACGGCCAAGGGGCCTACCCTCTTCTTCCTATTTGCGAAGTCCGAACGCATCTCCTCAAATAAGGTGAAACCTCGTTATTTACGGCATCACGACTTCTGCAGGCGCTTTCCGGAGTGCACGCTCGTAAATCTTCGACCCATTAATCGGGCCGTGTTTCGCAAACTTTCTGCTTCCTCGGCGCTGGTCTACGCAGAGCGTGGGATCCCAGCGCCTCCCGTTCGACTCTGTTCACGAGCACTGGCGCACTTACGCGCAAGAGTGGTAGGAAGCGCTTTTGAAGAAATATGCCCCTCATTTCGCTCTACTTCTGCATCACTTCTCGACAGAAGAAAAATGCTCCCTTCATTCTTGTTTCCCACTTTGCTCGCAGTGCACGCCTAAGGGACCGCCACTTGGTATGGGCATTCTTTAGAATTCGTTAACTGATCTAAAAAAAGAAAAGAAGAAAAGGACTAGTCGCAAGGGAGAGGGGAATGAAAAAAGTGAGTGGCTGCAGAAACCGGTTGTGATGGCGTTGACAAATTAGAGAAATGGTTCCAGTGCTCTGAAGTGGGTGCTGAAAACATAGCAGTTAACAATCCGAATTGCAGCATGTGATAATCAAAACGTTCTCCTTTCTCTGTCCATTTCCTGGACGCACAAAACGGCAGCGCCCGCAACTTCAAGCGTTCGGACGCGGGGCAACGCAAACATTATGGATGCCAACTGTATCCGTGTTGGAAAGAACGTGGCAACAGCATGATGTCCAGAACAAGAAGAACGTGTGTTTATTGAAGCGTGCCGATTATATAGCCCGCTAGTGATAACAGGCAGCTCGCACCGCGCATGTCAGCGACAGAGACGCACCGTCATATACGTGCCTGATACATCTTTTCGCGGGAACAAACAAAAACAGTTGCAGCAACAGGGATTAGTTAAGCGCACTGATTAAATTCCTCGTCATAGCAAAGGCGTTGCGGGGCCCTCCTGTTCCGGGACGATCTCCTTAATGCTGGTGGCTGCACGGCACCCGGAGTCGAGCTTCCCGCTGTATTGGCCGCGCACGGTGGTTCCCCAGCAGTCCTTTGTGGCCCTCCCGAGGCCTGCGATGCGAGGCAGGTACCAGGCGACGAAGGCGAGGCAGGTACCCGGGGGTTGTCGATTGGCCCACTTGTGTCGCCACCGTCGTCACTGCTCGTCTCGGCATACCGCTCTCGCGTCTCTGCGAGATGTCGCCGGTTACGTCGCAGAATTCTTCCATCTTCCGTTAGAAGCTGGTACGACCTTGGAGCCGGAGCGCTTACTACCCTCGCCTTCCGGGCCCACGTTGTAGTTCCTCGCAGCCTTACCACGTCGCCTCGAGAAAGCTTCGGCAACGGTTTGCCCTGCGTTTTCTGGCGATGCTTCTCTACCTTGCTGCACGGCACTTCTTCAAAGTCGGGAAGGTTGGCTCGCAGGCGTCTCCCTTGCAAAAGTTCACCCGGGGATCGGCCGTCTTCGAGTGGTGTTGATCGATAGGCCAACAGGCCTTGCCAGAAATCGTCCCCGGAATCCTGGGTTTTCTTCAAGATGCGTTTGACCACCTGCACACCTTTTTCAGCCAAACCATTTGACTGAGGGAAATGGGGACTCGAAGTCACATGTGTAAAGTCATAGTTCTGTGCAAACACGGCAAACTCGTGGCTCGAAAATTGAGGACCATTGTCCGTGCACACTTCTAGTGGCACGCCATATCTTGCGAAGATAGCGCTGAGTGCAGCAATTGTAGCCCTTGCACTAGTGTCCTGAAGTTGCTGCACCTCTGGGAAGTTAGAAAATGCATCGTAAGCAACCAGGTACGAGTCTGCAGCAAAGAAAAAGATGTCCACTCCCACCCGGTACCATGCACATCGGGGAGTTGGCCGCATGAGAAGCGGTTCTTTTGCGTGCGCGTAAGCGAATTTCCTGCAGGTTGGACAGCTAGCTGCCAGAGAAACAATCTCACTGTTAAGGCCCGGCCAGAAAACAAGACGACGTGCCCTCTCTTTACATTTTTGCATGCCAAGGTGTCCCGCATGAATTCTAGACAGAATTTTCTTTCGCATGCTCTTTGGTACGACCACTTTGGAGCCTTTAAAAACTATTCCATTAACCACAGAAAGGTCTTGTGTAAAAGGCTTGAGTTCACCCTCCACTGGTTGGCCCCTTGACAGACTTTGCACCACGGCTTGCAGACAGTCGTCGCACGCCGTTTCTCTCTGCAGTTCGCGCTGCGTCGTTGGCGTCACCATATAACCCAGGGATTCGACTGCGTGAATTTCCACTTCATCCATGCCAGTGTCTTGGCGGCTGCTGCTGTTGCCATCAGCCGCGGATCGTGATAACATATCTGCTAGAACCAAGTTCTTGCCGGGAATGTACTGCAAACAGAAGTCATACATAAACAAGCGCAAAAAAAATCTTTGCAGGCGAGGTGGCATGTCATCGATTGCCTTTTCCGCAATTGATAAGAGTGGCTTATGGTCAGTTTCTATTAGCAGTTGTCGCCCGTAGACAAACTGATGGAACTTTTCGCAACCAAAGCAAATGCCAAGGGCCTCCTTTTCAATTTGAGCATACCTCTGCTCTGCTTGTGTTAAAACACGGGACGCGTATGCCACGGGTCGCCATTCATCAGAATGACGTTGCAGAAGGGCCGCCCCTACCCCGTTCCGCGAAGCGTCGCATGTAATCTTTGTGTCCCTTCGAGCATCAAAGATTGCGAGCACGGGAGCGGTAGTCAAAACTTGCGTTACGCTTTTCCACTCTCTAGCGTGGTTTTCAGTCCATTGAAAATCGGAGCGACATTTGATAAGATCCCTTAATAACGCCGTTCTTTCCGACAGCCGCGGCACGAATTTCCCAAAATAGTTGAGGACACCCAGCATACGTTGAACCTCCGCTTTGCTTGTTGGTTCTGGCATGTCAATCATTGTTTTAACGAGCTGTGCGTCAGGAGATATGCCATTTCCGGTTATTATGTCACCGAGGAACTTTACTTCGGTCACATTGAACTTGCACTACTGCGCATTGAAAGTCAACCCCGCTTCTTCGACCGCTTTCAGGACAGCTACTAGTCTGTCATCGTGCTCTTGTCTCGTTGAGCCCCACACCAGAATGTCATCAATATATACTAGCACGCCTGGCAGCCTGTCTAGAACTTGCGTCATTGTTTGGTGAAACACTTCCGGTGCAGATGATATTCCAAACGGCAACCGCAAAAATCGGTACCTCCCAAAAGGTGACGAGAAAGTACATATCTTTGATGTTTCTTCGTCTAGCGGTATCTGGTGGTACCCCGAGTTAGCATCCAAGCAACTGAAGTACTTCGCGCCCGCCAACTTAGCTTCCAAGTCTTCTCGTCTCGGGAGGGGAAAATGCTGCCTCTTAATGTGCCGATTGATCTGCCTGGGATCCAAACAAACTCGCAAACCGCCATCTTTTTTCTTGACGACAACCATTGGACTTACCCAGTCAGTAGGCTCATTCACTTTCACAATGATGTTGGCTCGTTCCATTCTTTCGAGTTCCTTTTTGAGAGGCTCCTCCAGCGCCAAAGGCACCCGGCGGGCTGGCTGCACGACCGGTACTGCTCCAGGTTCCAGGACCATGTGATATGGCTGCTTCAAGCAACCAAGTCCTTCGAAAATATGCCTATAATTCTTGAGAGAACCATGTTTAGGAGGCGTATTTATAACATTCACGGCACGCTGAACCAGTCCCAAAGCTTCACTGGCGTCCAGTCCGAGTATAGGCTGACGACCGTTTTTCACAATGAGAAGCTTCACTACCGTGTGGGAATTTCCAACGCGTACAGTTGCCGACACTGTCCCAAAGCACGTAATAACGCCGCCGTTATATGCCCGTAGTACTGTGCTCGTCGGAGTTAGTGCTCCAGCTGATGGCAGTTTTCGATAGACTGAAAACGGTAAGAGGCTCGCTTGCGCCCCTGTGTCTATTTTGAAGGCAATTTCCTGACCGCCGACTTCAGCATTTACAGTCCACTCATTCGTGCCACTTTTAATTCCTACGTCTAGTACGTCAAAGTCGTTCTCCAGAAGTGTGTCGACTTCGCTCACTTCCTTTGACTTCCTACAGCAGACAGCAAAGTGGTGAAACCTACCACACACGTAGCACCTTTTACCAAATGCTGGGCATTGCTTCGGTTTGTGCTTGCGATTACACTTTCTACACTGCCATTGCTCCCCGTCGCACTTGGGCTCTTTACTCTGTGCATGCTGCAAGTCTGTGCGCCGCCTTGAAACAAAATCCACACAACTCTCTTCTGTACGCCACACCTCTTTTTGTTGTGCTACTGATTCTGCAATTTTGCACATCTCCTCCGCTTTTGCTAACGTCAATCCTTTCTCTTGAAGCATCTTCTCCCGTAATCTAGAACTGTTGGTACCAAAGACGATCTGGTCTCTTACCATTGAGTCGTGTAACGTCCCAAAGTTACATTGTGAAGCTTGCTTCTTCAGGTCACGTAAAAATTTTTCGAATGGCTCTCCTTCCGCTTGGTTCCTCGTGCGAAAAAGGTACCGCTCATGCACCTCGTTGCTCACCTCTGTGCAGTAGGCGTCGAACTTTCCTATCAAGGTGCTGTAGTCATCCTTGTTCTCGCCCGACTCGAACTTAAAATTGTTGAACACATCGAGTGCCTCGTCACCGGCGATGCTCAGCAGGAGCGCAGCTTTCGAAGCCTCACTTCTCGGTTGGTCCTTGACTGCCGACGCTTGCAGGAAAATCTCAAATTTCTGCTTGAAACGCTTCCATGATGCCGAGACACTCCCTGCCAGACGCAGTGGTTCCGGTGCGACCAGCCGTTCCATGCTTCGTCCGCCGTCGGTGTAGCTAGATCGTCTTAGCCACTTCTGACACCATGTATCCGTGTTGGAAAGAACGTGGCAACAGCATGATGTCCAGAACAAGAAGAACGTGTGTTTATTGAAGCGTGCCGTTTATATAGCCCGCTAGTGATAACAGGCAGCTCGCACCGCGCATGTCAGCGACAGAGACGCACCGTCATATACGTGCCTGATACACCAACCAAGCTTTTCCGAAAGTGTTTTTTGCTGACACGTCACATCATCATAATACTACTAATAACCATAATCATACGTCTGTATAAGCACATTGCAGGGCAAACGCCTCTCCCATGTCTCTCCAGTAATCGCCGTCTTGTGCCAGCGGCGGCACGCCGCAAAAGCTTTGCCTTCTCCTGAAAGCCAGTCCGTTACCCTTAAGGACCGCCGATTTTCTTGCCTTCGCATCGCACACACTGCCCCAGACTATTTCTTCGTGATTCCCACCAAGATATGGATAACCCGCGTTGGTTCTCTGACCCACTGTTCCGCCTTACTCTCTCTTATTGTTACACCTATAAATCTGCTTTCAATCGATCGCTGCATTAACCTCTGTCTAAGCTAAACCTTTTCGTCAGCCTCCACGTTTCTGCTTCAAAAGTGAGTACCGGTAGAATAAAGCTGCTGAATACTTTTCTCTTGAGGGATATTGGTAAACTGCCATTCATGGTCTGAGAGAACCTAGCAAATGCGCTCCATCCCATTCTGGTTATTTCAATCTCGTGATCCGGATATGCGGTCACTAACTGCCCTGAGTACGCGCATTCCCTTATCCCTTCCAGCACCTCGCTACCAATCATAAAGTGCTCTGCTCTTCCGAGACTGCTGAATATTACTTTTAAGCTAAAATACAGCATATGACCCACAGATCTTGCTTAAAGCATGCACCGTAGCTCTGTCACACAAACAAAGCGCAGTCGCCAGAAAGGGGCGGGCAGGCTGGCAGGCTGGCAGGCTGGCAGGCTGGCAGGCGGGCTAACAGGCTGGCTGGCAGGCTGGCTGGCAGGCTGGCAGGCTGGCAGGCGGGCAGGCGGGCAGGCGGGCAGGCGGGCAGGCGGGCAGGCGGGCAGGCGGGCAGGCGGGCAGGCTGGCAGGCGGGCAGGCGGGCAGGCTGGCAGGCGGGCAGGCTGGCAGGCTGGCAGGCTGGCAGGCTGGCAGGCTGGCAGGCGGGCAGGCTGGCAGGCGGGCAGGCGGGCAGGCTGGCAGGCTGGCAGGCTGGCAGGCTGGCAGGCTGGCTGGCGGGCAGGCTGGCTGGCGGGCAGGCGGGCAGGCTGGCAGGCGGGCAGGCTGGCAGGCGGGCAGGCTGGCAGGCGGGCAGGCTGGCAGGCGGGCAGGCTGGCAGGCGGGCAGGCTGGCAGGCGGGCAGGCGGGCAGGCTGGCAGGCGGGCAGGCTGGCAGGCGGGCAGGCTGGCAGGCTGGCAGGCGGGCAGGCTGGCAGGCGGGCAGGCTGGCAGGCGGGCAGGCTGGCAGGCTGGCAGGCGGGCAGGCTGGCAGGCGGGCAGGCTGGCAGGCGGGCAGGCTGGCAGGCGGGCAGGCTGGCAGGCGTTCAGGCTGGCAGGCGTTCAGGCTGGCAGGCGTTCAGGCTGGCAGGCGTTCAGGCTGGCAGGCGTTCAGGCTGGCAGGCGTTCAGGCTGGCAGGCGTTCAGGCTGGCAGGCGTTCAGGCTGGCAGGCGTTCAGGCTGGCAGGCGTTCAGGCTGGCAGGCGTTCAGGCTGGCAGGCGTTCAGGCTGGCAGGCGTTCAGGCTGGCAGGCTGGCAGGCTGGAAGGCGGCCGGGCGGGCGTGCGGGTGGGCTGGCTGGTTACTGTAATTGATTTTGACCTGTCATCTAAAAGTTTCCTTGCCGGCTTTAAATCGATAAATTGAGCCATGCAGCGCGCGGCGGCATTCGCAGTTCGACGACAGCCGAGCACACTAGTTGCTACGCCCGAGCTTGTCCAGACCCGGGAAGTTTTTTTTTTTCAGCGCTGGCTTCCTGAGAAGGTTCAGCAACAAGTGCAGGCGGGCCCCGGATCCACTGCGACCCGGCGGTACCGCAACCAGCCTCCAAGCCCAGGCGCCGTGCCTTTGCCGGTGCTCGGGCAAACTACGTGAAGTTCGTGCAAGCAGCAGCCCAGCCGGCCGCCCGTGACGTCATGGGCGGCCCGGGACCTACTGCCCCTCCGGCGTTCCGTGCGCCGCCCCCAAAGGCGCACTGTTTTTTGTTCACAGTTACTTCCGACGCGACAGCTGACGATATCGTCGACTGCATCGAGTCGGTTGTCGACCCTAAAGGGCTAGAGAGCCTCCAGCACCATGGAGGCATGAGGTTCTGCTACGCTATGCCCTCGGCTGCGGCGGCGGAGAAGACGCTCGTGGAAAGCGCCTTCAACCTGAACGGCACTTCCGTCCCAGTAGCCTGCGTGGGTCCCGCCGTGGTCCACGTGACGGCTTTTCATGTGCCGCTGTTCGTAGGAGACGCGGCGCTGGCGGTGGCACTGATCTCCGACGGCAAGGTGCTGGACATCACCCACCCCATTCTCAAGGGCCGTCGTCACGTCGGGAACGGGACGCGCGTGGTCCGGATCGAGATGAAGCAGGCAGTGCCGAACTTCCTGACCGTCCAGGGCCATGGCCCGTGACGCGGTGCACCGCGTTATAAGGCGTGCTATATAGTGAAGTCCACAGTCCTAGCCGCATGTTTTTTTTTTCTCTCCCGCGTCGCAAACCCACCGCGCACGTTTGCACGCAGGCTAGCCACGGCCTGTGGCTCTTTCGTTTGGGCGGGCAAAACCTAATTATGTAACGGTTGTTTATTCGCCTTCCGTCGTACATGGGTGGGTTCAGTATACCTTGCATCCGCACCATGTGTAATGTGCTCGCCTTGCGAGGAGTACGCGATCTTGTGCGCAATCCAGACTATCCTGGGAGAACTCTCCTCGCATACTTACTGGGTACAGCGCGTAACGTGTTTTTTTAAAAACACGTGGTTGGCCCGTACATCCGAGCAGCCGCCGGCATTTTCGTTAACGTGCGTCGCACACTGGCGTCGTTGACTGCCAGCGTGCCCGATCTGGATGTTGATGAAACCCCGCCCTCCAGGATGTGGGAAGCACTAACGGTCGCTGAGCTGAACCCCGAACAACTCATGAAAACGAGATGGGCGCGCTGGCGCCAACTGACCTCAGCTGCGCTTCCTGCAGATATCAGGGACTTCGGCTGGTTGCAAGGCTGGCGGGTCCTGCCCACAAGAGACCGGCTCGCGGCATCGGGTGTGGCGCGCTACGCCCGATGCCCGTAGTGCGGTCTCTTCGAAACTTTGCGGCACGCAATGTTCGACTGTGTAGTGGCGCGCACCTTTTGGATACTAGTTTATTTATTTATGTATTATCAATACCTCAAATTCCCCAGGTATGGGATATTACATGAGGGATGGGCTGAATGTTCCACTAATGAGAGATTGGATGTCAGCCTTGAAGTGCAGTTGATCGGAGTGGTGCACGGAGTCGATTGGCAGGCTGTTCCAGTCTCGAGCAGCTTGCACGAAAAATGATCGAAGATTAGCAGTAGTCTGTCCTGGGGGAGGGAAGAGTGCTTTGGGATGGCTGGTAGGGATTGATAAGCGAGGATCTGGCACGATAGTTGATCCATTGTAGAAAAACCAGCGCTTACGAACACGGACAGAGGACAAGGGAAATAGTTGAAACATCAAGTGGGCTGTGATAAAATTTGTGAAAGAGGCAGAGCCTAAAGATACAACGTCTGGACTCGAGATTAGTAAGATTAGCCTCAGTTTTAAGTGCAGTGACGCTGGTGTGGTACGAGTAGTCCGAAAAAATAAATCTAGCTGCGCGATTCTGAACTGATTCGAGGGTGTTCGTAAGGTTAGATTGATGAGGGTCCTAGACTGAGCATGCATACTCCAACTACGGCCGGTCAAATGTGAAGTATGTTAGTGTATTAATTGAAGCAGAAGAGAGTCGCGAGTTCCTATGGAGGTAGCCAAGAGTGCGATCGCCTTCGTTTGTTATGTTTTTTGTGTGTGCTGACCAATTAAGTGTGTTAGAAATTGTGAGGCGGGGATATTTATACGACTGAACAGATAATATTTCAGATGCACTTATTTCATACTTGAAGGGTTGATAGTTTTGGCGCCGATGAAAAGAAAGAAATGACATTTTGTTAGTGTTTAAGGACATTAACCAAGTGTTTCACCAGGCTTCAACACGTTTAAGGTCGTCTTGAAGTAAGCGAGAGTCAGAGGTGTTATGTATGGGGCGGTAGATTACACATTCGTCTGAAAATAGACGGATATGAGAAGTGATATTATTAGGCAGGTCGTTAATATAGATTAGAAAGAGCAAAGGCCCAAGCACCTTGACTTGGGGGACACCGGAAAGGACCAGAGAGCAAGATGGCGAGAATTTATTAGCATACACAAATTATTTTCGGTTAGTGAGAAAATCGTCTTTTCTTGGGCTAGTTGGTTTTTCATGCTGTAGGTGTTTGCAGCGCACACGAAACAAGGACAGACAGAAAAGGGAACGAAACAGAGCGCTGACTTTCAACTGAGCTTTATTGAAAAAATAAGCGACTTTTATACCAAAATATTTTTAACATATGACTCAGAAGATGTCAAAACGTCCTACTACATGTGCCATCTAAAATCACTGATACTCTAGATAAAAACCCTGAAAAAACATGAATGGAAAACACTGAAAGACACGTGCCCCTTAAACCAACTAAAGGGTGTCATGATCAACAACGGTGAAGGAACAACAATAGAAAAAACTAACAAAAAAACTATGATACCGAAATGCAAAAGCAGGGTGGAGCTGAATATGGGCTCCCGTTGTCACAAAAAGTAAAAGAAAATAAATTGACAAAAAAAAAAGACTGAAACGGTATAAAAACACATTAATTAAGACAGCATAAAACCCATATTATCCCACCATTTAAAGAGTGTCGAAATTTACGGGTGCGCGCCTGCGGCCTGCAAGAATCCAAGTTCTTTATCCAGGAGCACTAAGGACGCAGCGCTGACGCACATGTGCCCTTTCTGTTCGATGGCTTTTGCCTCGATAATTTCCCTCGTGGTCTGATCGCTGCTTCTGCCTAAACTCGTAGTGTCCTGGAACCGTGGTATGCATTTATTGCATTCGCTGCAGTGTGAAGCGAGATTTCCTTCTCGTAAGTTTCTCTTGCGCAGATTGTCATAATTTTTGTTGTGTTCTCGGAGTCGGTCGTTAAGGCATCGGCCCGTTTGTCCTATATAGACTTTCCCGCAGCTTAACGGAATCTGATACACCACACCTTTGGTACAAGGCACAAACGGAGTCCGGTGTTTTTTGGAGCACTGCACACGTGCTGTACCACACGTCTGAGTAAGTTTGCAAAGCTATGACAGCTTTTCCGGGGCTGAAAACAATACTCTCAACTTCACTTTTTTGCCTATCCGTTTCAAATTGTGGGAGATGCTGTGCAAATAGGGTACTATAGTCAGCGCTCTCTTTCGTTCCCTTTTCTGTCCGTCCTTGTTTCGTGTGCGCTGCAAACACCTACAGTAGTGAGAAAATTTCGTATCCAATCCAATACAAGGGGGTTAATGTGTAAGCTTGAAAGTTTAAGTAGCAGTCTTTGATGGGGAACTTTGTCGAATGCCTTTTCGAAATCCAAAAAGAGAGCGTACACCGGAATGGTTAGATCGGTATTAGTGCTTATGTCGTTAGTGAATAAATCTAGTTGAGTATCGCATGATAGCCCTTTGCGAAACTCATGCTGATTAGGATGAGAAAAAGTGACAGATATCAGCAATTTTACTACGTGAGAGTAAAGCACATGTTCCATTACTTTTGAACAAACGCTAGTTAGTGAAATGGGACGAGATAACTAGAACATAAAGATGGAGGACCTTTATTCGGAACTGGAAGAACCTTGCTAACTTTCCAGTCTTCTGGCACCAATCCTGATGACAATAATTGCTGAAAAATATGGCATAAAATCACACTGACAGTGTTTTTCGTATGTTTTAGTACCCTGGTGTTAATGCCATCGACACCTGCAGAAGATGAAAGCCATAATGAGGCAATGATTTTCACCACATCGGGGGAGTTGGGGGGGGGGGGGGGAACGATAACTGGTGCCGATTACTATAGGCGGGTATGAGGAGTTGGAAATAGCAAATATATTTTCTAGGGGCGATGATATTTTTAATTCGACGCAATGAATATTTCGGTGGGCTGCTTTCAGTACGCTACCCCCACGCTTGTCTATTTGATCCCGCGGGAAAATATTTAATTTTATTTATTTATTTATTCAATACTGCCAGCCGCCTTTTGGTGGCCAATGCAGGAGTGGGGATACAATTGCACAGTGCTTTGTGAACAGCAAACAACGAAATAAAAGAAAAAAAAGAAGGCCTGAAGGTAGGCAACAAAATTTCTGCCGAACAACTCAAATAATAGACGTGTAACAAAACAGAATAAATAAATAAACTCGGAAGAAAGCGAGAGAAATTCAGAGTCGGTGATTGATGATGTGAGCCATTCTCGGTAAGAACAACCAGTTTAGACTCTGTTGTGTGAATTATATTGCTGAGAGGGTCAAGTTTAGGCAAAAGGCTTCTGATATTAGTATATATTGTGATGGACTAGAAGACGACGAAGCGGGCAGTGGTATGGGCAGGAGCGCTCGTGCTAGGCTCGCAGACGTTAAATCATATCATCGCCATCGGTCATGCAGTCCTTTCTTCATCGCTTGCCGTCACGTAACATTTGGTGGAGGTGCTGGGTATCTTCTTCATCCCGGTCCCGAAGCTTAGGAGCCTGCTGTACACCGAGGTCTTCTGTGAAGAGCTCACGGCTTCGCACCTCCCGGCGCTTCCCCAGCCTGCCAGGTATGCCCCGACGCCGCCGCTCTTCACCGCCCCGCCCCAAGCCGCGACCAGAAGACACGACGACACAACGACCGCCGCAACTGCCCTGTGACCCCACTCACCGCCCACATGAGAACCCACATGAGAACCTAGAAGACCCAACGACCTACGACCCCACTGAACCGAGACCGCCGCCACTGACCAGAGAACCCATTGACCACCGACACTCACACGAGAAACAAGTACCCCAGCCCCTGCCATTGGGTGTGTCCACGGGCCTCGACGTTGACTTCCAGAAACCGGTGGCTCCTCAGTCTTCGTGGACCAGGCTTCACCCGCTCATAATCTCTTTCATCGTGACGGCAAGCCCTTCATCTTCTCTTCTCTGTTCATATGTTCTGCCAAGCCCATCGTCACATCCTGCTTGTCATCGTCTGTGGCATTCTTCTAGTTCGCGCGATCGGGACGATCGCTTCGTGGCCCCGAGTCATGTGACGGACTAGAAGACGACGAAGCGGGCAGTGGCATGGGCAGGAGCGCTCGTGCTAGGCTCGCAGACATTAAATCATATCATCGCCATCGGTCATGCAGTCCTTTCTTCATCGCTTGCCGTCACGTAACAATATTGTAACGCGGCGGCCAGCCGAAGAATGAGACGTGGTGAACCATGGCTATGAGATGATTTTAATGGCCGCTGGCCTAGCGCGGGCGCTCCGTCCCGCGCCACTGCCAGCTTCGTCTTTGTCACACTACCCGGGGCCTCCGAGCGATCGTCCCGATCGGTGAAGAACAGACGGCGAAATGGCGATGGTCTTGAGTGAAGGATCGAACAATATGTAGATGGTGCAGTGCTGGCCGCCACGATGAGAAAGATGAGAGAATGAGTCCTGGTCTACGAAGCATCCGCGCCGTAGGGTGCCAGGAGCTGACGGCCGAGGTCTCTGGACGCACCGAACGGCGGGGGCAGGGGGGCGGTGTCTTCACGTTTGGGTCTTGGGTCAGTGGGGTCTTGGGTCGGTGGGGTCTTGGGTCGGTGGGGTCTTGGGTCGGTGGGGTCTTGGGTCGGTGGGGTCTTGGGTCCGTCGGGTCTTGGGTCGTCGTGTCGTGCGGCGCTGCAGCCGTGAGTACCTGGTCAACCAGGTACTCACGGCCGACGTCCACGGCAGGCCCAGGACGCCGAAGCTCCGTGACCAGGATGGCGATGAAGGGACCCCAGCACCTCCACCAAATGTAACGCGGCGGCCAGCCGAAGAATGAGACGTGGTGAACCATGGCTATGAGATGATTTTAATGGCCGCTGGCCTAGCGCGGGCGCTCCGTCCCGCGCCACTGCCAGCTTCGTCTTTGTCACAATATAAAGGATAAGTAAGAAGGGCTAGGTTTCAGACAATTGTTTTCTACGTGTTAAAGGGTGGAGGACAACCTTCTGATTAACCAGTCTTCTTTCCGATGGTTAGTTTGTCGTGCCTGAGTTTGAATTTCGTTTCTTCCTGTGCCTTTGCGAATTCCACAAGACGCTTTCTAGCGGCAAGAGTACTTGGGCAGTAGTCCTCAGAAATACTGTAACTTGTGCCTTTGAGTTTTTTGGCGCATGAAAGAACCTTAAAATGGGCAAATTTAACAATTATTGGCACCTTTCGGTCCGCCCCAAACTTTCAACATTATGTATAGCGCGAAAAACTAAGACAGGGGAAGAAACACGCAAACAAACAAGCGCTGACTATCAACTGAACATTTTATTAGGAAACTCGTGGTTATATTATAGAACTGGATTATATTGATAGTACTGCGGCAGTGCAATGAGGCTAATGCACACGTGTGGTTTGGTTTGCTGTTTCGGTTTTGCTGTTTTTGTTGTTTTGTTGTTTCAGGCTTTGTGCGCCTGCGCGTGCAGGGTTGAAGCCTTTATAACCACGAGTTTCCTAATAAAATGTTCAGTTGATAGTCAGCGCTTGTTTGTTTGCGTGTTTCTTCCCCTGTCTTAGTTTTTCGCGCTATACATAATGTTGAACCTTCACCAACTCGCCCAGTTTTCTGTTCTACTTAAGTCCAAACTTTCCCAGCCCGTGAGCTCTTTCGATATCTAGGGGAGCAAGAGTGGTGTCTAACTGCTGGCTGCAGTGTTTAAATAATAAGGGCCTCTGACTGCTCCCATGTTTCCCGTTCGTCATATTTATGGACAAAAAAAAAAGCGAGCTTTGATCTGCACGACCTTTCGTCCGAATCATCAAGTCTGATTTTAATAGTAGCAATCTGCTCAGAGTTCTGTTCGGAGAGCGCCTGCACTTCGTTCACCTGTTTCTGTACAGCTGTTATTGATGAACAGTCGGCTTCAATTTTTGGCAGTCGGTTTTTAATTTCTTCAAATGCTTCGTCACTTTGGGAAAGGTTGAGGTGGATAGCCTTCATTTCTGTGAGAAGTGAGGCTTGACCGGCTGGGTTTCATCGAGTGCTTCGGTAATGCCACCTTCACCGGAACGAAGGGTGGGGGGACCGGGCTTTAGCTCAATATCCCCTGATAAGATTAGTAACTTCTTTATGACATGGTAACAATCAGAGGCAATATGAATTCAACACATTCAATTCAACACATGAATTCAACACACACAAACCAGCATACCGCGTGCGTCGCGCAAATAAGCAGTATTGGGAATTCTAAGAGGATTCTGGTGTGGGCTAGTTGGTTCATGCTTAATAAACAGATTCACAACAGCGCTACGGAACGAGGACAGAAGGAACTCGAAAAACACAGGACGGGCGCTGACTACCAACTCTTTATTGCGTGAAAAAACCAGCACAGATTTATACTATTTCCTGGACCACGTGATACACTGTCAGGCACGGGACACAGCGAAGGAACGCCTCACACGTTTGGCGAGTCATAACATTGCTCGAAAGAACTCATGCAAAGTGCATGCACTATCAAACTATAGCATTAGCAAACTAATGATAAAATGACTAACAGATACAAAGATGTGCATGACCCAACTACAGCCTTTGACAACTATAGCTGAGATAGGCAAGAAAATGAGTAGATCAAAGCAAAGCGGAATCATTGGGCTACATAAAAACATTTTAGAGAGCGAGAAGGTGTAAAAGCATGAGAAAATGCATGAGAACATGGCGATGAAGAAAGGCGACATGAAAAATAAAATTTGCCAGGCAATAGGCACAGTCAGCAGGCTAAAAGCGAAAACAAAAAACCGACACCAACAAATAACACGGTAAAAGCAAAAATCGCTAAAAAGATGAACTAAAAAAAGAAAAAAACATGAACCACCACCGGCCAAGCAATGAAGATGGTAAATCCATTAAAAGACTTTAAAAGACAAAGGAGAAAAGTTCCGGATAAGGCCAACAAACAAAACAACACAAAATAAAACACCATAAGGTGAGGTGCGGGGAAAACCGTTTGTCAGGATGTCTAACGGTTCGCCGCTGCTTAGCCGGTGCTAAAGATATTCAGATAAGTTGATGATTATATAATTTTTCTTGACGGTCCAGACAATGCTTTCATGACCGAAGTTTCCAAGGTACTAGCCATTTTTAGAGAGTCTTTTCATCCCCTCGTATTTACGCATGAATTTCCGGAAAATAGCTGTCTTCGCTTTCTTGAACTTAAGCTGCACTTCTCACCCGATCACGTCTGCTGGATCTTCGAACCAAGGGCCAATAAGCCACTTTTACCGTATGAATCAGCGCATTCGAAATTGGTCAAACAAAACAGTCCAGGCCACCTTCAATAATGCATTACTCAAGTCCTGCGAGCACAGCACCGAGAGCAGTTTCTTTAACCAAGCGCAGAGGCTTCTCAGTTCTGGGTACCCGGCCTTACTCCTGTCTTCAGTTGCTCAGAAAATGTTGAAAACGAGGCAAGGAAAGAACCTAACCTCAAGGGAAAGGCAGAATCGCAATAAAAAGGTAGCTGTAATACCCTACATCCACCAAGTGTCACACAATCTAAAAAGAATTGGAAAAAGGGCAGGGGTAGACGTTATTTTCTCTGCTTCTCACCGTCTTTCTAGACTCTGCAGAAGGGTCAATGGCTCTGGGACAAAAATTCCAGACTGCACAATTAAGCATCGGGATCCGTTCGTAGCATGCTCGTCGGGCGTTGTCTATTCGATCCCTTTACCCTGCGGCAGGAAGTACATCGGCCAAACAGGCCGATGTATAAACGAGCGGTTACTAGAGCATAAATGTAATGCTGAGAATAAAAGGTCCGGTAATTTGGCCATCCACTGCCGTGATTGCGGTCCTTGCCGACGCATCTCCCCGACTTTCAAGGAAACAGATATTCTGGCGAAAAACTTAAATCAACTGACCCTAGAGATCGTTGAAGCAGCCACTATTAACAAGCTCAAAGATGAGTGCGTTAACACACCGTCAGTTGCCCTGTTAGACAAAGAGTGTTCATTCCTCTCTGCTTCGATTTGATTCAGTGCATTCTTTTGATTTCATCCCGTGATTTTTTGTTGGCGCCCACTTTTTACGATGTTTTCCAACTTCAACTTTTCTGTAAAAAACTTCTGTGTTATCTCACCTTAGGTTTTATCGCCCACACGTTTTTACGATTCTTTGCTTGTTTTTAGATATCTGTTGTGTGTTCAATTTCATTTTTTAGTGACCACCTTTCCTGCTTGTTTTTATTCTCATCGGCTTCTCAGGTTCTTGCTTTTATCTGTTTTAAAGCTATTAATTCCGTCATCTTTCAGCCGTGCCGATTTTTACATCTTCCGCAGGCTTTTCCTGCACCTTTTCTGCTTCAGTCTGTTCAGCTTTTAGTGCCTTTATCTTTGTCACCTTTCATCGTCATTCGTTTAGCCGTGTTGGTTGTTGGCTTCTTCGGGATCTTTTTAGAATTTTTTGGAATTGTTTCTTTACGCTCCCTGCGTTTGTTTCCCCCGTTTTTTTTTCATTTCAGCCTCTCCCCCCCCCACCCTCCTTTTTTTTTCTCGCTTGATTTGGCTGCGTTATTGCTTATCAGTGACGATAAGAATAGTAATTGGTCTGTGTATTGGGTCTTTCCGTGCTCCCACTTTGCTGATCTTTGCGCGTGCGCATCATTCCCTCCGGTTCTGTATAAAATTTGCGGATCGGCTCCCTTCCGAAATAAAAGTTGTTAGTTAGTCAGCGCAGTTGTGGGTCCTTCTCGTTCTTGTCCTTTGTCTGCAAGCGCTGTTTTTCTCAAGATGTACCCAAACCAACTCGCCCAGCAACACACCTTGATCAGCCATTTGTTCGCTACTTTTTGTTAGATGCGCATGTAGTGCGCTAGTTGCGACTGCCGGCTTGACAAGTTTGGAATGCGCACTGTCGAAGGGGAGTAAACCTTTCTTCGATCTAACGCTGTACGACGAACACACTCGCCCACCACTAAAAACCAGCAACAGATCTAGAAACTGGGTCCTGTTCTCTTTTGGCATTTCCCACGTGAAGTTCATTCCACCAGAAGAGTCCTTGAACACTCCGACGATGTCCTTGGCGGCTTGTGGCATGTCCTTGATACATCTTGAGAAAAACAGCGCTTGCAGACAAAGGACAAGAACGAGAAGGACACACAACTGCGCTGACTAACTAACAACTTTTATTTCGGAAGGGAGCCGATCCGCACCTTTTATACAGAACCGGAGGGAATGATGCGCACGCGCAAAGATCCAATACAGGTTCCCGATTTTTGTATCAAGAGCTGGTCTTTGTACGAAACTACTGTGGATTGCAGGTAAAACTGAAGTAGGGTGATGAACCTGTCTTGACCTATTCCGGTTGCAATCTGAAAGCTGACGGCTCCGATCTCGTCTATCTTTTGGATAAGAGCTGTGAAAAGTCCTTCATAGGGAATGGAGTAAAAAAGGTCTTCTACGTCAATTGAAAAGACCGTAGCAGCACCTTGCAATCCTTGGCGTAGGTCTTCGACAACTTCCAAAGAGCTGCGTACTTGAAACGGGTCGGCTGCAGTCAAACGGTTCAAGCTGCCACGAAGAAAGTGTCCAAGGTGTTCCTGCCAGGTGCCTTTTTCCGAAACTGGCAGGAACACCTTAACACAACGTTAGATCGTAGAAAGAAAACCCCTCTTCGACAGTGCGCATTCCAAACTTGTCAAGCGGGCAGTCGCAACTAGCGCACTTCATGCGTCACTAACAAAAAGTTGTGAACAAATGGCTGATTACAGCTTTGATAACTAGGTTGAACGCATTCTTTTAGCTGGCTACTCACATTTCCTCATAGCAGGCCTGTGCGAAGCGTTACTCCAGAAAATGAAGCTAGGAGAAAGAGAGAGAGAGCCCAAGGAAAGGAGACGTTTTGCCGTAATTTTTTATATCCATAAGCTATCCCACAATGTCAAAAAGGTTGCAGCCAGGTACGATGTGAACGTTGTGTTTTCTGCACCATGTAAGTTGGCAAGACTGTGTCCGATGGTAAACCGGAAGAAGCGGGCGACCTACAGAGAAAACATTCCCGTCAGTACACTGAACGTCGGTCCGCAGTTGTCTACCAAATTCCCCTTACTTCTGGTAGAGTATAGATCGGCCAGACCGGACGCTGCTTCAATGACAGAGGAAGCGAACACTTCCTCAACGTAAAAAATAAGTCTGGGAGCCACATGGCACTGCACTGTAACCAACCCCGTCACGATTCTCGGCTTATGTTTTCAGACACCAAGTTTCTGGCGACCACAAGGAGTAAAATAGAAAGGGAGGTTATTGAAGGTTTTTTGATTGAAAAGGCTGGGAAGCCTGCATCAGCAGCTCTTCTGTCTATTTACAGGAAAAAGAAAGGTCCTTTCTGAAACGGACGCGATTCTTGGGTTTTAACCGCTAAAAATCCTGACAAGCGGTTTTCCCCGCACCTCACCTTATTGTGTTTTATATTGCGTTGTTTTGTTTGTTGGCCTTGTACGGAACTTTTCTCCTCTGTCTTTTAAAGACTTTTAATGGTTTTACCATCTTCATTGCTTGGCCGGTGGTGGTTCATGTTTTTTCTTTCAGTTGATCTTTTTAACGATTGTTACCTTTACCGTGTTATTTGTTGGTGTCGGATTTTTGTTTTCGCTTTTAGCCGGCTGACTCTGCCTATTGCCTAGCAACTTTTATTTTTCATGCCGCCTTTTTTCATCGCCATTTTCTCATGCATTTTCTCATGCTTTTACGCCTTCCCGCCTTCTCGCTCTCTTAAATGTTTTTATGTAGCCCAAAGATTCGCTTTGATGTACTCATTTTCTTGCCTATCTGAGCTGTAGTTGTCAAAGGCTGTAGCCGGGTCATGCATATCTTTGTATCTGTTAGTCATTTTATTATTAGTTTGGTAATGCTATAGTTTGATAGTGCATGCACTTTTCATGAGTTCTTTCGAGCTGCGTTATGACTCGCCAAACGTGTGAGGCGCTCCTTCGCTGTGTCCCGTGGCTGACAGTGTATCACGTGGTCCAGGAAATAGTATAAATCTGTGCTGGTTTTTTCACGCAATAAAGAGTTGGTAGTCAGCGCCCGTCCTGTGTTTTTCGTGTTCCTTCTGTCCTCGTTCCGTAGCGCTGTTGTGAATGTGTTTATTGGGAATTCACCAGCAGCAAGAACAAGCGTCGCAGGTGAGAAGCGGTTCAGGAAAGTAAAAAGAGCGCTAAAATCTACACAAACCACACAGAAAGACGGACAGGACTATAGTCAGTGAGAACGGTACATGCAGCAGCACATCAGGCGCTTTTTCCTTAAGAACCTGAGGGGTTGGCACGTTTCTGACCCTTTTTCCACGAAAAATTCTTTAGCTGTAGTCGGCGTCAGCGCCCATCCTGTCCGTCTCTGTTTGTGGTTTTGTGTAGAATTTAGCGCTGTTTTTACTTTCCTGAACACAATGTCACCACCAACTGGCCCAGCAAAAGGTACTGTTAAGTGAGAAGCGGTCGTCATGGTTGGGGTGCTGCCAAGCCCATAAAGCGTTGTGGTGGCTGCTGTCGCGTTTATACACCGCTCAGGTGGGGAGAAGGTTGATCGCTGGTGACTAATCATCATCGGAGGTAGCAGTGATAGCCTGGGGGCGTTTCCATTCGGTTACTGGCGCAACGCTGTCGCTGACGTAGGGGTGGCGGGCGTGATGCAGTGCTGCCGCACATGTTGGGCACCGTGCCGTGCCGGCGTCCAGGCCGGCATCCATGTGTGCCTTCCGGTATCCTTCCAGTCGTCGCAGAGGTCGTCGCACCGCAAGAGGCAGACGGACACCTGCAGCAAGAACAAGCGTCGCAGGTGAGAAGCGGTCATCATGGTTGGGGCTCTTGTAGGTCAGCATATGCTCTTGTAGGTCAGCATGTTCGTTTTATGGCGGCAGCGTGGAGTGGCTTCCTTAAATGGCCGTCCGCAAAGAGCAATGTTTCCAATGCTGTAGCGCCTCCGTACGCGCCTCTTTGAGCAAGCATGCGTGGACGCACTGTCAATTAGCGAGGCTGAGTTTTCGCGCAAATGGTCGACATACTTCATCGTTCTGCGCGGCGGTCGAGTGTCGGCCTCATTACTGCCCTACTGACGTGCTCAGTGCTGCGGCACTGCGCATGTGCCTGAATGTTTACACCATTCAGTTCAGCAGTGCTTTATTGTATTTTATTGTTGACGTCGAACGAAATAAAGTTCTCTTTCCATGCCGCTGCCGTGTTGTTTAGTTCTTTTGCGGGCGCAAGTTAGCCCAAGTAAATTGCTTCGTTTGCAAGTCTTGTTGCTGTCTTCCTGACCGCTGGACTGCCGTCACTACAACGCGACAATATTGTTGCAGTTGGCGGCGTGCGGCCTCACCTGCAGAAACTAAAATCTATTTCGGTTTTTCCATCCGCGACTAGTGCCCACCAGGCCGCCAGGTTCTCGGCCTAATTGGCTGTTACCGAAGGCACATAGAGTAATTTGCAAAGCTAGCTAAGTCGCTGACCGCCCTAGCCGCCAAGAATGTTGCTTTTCAGTGGTCAAAAGATGCGCAGGATGCTTCTTGGGCTCTCAAGAGAAAGTTAATCAGCCAAGTGCTGTTGAGCCACCGAGATTTCAATTTGAACTTCGTTACGTCCACAAATACGTAAAAGTTCGCGGCCGGTGCCGTGCTTTCGCCGGTTATCCAGGGTAGGGAACATCCTGAAGCTTTCGCTAGCCGGCAGCTGAGCCCCATAGAGCTGAAAAAGGGGTCACGGAGAGGGAGTGCTTCGCGTTGTCTGGCCAGTAAAGCACTCCAGCACATTCACGGCCGCCAGTTCAAGTTAGTCACATAGTGCCGTCCTCTAAAATGGATGATGAGACTCAGAGACGCCAGCTCGCGGCTGTCTGGATAGTATTTACAGCCGCAATGATACTGCCTTGAGGTGGAACATAAGTCCAGCAGAGCACACATGAACGCTGATGCGCGAAGTCGCCAAGCCAGCGTCTCAGCAGTACGCGATCTTGTCCCAGTAATGGACCCCGCCGAGTTCTGCCTGGAGAAGCGCAAAGATCCCGACCTCAAGCCAATTATCGAAAGCCTATAGGGGAAATCATCTGTCCCTGTACAATCAGGCTACTTCATTGGCAAAGACGGAACCCTGTGGTGGCGGACGCGGCGAACGAGGAAAGGGAGATTAACCACTTGGGAGGGGTGCATCATACCTAGGTTGTGGCGGATGGAACGGTTCTACTTCTGGCGCGGCAATCGAAAGAACGTTAAAGGATACTGCGCGAAATGTTGTTCTTGTCTCGAGAGAAAAGCACTGAAGGGTCGCAGGTCAGTGCCAATTCAGACGCTACCTGAGGTTTCGGCCCCATTCGAACGGACAGGTATGGACATAGTCTGCCCATGGCCCACGACCTCTTTCGGAGAGAGGTATACATGTTAGTATTTATAGTTCACGTTTCCAAATACGTGGAAGCGGTGGTAATCCCGGATCAAAAGGCACACCATGAAAGGCTGTGCGCGTAAAAAAACGACACGAAGACAGAAGACACGACAGGGTGAGCGCTCGTCCTGTCGTGTCTTCTGTCTTCGTGTTGTCTTTTTTCGCGCATAACCTTTCATGGCATTACAAGTATCAAGCCAACTAGCCCGACATATCTTGTTGAAATTCAAAAGGCAGACATCATTGCGCAAGCGTTTGTCGAACAAATCGTGCTCCGCCATGGACCGCAAAGGCGAATCTTAACAGACCGAGGAACCAACTTCGAGTTGCACCTAATGATTAGAGTATGCGAGCTGCTTAAGATAAATGCGGCGCAGGCAGCACCATACCTTCCTGCTTACAACAGCGTCATGGAGCGACTAAACCAAACCGTCACCGACTTCCAGTCGCATTTTGCTTTGCGCGACCAGCGGGACTGGGACTTGTGGCTCCCCTATGCGTTGTTTGAATATATTTTCGTAGCGAACAAAAAGACGGGCGACACGCGAATCTTCTTCCTATACGGAAGAGAGCCTGACAGGCCCAATGAGGCCCCAAAGGGTGTTCATTTTTGAAACAGCGCAACAAAGACGGGACGTGGAAACTGAGGGGTAAAGACAAACAGGCGCTGACTAAAAACTGGGTTTATTGAAAAAAACACAAATATATAGACAGAGTTAGGAAAGATTAATCGCCACCATAGTCAACTCATGCCACATGTGAAGCCAGATACCCAATCTCCCCTGGCTTCACATGTGGCATGAGTTGACTATGGTGGCGATTAATCTTTCCTAACTCTGTCTATATATTTGTGTGTTTTTTTTCAATAAACCCAGTTGTTAGTCAGCGCCTGTTTGTCTTTACCCCTCAGTTTCCACGTCCCGTCTTTGTTGCGCTGTTTCAAAAATGAATACGTACCAACTTGCCCAAATTTCTGCGTTACCCAAAGGGTGTCCTTCGCGTCCCATGCGCCTCACTGGACCACTGTAAGGTGGAGCTGGTATCGCGATTGCAGGTTGGAAGGCACATAGCAGGGGAGACTTTAACGAAAGCGCGAAGAGAACGAAAGAGGTGCACGATCGCGGTGCTAGATCTCTCTTTAGTGCTAGAGACTACATCTGTCTCGGTGTTGGAGACGCGCCGTTCCATGTGGGGGACAGCGTGCACACCGAGAACTGCGAAGGGCAGACAGGGTTAACTAGAGAGCTCCAGCTCCTATGTTCCACCCCCTCATGATTGCTATATATTCTCTGTATTTCGCAATAAAAATTCAGTTGATAGTCAGCGCCTGTGTACGTCCTTCTTGATTCATATTGCAGCGAAGAAGCACAAACACACGTAGAAGGAACACGCAAAAAACACGGACGAAACGTCCTTCCTTGTTTCTTGTGTCCCGTCCTTTGCGCTGCTCCACCACGATGATCCAGACGAAGTCGAGATGGCCTAGGGAGGTCGAGAATATTTCTCCAGTAACGTTCAAAATTCGAGACGTGGAACGACGCGTAATCACGATGCACGCAAATCGCCTCCAGTTGGCACCAGCTCAGTATTCACCAAATGAGCTAGGTGAAAGCCAAGATTTAATGTGGACGGCACTGAGGCGGAGCGCGCAAAAGGTTTATAGGAATCGCCCTCTCCTGCACTTGTACGGCAGGCGCCAGGGGTTACGGCAGCAATGCCACCTGATCAATTTCAAGCACTGCTGGACCACGAAGCGCGCAAGGATGCTGTGCAGGTAACGGATGGGGTGGCCCCTGCAACGAGCACCGACGGGTCCCTGATACAGGTGCTACCTAGCTTTTTGATATGGCAAGCCTCCGAAATGAGTCTTGAGGTCTATCTTTATAACGGGCGATGATAGTGGTCCGATTAAGATGCGGTTCGCAATCTTCACACTCAGCACAGTGCACAGCAAGATGGTTTCTGCGAGACTTGTTCTCTATATCTTTTGCATGTTCACGCAGTCTATCGTTGATGCATCATCCCCTCTCACCTATGTAGAAACTGCCACAAGAGGTCGGGATCTTGTAAACAACACAAACACGACACTGAACAAACTTACGCTTGTGCTTCTTCTGGCAGCCTTTTTTGCTTCCATCCCCATTAACACATTCGCACAATCCGCTAAGTTTATTCCTGGCTGAAAAAACCAGCCTAATGACTCCTTTGCTCATTATCTTCTTTAGATTGTGCGAAACTTTGTGCACATACGGGATGCACACTGTTCTTTTTCTTTCTGACAGACCCGCATCGGTGCGTTTGATCTTTCGCAGACTACATTCAGCAAGCCTCTAATTGACTTCCAATTGACCTCCAATTGACTTCAGAGCTCCCCTCTAATAATAGGCTCAGGTTTTTAGACATGGAAATGACAATTTCTAACAACCATATTTGTTGGGCATACTTGCCGCGGTCCAGGAAGAGCCTTCTCCCTTTCCGGTCAGCTCACTCGAAGATTGTTCAATTCAATTCGTTTATTTCACCATATGCATGGTAGAAACTCTTGGGCAAAAAGCTGCTCGAGGCAGCTTGACAGGTCCCAAGAGACCACAACAAGGCAGGCCAGCATGGCAATACAAACACCAAGGGAGAAAAAAAAACAAATATAAAATCGAAGCTCTCACGTTCATACATGAGGACACGCAATACAAATCAAGTAGGTAGACAAGCAGTTAGTATTGCAATAGTGCAGTCAGTCATCAATGAGCGTATTACATTAGATGTTCAGTGTGCGTTCTAGATGAAGGAGAGACAACATTTCAAAGTTCAATATTATACTAATTTCAATACGAAGTCAGACATTTTCTAATGTGGCACATAAAGGAAAATATACTGCATGTTTAAGTGGAAATAATAAAAAAAGAAAAACCAGCTTACGCATCTATAATTTCAAAAGCAACAACTACATTAGACATAACAAAACCAACATTTTTGAAGTGAGAAACATTCAAGGCAGTGTTTCAAACTTTGTCATAATGTGTTAAGAAATTGCTGCCTCAACTGGTTTATCGTAGGCTTAGTAGGAAATATGTACGTGTTTAGAACCGAAGGGAGATTATGTTTTAGTGACTGATATTTATAATTAGTTCGAAAGCGCGGAATGTACCAGTTATCAATGCTTCTGGTAGAAAGAATATGTTCGTGGCGCTGTAGTGATGCGGTTGCAACTACAAAGTCATGAAATGGGCCGTTTGAAGAATAAAACGTGCGCAAAATTCTGAAGTCGTACAAAGAAGTTTCGGCGATTATTTTATAGGTTGCGAACAAGTGACCAGTGTGCGAGAGGTATGGGTGATTTGCGATGTATCGCATGATCCTTTTTTGTAGTGTAAGAATTTTATGCTTATTCGTACCTGTAGTGGTTCCCCAGACAAAATTGCAATAGTGTATGTGGGATGTAAATAATGCGTGATAGAGCTGGATCTTTATCTGCGTAGTCAGGAATGTTCGACAGCGTGAGATCGCCCCGGCTGCTGTGGATATTTTTCTGCATATGTTCTCAACATGCAAGTCCCAGTTCAAGTTACTACTAAACGTGACTCCAAGTATTTTGTGGGATTCTACAATTTCAATATTTTGGGCTTCATAATTTATTGGGTGATTAACCTGAAATATTTTATTTTTCGCTCTGAAAACAATAATTTTGGTTTCGGGTGGACTCAGTTTCAGTCCATTCGATCGTGCCCATAGGGATAATTTTAAAATAAAGTCTTCGCATTGCTTTACCAACATACCTACATAAGCGCGGTATTGCCAAGGCATGCCTAAGAGCCGCACTGCAAAGATCATATCTGCATCAGACATAAGACAGTTTCTACGCACAGGTGAACAGGCTATCTGCAGCAGGATACCCCACGAAGAGGGTGTCAAATGTTGCTGAGTCCCTGCTTTTTGAATGTAGTCTGCGAAAGATCAAGCACACCGATGCGGGTCTGGCAGAAAGAAAAAGAACAGTGCGCATCCCGTATGTGCACAAAGTTTCACACAATCTAAAGAAGATAGTGAGCAATGGAGGCATTAGGCTGGTTTTTTCAGCCAGGAATAAACTTAGCGGATTGTGCAAACGTGTTAATGAGGATGGAAGCAAAAAAAGGCTGCCAGAAGAAGCATAAGCGTAAGTTTGTTCAGTGTCGTGTTGGTGTTGTTTACATGATCCCGACCTCTTGTGGCAGTTTCTAAATCGGTGAGACGGGACGATGCATCAACGATACACTGCGTGAACATGCAACAGATATAGAGAACAAGTCTCGCAGAAACCATCTTGCTGTGCACTGTGCTGAGTGCGAAGATTGCGAAGCGCATCTCAACTGGACCACTATCATCGCCCGTTATAAAGATGAGACCACAAGACTCATTTAGGAGGCTTGCCATATCAAAAAGCTAGGTAACACCTTGACGATGAAGAAGGAAGGCCGACCAAAGAAAAACAAAGAACAAAAACAGACGTTTCGGCTCCCGTACGGGAGCGTTGTTCACATTGAAATGAAGCAAGCAACTGAGTGGCATTAAATATGCTTGAAAAGCGGGCGCAGGGAGCGTGCGTAGATTGGGTTAAGATTTCCATCGTTGCGGTTGAGGGTGTGACTAGTGGTTTGGATGGTTAATAATTCCAAGTGCAGGCAAGGGCGTAGCTTCTTTTCCGTTGAATCACACGTGTGCCCGACCCCATCGATGTCATGGCCTGCAGATACTGCGTGCTCGGCGATAGCATTGGAATCCACTTTTTTGTTACGTACATCGTTCCGACAAGAAAACTGCGCCATGCGTTGGTAAACGTCAAAGACCCCCTTCCCAAAGAAAAATATCCTGGCGTAGTGTATAAGATTCCTTGTTCCGACTGTGACTACGCATACATTGGCGAAACCGGAAACTTCGAAAGGCGGCTAAAAGAACATAGTAGCGATGAACATAGTAAGAACATAGAACATAGTAATTCGTAATTCATCCATTTATCTGTGCAATAAATTCAGTGCTTCTCGTTGACAGGTCCCGTAGTGACTCTCGGAGCGTACTGTTGTGCGAAAATGCTATGTGGGGTGAAAGTCTGCTTTCGGACCGATTATACAGCTGCACGGCTACACAAAGCAGCTGTAGGATATGTACCTCAAATGTTCACAGAAAATCTCTGAGCGTGAGCGAGTGTGAAAGTGCGCTGCGCGCCTCCGGAAGGCCGCTATCTCCGTCGAGATCTTCCCTTTGTGCTACCCCGGAGGCACTTGATCAAGAGACTGTATGACACCAGGAAACATCGCGGGCCGGGAGCCAATGCTCATTAGGGGTCCGAATGCCGACAGCATGGCCGTTATCTTTATTCGCACGGCGACAAGCATTCAACTGGTCAAGCACACTCCGCAGGAGTGAGAGGGGCGCCGGCGGGAGGCCAGGGAAGACGGGGTATGCCGCAGCCGGTGGCACCGAGAGGAAGGCGAGGGAGACGATCGAGCCTTGGATGAAGGATCGCCCGAATGGACGGGAAAGAAACGAGGAGTCGGTGGAGTGACGTCAAGGGCCCGAGACAACACCACTTGGAGTCGGTCCTCCGTGGCCCGAAGCTCCCAATCCATCGGGGAGAGCTGAGCCTCAGCGAACGAACAAGGTCAACTCCGTAGTGCTTCCGTTCCTTCTGACGAACACTCCGGCGCGAACGCAGCGGCATGTAAGCCTGGCTACCCCAGCCTCTGCATCATGTACTCGTTAACAAGCAATTCTTGAATATATCTGCTTTGTTCCAAATGAGTCTAGCGGTGTCTCTATGCCTCTCCGTCCGGTGTGGATGCGTGCAGCATTGGGGGTCGTCACACTACGCTGTACAGTGGGAGTGTGGGAACGGTGAAAATTTGATTGCTTCGCGTGAAACTTGCGTAGAAAAAGCATTTATCCATCGCCCTGGTCGTGTACGCTGCTGTAGCGATTTTGTGGTAACAAAGACCAGCCAAAATTCAGCTTCTTAATTTGATGACCGTATGATCCCGAACACGGGCAGAAAGCCACTAGAATTGTGTCTTTTTTGGCTGTATTTCAGTAGCTCAGCTCGTCCGTGACGCCTACCGTGCGCTAGCACACATCGCAGGTACGTAGAAGGCTGGTACGTCTGTGTCGCTTTGTGTGTGTGTATTCGTGCCTTTCTTTTGTCCCGTCGTCTTCGCGCAGTGTTGTTTCGCTCTAACCATGAACCGACTAGCCCAACATCATGTCTTACTCTGGTACGTCTATAAGGCTATAAGGGCTTGTGCAATCCAGGTTTACTTTTTTTTTTCATTAGTAAACTGAGGTCAAGTATGGTACGTGCGCCTGAACAGCAGAATCTCGAGCATTGAGAGCCAGTTGCTATTAATGGTTCTTTGGCCAAGCGGCCTGATCCTTATAAAGGGACAACTGTCGCTATAACCGATGTCGTCTCGGCTACAGGTCGGCTAATCTCAAGCGCCGCCGCGACTCGGTGTACCCCAAGAGGAAGTTCAGAAGAATCACGTGTATTTGCGTTGCCGGGTTATTTGTGTCCCTTATTACCAATAATTTTTTTCTCCTACAACATCGCAGGGGCGGCCAAGGCCGCTCTTTGAGGCAGCCGGAGATAAGACCGCGTGCACTCCCTGTGTCTGAGGCCGCCAGGACGGCCAGATAGCGGCTGACATAAAATGTAGGACCGGGCTGTGCTGGAATCGCTCCATCGCACAGAGTGGACCTGGTATGGCTGTAACGCGGGCCCGAATGGCTATTACGCGGGCCCGAACGGCTGAGGGCTACTGAAATTCGATGGAAGTGATGTAAAGGCGTCGATACTACGCAGATATGAAGGGCACGCTAGGTTTCATGGGTGCATCCTTTCCAGAAAGTCGGGGCTGGTTCTTGCATGGTGAGGTAGTATAGGGAAATTATTTACATTGTTGCTACTTTGTAGCAACCAACGATACCTCTTTTGCGCCGATCAGACTTTGAATGAAGTTCGTGCATGAAATTTACAAAAAAACCCTCCGTTTACTTCCTCAGATAAGCGGAGAGGAATTCTACTCGAACCTGCAAGGGGTCTATCTGCATTCCTCGTGGCACGATCATAACATGTGTGCCATTGCGGTGGCTGCCGCTTTCCGACTGGAAGTGAAGGTCGCTCGCGATTCTGTTCTTATGCAGAATTCTTCCGCCACTGACTTGTGACGCTCGCTGTCGTCGGTTGGCGTTGTGCATATACATTTTCAGGGAAATTGTCATTATTGGCGCGTGCGTGCGAACCGAAAGCTGGGGCAGTTAGTATGGAAATGTTGCTGTGACTTGAAGCAGCTGGACATTCAATTGGAGCCTAAGAGTGATGTTGTAAGGTCGGCTGATAGGCCCTTGACGCAGACGACTTGGGCTCCTTCCAACCGGCGTTCTAGAGCTAATAAAACGAACGGCGGTGCAACAAGGACGCTAACAAGAAAGGAGACACCGCATCCGCACACTACTAACTGTTTATTGCATGGAAAGGTGGCATATTTAAACATACAGCTCAGGCATGACACTCATCGCATTATCGCTACGAAACCCAACACGTGGAAAAAAGCAGCAACATCAGGATAACAGACAATAAACCTTTAACCCCTGCAGAAAAAACTAAAAGATTCTGATAACAGAAACTAGAGGAGGCCATCTCGTAGCCAAAGCAGTGTCAAACAATCATAGCAAAAGCAGAGTCAAACATAAGAAACGAAAGCAGTCAGAAACCAAACACCGAAAATAAGAAGTAAAAATGGAAAAAAACAAATGACAATTGTAGCAAAGGCAGAGTCAAACGCATTAAGCAAAAGCAGTCAGAACCCAAAAACCAACAAAGAGGAAAAGACAAAAACAGTAACAAAATTGACAACCCGCCTAAACAAACAACAGACGGCCACTAGAAATGCAGGGTTGAACAGTACATGACGTCACAAAAAACTGTCCAGAAAGGACACTTCATTTCTACGGAGGGATACTGAAGAGTCGCTAACACAAGTGCTTGCCTTCTTATTGATCATAAAAGCCTCAAGAATTTCACGCGCCACCTAACGATTTCTCATGCCAGACGGCCAGACGGGTCGCTGCTTTAACGACAGGGCATGAAAAATGGTTAGAGAACGGAGGCGGATCGAATTTGCCCCTCTATTGTAAAGATTTCAAGTGTGAGCCAGTGCTTAACGGAATAAGGATTCTGGGCAGGAGTCGCGATCAAGTGGCTTGTGAAATTCTTGAGGCTTTTATGATCAATAAGAAGGCAAGCACTTGTGTCAGCGACTCTTCAGTATCCCTCCGTAGAAATGAAGTGTCCTCTCTTGACAGTTTTTTGTGACGTCATGTACTGTGCATCTTTTCAGCCCTGCATTTCTAGCGGCCGTCTGTTGTTTGTTTAGGCGGGTTGTTAATTTTGTTACTGTTTCTTGTCTTTTCTTTTTTGTTGGTTTTCGGGTTCTGACTGCTTTTGCTTAATGCGTTTGACTCTTACTTTGCTATGATTGTCGTTTGTTTTTTACCGTTTCTACTTTTTATTTTTATTTTCGGTGTTTGGTTTCTGACTGCTTTTGCTTCTCATGTTTGACTCTGCTTTTGCTGCGATTGTTTGACACTGCTTTTGCTACGAGATGGCCTCCTCTAATTTCTGTTATCAGAATCTTAGTTTTTGCTGCAGGGATTAAAGGTTTCTTGTCTGTTACCCTGATGTTGCTTTTTTCCACGTGTTGGGTTCGGAGCGATAATGCGATGAGTGTCATGCCTGAGCTGTACGTTTAAATATGCCACCTTTCCATGAAATAAACAGTTGGTAGTGTGCGCATGTGGTGTCCCCTTTCTTGTTAGTGGCCTTCTTGGGCCAGCGTTCGTTTCATCACGCATCAACTCGCCTCTCAGGCCATTCTTCTGGAGCGAATGTTTGTCAAAAATGACTGATCTAAAAAGATCAAGCTCGCACTGCACTTGCAAGAGCCAGTCGTGTTATGTATTGCGGATTTTGCTGTAAATGCGGACTTCCCTTGCTCTGAACCTGCTGTTAAAAGCCAGTAACGTGCAGTTTGAGAATCTAGCGTTTTCATTTCAATCCCGAAAGCAGATTCTGACCGCGAGTTGAAATTTCAGCTTCACTATAGTACTCCAGTTTTTTTCGTTTGAGGGCTGCATATGTTTGAATATAATGGTATTGGCTTGAGTGGAGTATATTGCCATTGCCTTTTGTGCAGCCTTAAAGAGCGAAAAAAACCAGCCACATAAGCAGTGCGGACGAAATAAAGGCTCTTTCTGTGTCGACGTCAGTGAAGTGTGGTGTTGAAAAAAAAAAATAGGGAATGGCAATTGCGCAGGTTTTTTACTTCGCTCTTCGTCAACTTCAGATCGGCGGACTTCGGTTCTGGATATTTTTCTTTGGCACTGTAGAAGCTGTGCGTTCAGCGCGCTTGCATTATTTAACTCCTGCAGTGTCAGCAATTGATTTTCCTTCCGTCGGCAGTCCGTTGTCAAAGGGCGGTTCCAGCCACATGCCGAACAGGCACACCCAGAAATTCTGGACAAAAGCATTTTTCAATGGCAAGTACTTTATCAACGCAACTTTTTCATATATCGTAAGATTACACTATAACAATAAATATAACTGCCGATCTTTCATGATGAGACTTGAATTTTGTTGCTATTAACGCTACTCCTACGGTCAATAAATGTTGCCCTTTGGTTTCCTATGTCAGTCTAAACTATTTGACAAGAGCGACGGACAACTTTGAAAGATTTTGCTACGCAAGGAAAGACTATTGTTACCCTCAAATTTTCAATAAATGGACATTACAGTATTAGAACATTCAAAAAAGATGTCGAAGAATCCTAGACTTTTTTTCTTTTTTTAAACGGTTCAGTCGATATAGTACCGTAGGGGCCACTACGGCAGGGGGCAGATATATGGTAGGGGTCATTGAAGCTACCCCTCAAGGGTATGATGCGATAGTGTTATTAGGTTTATACTCTTGCGGACATGTCCAGCACTCTTGAACAAAATTTTCTGAATTGCAAGATACTTCATCGTGAATTGAAAGATGAAGGAAGAAGCAAGAAGACTACACAGACGAGCGCTGACTCGAAACTGAATTTTTATTGAAAGGAGCGTATATATATATACACAAACATATATACACAAAAATCACGTGGAAAAACAGATCAAAGAGCATTGGTCCAGCAAAATCAAGGTCAACAACAATCGCAACTCATCCGACACGTGGCGACATCCGCTCAAAGGCCCCCTGAAAACCCAAGTGAAAAAGTCATGAATTATCTAAATATGATATTTATTTATCAACTAATGCCAATGAAGGCTGGCTGGCACACTTTGACTGCTTGTTCCTTATGAAATAAGCTTCCCTAATTTCCCTGGTGATTTTATCCCGGTGGCGAAACAAACTCTTAGTTTTTGTGACCAAAGGGCGGCACTTGTTCTCTTTCTTTTTATTGTTTTCTTTCCCACAATCGCGGCAGTGATCTTTAACATGCGAGTATCTGGAGTCTGAAACTGAGTTAAGGTGTTCCCGCAGGCGAACTTTAATACAGCGACCGGTTTGACCAATGTAGACTTTTTTGCATGAGAGTGGAAGTTCGTAAACTACAGAACATGCGCAATCAACCAACGGTGATCTATGTGTAACCCTGCATTTGAACGGACTAACTCCTAAGACCTATTGACTGTGGTTCCTCATGGCCAGGCAAAAGCCCGCTCAACTTATATGATGCCTAAAAAACACCAACTTCAAACTTTCCCGCATTATATTTCAGATTTTGTACTACTTTGTGTATGTAGAGAATGACAGTCATTTTATTTCTTGCCTTGTCTCTCTTTGATTTCACAATATTCGTCCTCAGCCGCACCAACTTTTCACACGTTGCCGAAATAACTGAATGAGTGAACCCTGCGGTTTTCAGCCTGCGGACCTGTACCAAACACTCTCTTCGATTCAGTGAAAACACGAGTTCTGCAAGCTCGAGCGAAGGGCATGCACAGCAATTCCATTTTTGACATTTTTTGAGCGTGCGGGAGAATAGTGTAATACGTGTTTCTGAGACGCTGGGGAGTAAAGACAACAAATATGGCCGTTCTTGAATAACACTTTGATACTCAAGAACTGGAGAGAATCCTTCAAGGGCACTTCAGATGTAAACGACAGACCATTTCCACACTCCCGAAACAACTTCGCAATTTCTACCATTCACCTGTTGAAGTTGTCTCTTTTAATCAGCACCGAAAAATCACCCACATTTCTGTAAATCTTCACCGCCATTCGATCACTATGTTTACTGATTTGTTTATCATTACCACCTAAAAAAATATTGCTCAACACAGGCGCAACCTAAGAGCCAATAAAAATGCCCTTTTTTTGCACATAGACGCTGCCCTGCCAAACTACATGAGTTGGTTTAGTTTATGGGGTTTAACGTCCCAAAGCGACTAAGGCTATGAGAGACGCCGTAGTGGAGGCCTCCGGAAATTTCGACCACCCGGGGTTCTTTAACGTGTACTGACATCGCACAGTACACGGGCCTCTATAATTTCTCCTCCAAAGAAATTCATCCGCCGCCGCCGGGATCGAATCCGCGTCTTTCGGGTCAGCAGCCGAGCACCATAACCACTGAGCCACCGCGGCGGCTCTCCTTGAGTTGATTTTAAATAAAACGACAGCAGTTCAAAAAAGGTGTCAAGAGATACTCCGCCCTGACCCATAAAGCCTACTTCATCATTGTCACCAATGATGCACTTTTTGACTGCTTTCATAATCCCGTTGTGAGGAAGCGAGTAATAAAAATCTTAAGCGAGTAATAAAGATACTGAAGCCGGAACAAAAACCTGGGTTGTTATGCTTTAAGAAAAGGTTAACTTGTCTGTATTGTTAACCAAAAAAGGGTCATCAACTACTAGGAAAGAAAAATGCTTTTGTAAATAGCAAGACACAGAGTGATGCCAAGTGCCAGTTTCCGAAATGATGGCTCAGAAAGGAATGTTAATTTTATGTGCCTTGGTGGAGAAAAACAAATATAACTTATCGCCTTGTGCTTTTTGAACAGCCGTCGCGAGCGGTACAAGTTTACACCGCTTCAGCAACAAAACGGCCTCTTCCTTAAAATTACGGACGTCTACATCGACACGCTTAACGCACTTATTTATATCCTGTGAAGCCTTTTCAGCGAAAATGTCGTCAGGTATAACAAAATGACAATCTTTATCAGAGACCACAAGCCGTAAATCATTACACTCGAAAAAATCCACTAGAGAAATTCAGAAAATTTCAAGTTTTTTCATGAATGATCGGATCTCGATAAAAACACACATTCCTACATCACCCGTTACACAAAATCGTGGAAGGTGGTCACTGCGCGGGCAAATTATTCTAGGCAAAAATTGTCACACACACTGCCAACCATTTTAAATCCATTCCACAAATCAGGTACAAATTTACACACAGTTTCTGTACGAACCCTACGCAAACATTTCTACTACTCAAAGCTGCTACTCTGTAAAACCTTAGTCAGATCGAAATTGGAATATGCGTTCTCTGTGTGGGACCCGGGAATTGAAACTCTTACTAATCAGTAAGAGTCAGCACAGAATCGTAGCGTCCAATTTATTTTGCCTAACTTATCCCGCACTGCTAGTGTAAATGAAAAATACTTTGAACCTTCCTAGCCTTTCCCTTCGTAGAAAACTCGCGCCAATGCTAACTTTTCACAAGCTTTACTACCACAATCATCAGCTAAAACGGGATCTTCTATCTGAACCATCATTCATATCACCTCGCACGGATCATCGTCACAAGGTACGCATTCCATACTGCCGAAGCAATGGATACTTTAACTCTTCTGTACTCAAGACGGCGAGCGATTGGAACCACCTGCCCACCTTGGTTGCCGACATTTCTGACACCTGTTTATTTAAAAGTGCCGCGGAAAACTATGTGTTTGACTAGGCTGTTTTGTTACGTAATCTGATTGGTATTTTGTTCAAGCTCACGTTTTTTCATTCCTTGCTATATTACATTACATTTCCAATTTACTTTTTTTCATTTTGCTCCATTGTCTTTACTTTTTTATCCACTCCCTTCTGTAACGCCCCACTGGGGCCCTGCTTACAATAACAACTAACAATTAACAATCCCTGCTTACAATAACAACTAAAAGTGTTAGCTTGCCTTTTGTTATGTTTACCTCTTGTGACTATCAAGTGTGCGTGCATTAATTTTGAATTTTGGGCTTTCTGCAGTTTTTTTCGTTGTTGTTGTTTCCTAGTCAACCTATCTTTGGGATTGTACAAGACATTTGTGTCGTTAAAACGTGGAGTACATGGTTCGGCAGCAGGCGCGGAGGTGGTATGACGACATTCTTTGTTGTGCAAGCCTAAGTTTCAGGAAGGGGCCCCCTTCAAAGAGGTATTGTGTTCACGTAAGCGGGAATTCAAGCTTCTTCCCGTCTGGCCTATGTAGTTCTTGCCGCACGTGAAGGAACCCTACACACCACACCCTTGGCACAAAGGACGAACTTTAATTCAAGATTTACTTCGAACTCTGTTTTCAATTTTATTTTTTGTCTTTTTTTGTTTTTATACTTTGCTTTCCCTGTCAACGCTGTGCAAATTTTGCCCAGCTTATTAGGAGCTGTAGAAAGTACATCTACCCCATATCAGCGGCCTACCTGCTTTAAACGGTTTGCCAACTGGTGAACGTAAGGCATTTAAAGGAAGAAGCAGCGCGACGAAACACGGACACGCGAAGAAATGACACACACACGAGCGCTAACTCACAACTGAAAGTTTATTCTGGTGGAAAGACCCTTAAATAGAAAACATGAGGGGGTGGGTAACAGGGCTGCTCAGCGATAATCGGCAATCAGTGTGGTCGCGTCACAAGATGACACAAAAACACAACAGGGAACAAAGGGAAGTTATACGCGATAAAAAGACGGTGTAAATGCGGCGTAACAGTGGTCAGTTAGGTAACATTAACAAAAACTATGAAAAAGTAGCCAAAAGGGCGGGGAAAGGTAAATACTATGAAGGACACAGATGAAAATTATACAGGTGAAACCATAAAATATAACAAACGTAAAAACGTGAAGAAGGTAAAAGTTTAAAAAAAAACGTGCCCAAAAGGGGGTGTGGAACTAAAAGCAAGATAAAAGAGGTAGCAACGAGGATTCCGTGAATTAATCAGCTGTGTGGGGCGCACCAGAAACGTTAGGCGTTAGTCAATGCACCCAAAAAATCTAGCTCTTTTTTTGACAAGGAGAGGGATGGAGTACTGACGCAGTCTTGACCGGCATAATGGATTTGGAGGGCTTCAACGATTTCCCTTGTCAACTTATCTCGTCCTCGCCCAATAGTGGTGCAACGGTTAAAGTCAGGGGTGCAGATTCTTTCAGGGGTGTTTTCATCGATTTTGCACTTCTTACAGTGCTTAGCCAGGTGCCCAGAAATGGCTATACTTTTAACATTGTTGTGGTGTTCTTGGAGTCTGTTAAAACAATGTTAGTATTTTTCAGTTTTTCGTAGCCCAGCGTTTTATCTGCTAATCTTGTGGCTTTGTGGCGGGGATATTTAGAGTAACCCTGGCCCAGCAACAGCAGAACAATTTCAAGAGCTGCTGAATGGTCAAACCACAATTCTTTCCAAGTTATCGCCACTTACCACGGACGTGACTGGCGTAAAAGCCCGGCTTGTTGCATTGGAAACTAAGCTAGGAAAAATTGACGCAATTGAAATAGCGCTAGCGAACGTTGAAGATCAGCAACGAAAAGATCATGAAGCTCTGACAAGCATGATTGCAAAAATAAGACGATTTGGAAAATCGTGGAAGGCGTAATAATTTGATTTGTTACGGTTTTACTGATTCTGATGCCAGTGAGACGGCAGCCAATTCTGAGGAGCTCATCATAAGTCAGTGCACTGAGAAGCTGGAATTGTCTTCCGTGTCTATTGAACGTGGTCATAGGCTGGGTAAATTCTCCGAAGTTGATGACTTTCACTTTCTTCTTCGTACCGTCCAACCGACCTTTGTTTTGGGAACAGAATCGTGGCTCGATCCGACCATCTCAAGCGCTGAAATATTTCCTGACACGTACGAGTGTTTTCGTCGCGACCGTTGTGCACGTGGCAGAGGAGTCTTTATTTTGGTCCATAAAAGTGTCCCATGCGCTCAAATGGAATTCTGTGATAGTGAAACTGAATTGATTGTTTGCAAAGTAAGACTGCCGAATGGGAAAGCAATGGTTCTTCGGTCAGTTTATAGGCCTCCTGGTCCTTCTGTAAAGCCGCTAGTTGGCTTATATAATTTTCTTGAAACTATTAACAATGAATGCCTTGTTTTGGGGGGGGGGGACTTTAACCTTCTGGACATTGACTGGTCAGCTGACGAACCAAAAGATATAGCTCGAGGGAATCTATGCTCAACTTTTTTTGGACATTTTTGATTCCAACACCTTTTGTCAGTATGTGCATGAGCCATCACGAACGGACGGAACTGGTCACGTACTCGACCTCTTGCTGTGTAGGTATAGGATGCGCAATCAAAGGACGAACCACGAAGAAAGACACAGAGACACACACGAGCGCTCGTGTGTGTCTCTGTGTCTTTCTTCGTGGTTCGTCCTTTGATTGCGCATCCTATACCTTCACAACATCATGTACCAACTAGGCCCAACCCAAGTTTTATTGAAGTTCCTCTTGCTGTGTAACGTGCCTGATGTTGTATGCAATCTACAAGTGTTGCCTGGTTTGAGCGACCACAATATTATTCTAGCAGATTTATTAGTTCACTATGTGAAGGTTGCAAAACCACCTAGGCGAAAGATTTATGTCTACAGCAGGGCCAACTACGAGGCGATTGGCGCTGCTTTCGATTCGTTCTTTCCAACTTTTGATGAACTCGCGGATAACTTAAATATCGAACAGTTATGGAATACTTTCAAACAGAAACTGTTTGAATTACGTGAAGCTTTTATTCCATCAAGCGTTATATCAAGTAGGAGAGCTCGAGATAAACCCTTGTTTAACACCGAGTTAAGTGCCCTTGTTCGCAGACAGCGACGAATGTATCGAAGATACAAGTCGCCTAATTCGCCAGAGTGTTTGGCCTTGCTGAAAACAATAAAAAATGAATTCAGACAGAAGTATCACATCGCTAAGGACTTGTATTTTTCGAATTTAGGAGAAAAACTTGTCAGAGATAACAAAGAATTTTGGAGATATGTGAAGCGTAATGGTAAGGATGACAGCTCAATACCTGCTCTGAAAAATGATGAGATAGTCATCCATGATGATGAGTCTAAAGTTGAAATGTTTAGCCATTATTTTTCATCTGTGTTTTTGTCACCTAGTTCACGTTCTGTCTGTTTTGCATTACCTCTTGAAATAGATTGCATGCCGGAAGTTACTTTTTGTGTTGACGGTGTGCGTAAATTATTGAAGGATTTGAATCAGACTATGGCTTGTGGCCCTGATGACATTCCTGCCGCAGTTTTAAGGAATTGTGCGGATACATTATTGTCTGTATTTCACCCGGCGGTTCCAGAAGTCCCTTAATGAAACCGACTTGCCCATACATAAGAGTGGTATGCGAAACTCCGTTCAGAACTACAGACCCGTTTCCTTAACCAGCATAACCTGCAAAATTATGGAGCATGTAATATATAGTTGCGTTATGGCCCATCTCACCAAACACAATCTCCTATGCACTAGTCAACATGGTTTCAGGCGAGGATTTTTCTGCAGTACGCAGCTGGAAGAGTTCGTACATGATTTAGCATCGGCAATCGATAAGCAACAAGTTGTGGACTGCGTTTTCTTGGATTTCCGTAAAGCATTTGATGTTGTCGCGCACAGTCTTCTTCTCTCCAAATTGAAAGCGTATGACCTGGATTGTAAAGTAATTGTGTGGATTGCAGAATATCTGTCGTTACGAAAACAGGCTGTTGTTCTGAAAGGTATTTCTTCACAGTATGCACCAGTTACGTCGGGAGTTCCCCAGGGCTCAGTATTGGGACCACTTTTCTTTTGCTGTATATTAATGATATTTCAGTTGGCATACAGTCTTCATTCAGGATGTTTGCCGATGATTGTGTTGTCTACAGAGTAGTAAATTCCACTTCTGATTCGCAAATCCTGCAAACTGATTTAGATACTGTAGAAGACTGGTGTGTACGTTGGGACATGTCCTTAAATATAAACAAAACTGTTCACGTCACCTTCACAAGAAAACCTGCTAATCATCCGTATAGGTATAGAATTAATGATTTTACTCTAAACATAAGCAAGTCATTTAAATATCTAGGCGTCTTTTTTACATCGGACTTTACTTTACTTTATTTTCCTTAAAGACCCTTTTCTAGGGTGTTACATACGATGGAATAAGCACATTAATTATATTGCGAATAAGGCAGCATCACGTTTGGGTTTTCTACGGCGGAATTTTAGCCATTTACCAAGTAACTTAAAAACACAGCTGTATTTCAGTCATGTACGCTCCATACTTGAATATGGATGTGTTTGCTGGGACCCACACACATATGAATGTGTAGGAAAATTAGAGAAAATTCAGAATAGGGCTGTTAGATTTGTTCTTGGTAATTATAATCTCAAGTTAGTATGACGGGAAGCAAACGAAAACTTAACTGGCAAGAGTTGAAGGACCGTAGAAGGTACATACATCAGATTGAAATTTTTCCATGAGATTTATTATTCAGAAACTGGCATATACAGCACCTCATTATATATCAAAGCGACTGGACCACTGCTTGAAGGTCAGGAAATTTTCTTGCAAGGGTGACGTCTTGCGTTATTCTTTTTTTGTTAGAACTGTTCGGAACTGGAACAGTTTGCCATCGAGCATTGTATGTATTACATCTAATGAAGCATTTTTCCATGCACTGCAATAATTTTTTATACCTATAATGAAGCCTCTACCCCCTGCAGTAATGCCCTGCGGGGCGATCCAGGTAACAAATAAATAAATAAATAAATAAATAACTTCAGCCTTGAGTCTGTGCCTTTTTATAAATATTTAGGTGTCTTCATTTCCCATAATCTTTCTGTGAAAGTCCACATAGATCATGTAAGCAACAACGCTAACCGCATGCTGGGCTACATACGCCGTAACTTTAATCTTTCTTCTAGCTCCTTAAAACTGCTTCTCTGCAAGTCGTTGGTTCGCAGTAAACTGGAATATGCTGCATCTATCTGGGACCCCTATCAAGAGACACTAATATATCAACTTGAATCTATACAGAACTGTGCGGCCCGTTTCATTCTCTCGAATTGTCACCGTAACTCTAGTGTCAGTGCCATGAAATCAAGCTTATCACTCTCACTACTTTCGCAACTTGGAAATATATCCCGCCATTGTCTGTTCCATAAGCTTTACTATGATAACCCCATCCTTAAGAGAAAATATATAACGCCACCTTGCTGCGTTTCAGCTCGGATCGATCATCGTCATAAAGTTGGTATTCTTTCATGCCAAATAAACCACTTTTACAACTCATTCATCCCCAGCACGTCGGCACAATGGAACCACCTTCCCCGATCGGTCGTCGAAATATGTGACCATTCTGTGTTTAAATCAGCTTTAACTAACCTGATGATAACATAGTACATGTAATTCTTGCGCACTGCCGTTTATTCTTTTCAGCTCATGTGGCACTTCAAACAAATCGGGTCTTTTTTTTTTCCTTCACAAATACTGCTGTTTAAGGGCATGACAAAATATGTGCACCAGTGTTTTCCTGCCATTCTCAACAACTTGCTCCTTGTGTTTTTTTTTGCATGGTATGCTTTACTTTTATTCTTTGCTCATAATTTCGTGTTAATGACTGTTAATTTGTTTCATTCTATTTGCTGTAACTTACTCATTTGCGAGAGCCATATTTTTGTTCACATTTTGTGTTACTAGTGGCTGCTGTTCTTTTCTCATTTTGTCTATTGTACCCCACTCCACTCTGTAATGCCCTCGGGCCCTAGGGGTACTGAAATAAATAAATAAATAAATAAATAAATACAATTAAAAGAAAAATGAATGCATGCATTTTAGCAGAGTGGTTTGTTGGGCGAGTTGGTTTACCATATTGAAATATACCTGCGCTAAAAAGACACGGACTGAAAGATAGAGACACACACACACAGCGCTGGACTTACAACTGAATTTTTATTCGGGAAACACTGCTCCTTATACACACCAGCAGCTGATAAAAATGGAAGATGGTAACACCCGGACGATAAAAAATCGACAAACTGTCTCGTCACATGTCCAGTCCTACCTTCCCTTTTGCAAAAATGCCCTTTCCTTTGATAGTAGTGAAAGGGACGTGCTACTCACGCATGCATCCCCGCTGTCCGCTATGTTCATGGCTTCAATTATTTCACGCGCCGTTTGGTCACGGTTCCTGCTTACTATCTTCGTCTCGTTATAGGAAGGTACATACTTACACTCTTGACAATGAACAACCAAATTTCCATCGCCGTTCCGTTCCATGTTCTTCCGATGTTCACGGAAAACAAACAAAAAAAAGAAACACCAAGTCCCCATGGTCGCATGCGCAGAAGGAGTGGTATACAGGTTGCCGCTGACATGTGGCAAAGCATATGTAGGCCAAACAGGGCGATGTTTGAACGAGCGGCTCCGTGAACATCGGAAGAACATAGAACGGAAAGGCGATGGGAATTTGGTTGTTCATTGTCAAGAGTGTAAATGTGTACCTTCCTATAACGAGACGAAGATAGTAAGCAGGAACCGTGACCAAACGGCGCGTGAAATAATTGAAACCATGAGCATAGCGGACAGTGGGGTTGCATGCGTGAGTAGCACGTCCCTTTCACTACTATCAAAGGAAAGGGCATTTTTGCAAAAGGGAAGGTAGGACTGGACATGTGACGAGACAGTTTGTCGATTTTTTATCATCAGGGTGTTACCATCTTCCATTTTTATCAGCTGCTGGTGTGTATAAGGAGTAGTGTTTCCCGAATAAAAATTCAGTTGTAAGTCCAGCGCTGAGTGTGTGTGGCTCTATCTTTCAGTCCGTGTCTTTTAAGCGCAGGTATATTTCAGCATGCATTTTGCTAGAGGAACTGGAATTCTTAAGAGCACAATCTCTCTAACATAAAACCAGGTTGGATGAAGAACTTTTAAAGACATGCACATGCTGTGCTGGCGTAGTCGCAAGCTAAAGCATTTCGAAGTTTACCCTATATAGTTTTCGCCGCAAGTAAAGGGGATGTCATAGACCACACCCTCAGCAAATGACGAAAACTACAGTTGTTCTTTTACCCGGCCCATTTCTTTTGCTTTTGGCTTCTTATTTATTATCTGGATGTTCTGCGGACGCATATTTTCCCCATCTTATTAAGAGCCGAAAACGAAACCTGTACTCAATATCTGCTGCCTATTTGCTTTAGCCGGTGGACCAATTGATGAACGTACGATATAACCGCATAATTCTTTACCTTTCTACTGGAAGGCTCCGCTGTTTCTAATTTACCAAGCGACTTGAGGATTTTCAGGATTTTATACGGAGCAAGTGTTACAACACAGTTAAAAAGACTCGCATGGTTTCGCCTCTGGTCATGCTGATCCTAAGAACGACACATTTATGCCACATTTTACCATCTTCGAATGCCCTGAATGGTAAATGAGGAACAGCTTTGCAGACCGCTGCACAAAAAAAAAAAAACAAATAAGCGTGATCCAGTTTCATACCCACATTTATACCTAAAAACTGGTGCGAATATCCGTCCAGGGCTTGAAAGCTAAATTTCAAACGATAACCACTAACATCAACAACCTCTAAAACATCATCTACCTGCCTGCTGAAGTCAATGCTTTGAGTAAAAGCCAACAATGTGAACAATTGTGTCATTCTAGTTGAGACTGACTTAGGAGGCAAATAGAGGATATTTTAATAATTTTTTTGTCAGCGGTTATGGTTTGAAATTACATCTACGTAAGATTACCATCGTCAAGGTAATTACATTGACACCAGTCATATTTGATTCTCGCAGCAGGGCTTCTGAGGCAGAGTTTAGTCTGTAGCTTTATTCTCGTCTGACCTACACAGGCCACCACGTGAGCAAACCTGCGAGAATCGGTTCCTCTGTTTGCTGATATAACAAGCACTGAACAGCAATAGCTCGATAAGTGGCAAATTGATAGTCATTGGCCGCAGGGACGTGCCATTGCCGGGCTCTGCGTGGGAACGACTCGACAGCCAGCAGCCGAAGCGCAAAGGCAGGACTAAAAATGGCGCCGGTCTGGGAGGCGGATCCTTTCACGGCCGAATGGACTTGATGCATTGCCGACTGCAAATTGAAACGGATCCCCGGCGCCCCTTCGCATTCGCACTTTCCGATTTGATTCGGTAAACTCCAGGGGGTCTGAAGCGGACTAATAAATAGCGGCGGCAGGCGCCGATTGTCGTCGGAGCGCCGATGAGTGGCCGACAACTCTCGGGTCGAGGCGGCAAGGAGTACAGGGAGCGCCTTGCTTGCATGGCATCGATTGCTGCAACTGTGAGAGCAGAAGAAACCGCGTGGGCTAAGTGGGGCGCCAGAAGGCGCGTCTGCTCTGTTCAAGAGCGAATACCAGATGCTGCGCCACGTGAACGAAGCGTCTTGTGGTATGTGTGCGTAAGGCTCATAGCCTTGCCTCCTCTCCTCCAAAGAAATTACTCTAAGCTCGTTCCTACATTCTGAGCAACCTAGTGATAAAAACAAATGGTATGAACGGTCATTTTGGCTCTTTTCTAGGGGCGAGGGAGGAGAAAATTTCACTGACCTCACCAAAGCTGTATGCACTTTCATGGCAATAGCGTCCAGGTCTACCTATAATATATATGTACAGGGAGTCCCATGTATTCCATATTACAAGACTTTACTGATAAGTACACATAAAAGTCTCAGTACCTTGATGTGTACTTCTAGGACATCCAGGAATGCATTTAGTGGACATTTTTGCTCGCATTCAGGGCTAAGTTTCAACGCAGAAACATCCCCTTCTCGAGTAAACCCGGCGTCCGTCCGTCCATGTCCCGACGAAGCAGGTGCCCTAGCTGCCACGGTGGTCCACAGTGATAGGTCGAGAGAGGTCGCGTTACCTTGTGACGTCATCACAACCTGCCCGCTACGAGAGATACCAGCCTGCCACCGGGTTGTAAACAACGTGCTCGCCTTGGCGGTGTTAAATAAACTAGTTCAATTATGTTGGATTACATTCAATCACTTTGACAGAAAAGAAGGCAGTAATTATAAAATGACAATTCTGGCCTGAATGGTGCTGTAGGCAGAACCTCGGCGATAGAGAAGGAACACTTGCGCTGGAGAGATTTCGAAAGTAGTCGCATTGTATTCTTCAGGTTAGGTTAAGGGTTATGTGATGGCGGAAGAAAGAACAGCACCCATGTCTGAGAAGAGTGCGGAGGACCCATGGCCACTGAAGAAACCCATTGAAGCTATTCCCTCAAATTCTCTCTTATTACCAGCCTGGTGATCGCAAGAAAGAATGCGAGGGGCACTTCAGCTCCGCCTTTAGGGTATGACGCAATAGGGTATTTAGTGGGTTACCGCAAACACATGCGCAACTGGTCACTGTCGACTTTGCATTTGCAGATCCCTGCGAGTGCTCGTACCACTCCTGGCGCAGTGGTGCAGCCGTTGCCCGTTGGACCAGCTGCGATGGCAGATGAGATGCTACCATCCGTGACGCTTGTGCGACCCAGGTTGCTGCCCCTCATGGGCAACTTCTCCCGACCTATCACTGTTTAAACTGCCACCTGCCACTGGGTCAGTTTGCTCGCAATCAGGTGGGCAGGTTGTGATGACTCCACAAGGTCACGTGACCTAGGTCGCAACTGGGTTGTTTCTCCTGGGATTTTTCGCTCACAACGACGACTACGGATTTTGTGCACAACAGGAGCCTTAACGCCACCGCGTTAAGCCGATGCATGGCCGATTCTGAAGCAGTGTGATGAGAAATCTCTTTTGGGACCAGAGAACCGATGGTAGGCACTGAGTGTCATGCGCCCGAGATCGGTTCAAAGGGCACTAACAAGCTTGACGATTTGCTTCTGTATGCCTTGCGGGCACAGCACAAACATGTGGTCGTTGCGGAGGTTTTAACATGCCGGAAACAAGATGGGACAATAGAGAGCCGGATTCTAGGGAGAATGAAGCTGAGGTGGCTGCTTTGGACATGTGTTTTTGCCATAGGCTCACATAAGTGTTCGAGGAACATATCCTTGTTCACGCTAGCAGATCAATCGCGGATCTCACCTTAACCGACAGCGTTACATTGCACCCGCGCAGACTTGCCATTCAAGCTGGAATTTCAGATTATTTCTTAGTTAATGTTCACTGCTGTGTATTATTGTAGTTCACGGCTGTAACTTGGTAGTTGGGCCCATTCTCTTTTATTTATTTATTTATTCAATAAACCCCTAAAGGCCCTCAATCGAGGGTATTACATAGGGGGGAGCAATGACACACAACGCAAAATAAGAATGAGCAAGCACCAAGGTGCAAAACATAAATACAAAAAGCACATGTAGAAAACAAAACAAGAAACAAACAAAAACCTGTAGTATACATTGTAATTTACACGAAAAAAGAACAGATAGCGTTTTAGAGGCAATAACAATCGCAGGAACAAAACAAAATAATAAAACAGCTCAATGCAGCAAGTGGTACAATCAATTAGTAAAGCTAAACAGACATTTGGGTTAGAAGGTCGTGAAGGGTCAAGCGTGATAGTTTGCGGCGATGTGATAACGTATCAAGTTCGGCGCGAGCCTTTAGTGCGGTGACGGTAGTATGACGAGAATAATCAGAAAAGATGAATCTAACGGCACGGTTTTGCAAAGATTCCAAGTCATCTATAAGGTATGCTTGATCCGGGTCCCAGATGGCCGACGCATATTCGATTTTAGGCCGTATTAAGGTAACGTATGCTAGTTTTTTTAGGTGAAAAGGCGCTTGTTTAAGGTTACGTTTTAGAAGACCCAGAGAGCGGTTAGCAGCTGCAAGAATACGGCTAATATGGTAATTCCATGTTAAATTGGACTGAAGGTGTAGTCCCAAATACTTGTAGGAAGTAGAAAGTTCAACCGGGTTATTAAGGTGAGTGTAAGATGTCGGGATGCGGCAAGACTTGCGAGTGAAAGAGACAAGTTTAGTTTTAGAGGAATTAAGGGTCATTAACCAAGAAGAACACGTTACTAATGGAATCTGCAAAAACAGAGCTCCGACACACTACGGGGCTTTAGCAGAACTCAAGGCACATTATGCTTGACGAATGAAGTTACCGTTAAGATTACTTTGAGAAATGGAGCAGCGATGAGGCCGCACACATCGATGAACTATGGTTCGCATTCAAAGAAACTGTTTACAATGTATAACACAATATGTATCCTTAAAATGTGCGAAAAAACGCATCCACAATCCGTATCCACGTATCCACAATAGAAAAGTGTCCACACGTTAAGCAAGGCTGCGGCGATCAGTGCAACCCGGCGTTATCACATGACTTACCGGTATTAAGTAAAAGGTTAAATTCAGTAATAAAAGAAAGAAAAAAGTTTTACAACACCACAGTGAGCGAAGAGCTTCATGAATCTCCCATAATTTTCGCTCACATCTGTGGGCAACCAAGATATCAGTAAGCAAAATGAATACACAGAAATGTCTTACTAAGGATACGACTACAATTGCGGAGGCTCTCAAGTGGTTTTTGCAAGCATTTTTAGCTCTTAAGATGAAGAACCGACACAGTTCACGTCACCTGGCAATTTTGCGGAATGAGACGAATTCGAACTGTATGAGCGAATTCCGGCTTAAGAAGCACTTCAATGGCTACATGCTACGGATGAAATACTGAATTTATTTTTATAGAGTTACGCTGAATGGGCGGCTAGATGTCTCTTCATAATTTTAAGAAATTTTTGACCACATATTGTTCCTGATGAATGGAAGATTGGTAAGGTTGCCCCAGTTTTTAAGGATGAAGACACTACTAATGTTTCCACTTTTAGGCCAGTAGCAGTAACATCAGCAGTAAGGAAAAACTGTTTTGGGACATAACTGCGTAGCTAGATGGCTAGACGACTTTTTCAGTAGTCGCAAACGGTATGTTGTCATTAGAGATAAGAAGTCAGATGTTTGCAAAGTTAGATCAGGTGTGCCACAGAGGTCACTTCTTGGGCCCCTCTTAATTCTAATATGAATCAATCAGTTGACCCAGATTTCACCAGTAAAAGTAAGGCCATTCGCAGGCGACTGCCTCGCCTATAATCAAATCATATCCGCAAATGACCAAGTTCAGCTAAATGATTATATATCAAAAAAAAATTCAGGGGGGCACTTTGTTGACCTAAAGTGCGATGAGGCCGAAGCCTTAAGCGCGGTGTTGCTGCTTGTGTCCCTGATGTGTGGATAAGATGTTAAGCTTCGCCTCTAAAGGCCCAACTCCAATCTCACTTCCGAGGCGTCGCGCCGCGCGTCACCGCGCGCCAGGCGTCACAGGCGTCAGCCAGAACCAGTCTGCGCATGCGCGTGGCGTCAGACGCGAGGAGCGAGAGCGCTGACGCTCCGATCTGTCCCTGCCAGATATTTGGCGCGCGCGCTGCATCCGTAGTTTCCGGCGCACCGACGGGTCGTCCGACTTCCGGAACGAGACCATGCACAGTTGGCAATCCGGCCGCTCATTCGCCTTGTTTGCAGCATGGAAAAAGAAAGTGCTCGCGCGTGTGCTGCAAACATGGAGGTCGCGTTCGACACAGTACTCCTAATTTCGGAGACTGAAAAGCGGCCGTCGCTATGGCTGGCGAGTCATACACTGCACAAGAACAAGCATGTCAAGGCTCCGCTCTGGAAGGAGGTTGCAGCAGAAGCCCTGCCGGGAGTGCCGCTTGAAGGTAAAGCCGACGTCATTCCTTCATTACCTGTATCAACATGAAAAGTAACTTGTCAATCATTGTTTTAATCACGCCGCAGAGAGCACCAGCTGCATCCAGAAGTGGTGGAAGTCACTACGCGACAAATTCCGCCGCTTTTTCACGGCCGAGAAAACTTCAAAGCGCAGTGGCGCCAGCGCCGAGGAAGTGGAGGCCAGCGAGATAGGATGGCCGTATTATATGCAGCTCATGCTCTTGAGGGACACAATGAAGTCCAGGCCGTAAGTACACAATTTTTCTTGTTACGGTAGAAAGGTGTGATAAAAAGGAAAGCATGCAGTGCCGTGCCACTGCATAATAGCCAGTGGTGGCTATGCTGACGGTTTTTTGCCAGTGGTGGCTATGCTGGCGCAAAAAGCGCCCTTCAACGCTGCGCGTTTGCAAAGCGAGTACAGTGATGAACAAACATGTCTTGGACGTTAGGGTGACGTGCAGCGGAAGAAATGGAGTGAAATTAAATCGCACTAGAGGATATGCGAAATTTCGCAAGTGCGCTTTCCCACATCTCACCCACATTGTTATGAGGGAAAGCGCACTTCCGTAATTTTGCATATCATCCGCTATTGCCATGTTGAGGAGCGGGAGAGACCAAACCGTGTCATTGTGCATTACAGCTATCATTCGGGTGTTTCCTTTAACTGATAATGTTCTCATTGATCCCTTCAAAGCACTGCATGCACCTCTATAGCAGTAACTTGGAATTTTGGCGCATCATCCATGGTTTGTTGGCGGCCAGTGATGCAATGATTAGGCAGCTTGTAATGCATAAAAGACAACTTCAGGACTTATGATGGGGGTTCATTGGTACCTTACTCGTCCCTTCCATGCTTGTATGTTTATGCTGCTTTTCTGGATCGCAGCATTGTCTGCAAAACCCAGTGCATTTTGAAATTTCACCACCTCAGCGCTCTACACAAGCCTGGTCAAGCATGTACATTCCAATTCGATATGACCGTATTACTACTACTATATGTGTGTGCACGCTTAAAATAGCTGCTCCTCTCTGGTTAATGACATGTGTCGGTGTTTGTGTTGCAGACACCAGTTTTATGTGCGTCTACTAACCGCGATGCGAGTGCCAGCCAGTGTTGTGTGTGTGTGTAGACATCACCCGTGAAACTCATTGTATTCTGCTATCATCAACCTTCATTCACACTTTCCCTTCTCTCCCCTTCCCCTTCCCCAGTGTGGAGTAGCAGGCCAGGGCCATGTCACCACCGGCCGACCTCTCCTCCTTTCCCCTCATTAAAATTCCTTTCTCTCTCTCTTCACAGATATTGACTTTCCTTTTGAGTTTGCCCCTGGCAGGTGGATTAGTGCTGTGCACTGTTTGGCATTTTCCATGTGCAATACTCCACGAAGTGGTTGCGCTACACTGCTGTTTCATACAAGCGGCCAATGCCCTATCATTTGCCATGCATTTTGTGTCCTGTAACCATTTGTTTCCTGCAAGGTGCGATTTAGTAGTTAGATGCTTGGTTTTCTGCTTTAAGTGTGTTCTCCTAGGAATTCAGTTGAACACCTTCAAGGTTCTCTTGTGGAGCTAGTTGCTTTTGAGTGCAAGAGTGTCTGCTGTATATATGCTTTTCCAACTCTATGAGAAAATTTGGTGTGCAGCTCCAAGCATGCATTATTGCAATATGGGTAAGAGCATGAATGCAGTCCCAAGTGGTCAGAGGTCAGCTTTCAAACCTGTAGATTTACGAAAGAAGGGTTAATGAAGATTTGCTTGATCACTTGAAAGCATTTTATTTTGAAGAGGAAAGCACAAGCGCCCTGCAGGGGGAAATTAAGGGTAGTATGTCAATCACAACCTTGAAAACTTGCTACAGCACATTTGAATCACCCGCACAGTGTTCAGTGTTTCATACAAACTACTATTGTGAGTAAAAGTAAGAGACTGAGAGCCCCCACCAAGTTCTGAATCTTGCTGCACTGCATGCAGGTGCCATGGTGCCCTCCTAGTTTCGAGACTTGAAAAGGGTACAGGCGCAATAAAAAAAAATTCAAGGATTTTCAAGGACCTACTATGGAGCTGTATTTCAAATTTCTGTGACAAAACTATTTTCACAAAATCAAATGCAAGGGTTTCAAGGGTTTGTGTGCACCATAATAATAATGTATACAGAAGTGTACACAAGGAATACATGAGAAGCGAAGGACATACAAGGCAATATATACACATGGGAGACAGTATACAAGAGGCAAGAATATCTACAGGTATCGTCTGTGATACTGGTATTGAATGACAGATGCAAGTAATGATGACGTGTTGTGAGAGTATATCCCATCAGAGCTGCTCACACTCCAAAATGCATATACGTATTTCTTATATGCAGGACATCAGGCAATTACAGGCCTGCTGGGAGTCAGCTGGCCGACGAACCAGGTCCCAGCAGTGTGGCGGGACCCAGCAGGCTGCAGCAAGGAGTCGCCCTTGATGTAATTTTAGAAAATAGCGTGCAATTCGATGATTTTCCGGAGGAATTCCAAATCATCGCAAGTGCAGAATCGACATCAATGGGAAGTAAATCGTCGTCGCAACTGTCGACCGACACGCTACTGTCGACTGAGACGCTACTGGCGACTGAGACGCTACTGTCGACTGAGACGCTACTGGCGACTGAGACGCTACTGTCGACTGAGACGCTACTGGCGACTGAGACGCTACTGGCGACTGAGACGCTACTGTCGACTGAGACGCTACTGGCGACTGAGACGCTACTGTCGACTGAGACGCTACTGGCGACTGAGACGCTACTGGCGACTGAGACGCTACTGTCGACTGAGACGCTACTGGCGACTGAGACGCTACTGTCGACTGAGACGCTACTGGCGACTGAGACGCTACTGGCGACTGAGACGCTACTGTCGACTGAGACGCTACTGGCGACACCGTCGACCGGGGCGACACCGTCGACCGGGGCGACACCGTCGACCGGGGCGACACCGTCGACCGGGGCGACACCGTCGACAGTAGTGTCTCAGCCGACCGCGGCGTCATCTGTTGACTCTCAGTCGGCAATGTCTGGCACCGCCAGAAAAAAAAAGGAAGACTGTGCCAGACTGTGAAGATGCCTTGTAAAAGCAAGTGGGACGTCTTACCGACACCCTCAACGCGAGTGCAGGGCAAGATGAAGACGATTTCTTCGGCCTGTTCTTGGGGCAAATGATTAAGAAGGTTCCCCAAGAGCAGAAACTGGGACTGCGCATGAAGCTTTTACAAGTGTTCGAAGAATACACAGCTGTGTAAAACCCTGTTGTCTGACATCATACTTTTTACTCCAAAATGCCTTGAAAGGTGGCACGAAAATGTAACATTGTGCCAAAATGAGGCCTTACAATGTGCAGTCTACCACAACCCTGTTGCATGGAACAGTTACATTTTGCTTAGAGCATGACAGCCTCATGCTTGTTGTTCTGCTCCCAAATAGCACAGCGGCGATATGATGCTGGGCCTTTTCATGTCAGGATAGTGCTCCCAGGGTTTTTATGTACTTGCTCTGAATTACAGTCGTAACATGGGGGCACATGAATACTGAATGTTGCAGCTTCCTGAGCCAGAGTTGGTGTAATAAACTCTTGCTGTGCATTCTTGTTACATAGTGCTGTACCGTCACTGACGTTGATGGTGCTCCTGCTGTTGTGCGCGCCTGGAGACTTCCTCCTTTGAAATGCCTGGCTGTTGCCACTGCCAAGAAACCTCACCAACTGTGCTGCAAAAGTATGCCGTGAACAGGTCCCTGGCAGCGGCGGCATCGGCGTGATGGTCCCTAGCATGCGTTGGGGATAGCTGGAAGTAGAGAGGCTCGGAATTGTCCCCATGTGCTCCCTGAATGCCTTGCCGCCAGCGTCCTGGCACAACATTCCCAAAAGTGTCCTCTCTATCAATGAAATTTTGAGATCTTGGGTTCCGGATGGTAAGGAAGTTGTGGAGAACGCAGGCAGCCTTCACAACATAATCCGCATTCCCGGGAAGCAGGTGGATGGTACGCAGCAAAATTCGCCACCTGGCTGCAGTAATACCGAAGGCGTTTTCAGCACATCGTCTGGAAAAGAAATACAAAATAAGAAACGTCTGTCCTGTGTGTATCCTCCTCTTGTGTGCGTTTTTCGTGAGCGCTTAAATTTCATTTCATTTATAAGAAGCGTCAGCTTAGAAAGGTTGTGCTTTACGCAAAGAATTTATTATGCAACACCAGCTCGGAGCTGCAGACAGCAAGCTCTTTGGCAATAAAATATGTCAAAATGACATCTCAGGTGTAATTAGAGCTTCTGAGGCATTATCAAGGCTTGTAAAATAGCACCAGATCGTACCTTGCTCTGCTTAATCTGTAGTTGAAGACCCTTTTCTCATCCTCTAGGTGCCTTGAGGGGTACGGGCGCATGAAATCTTTTCTCAATTGGAATGCCTCGTCCCCTACGAAGGCATATGGGGCGGTCACACTCGTCCCGGGCAGTGTCCCAAGTTGAGGGATGTCTAGGCTTCCCTCGGTGAAGGCACGGCCAAACTCGCACTTCTTGAAGGTGCCTCCATCGCTTAGACGGCCCTCCGCACCCACGTCTACAAGTACGTACTTGCATTCGCTATCGACAGTAGCCATTAGGACAATTGAGTATGTTTCCTGAAATTAAAGGTATAGCAGTGACAGTTAGTACAGGCAGTGTCACATAAGTCTCAAATGCTCCTAGCTCAACATCGCCAGGGCATCAGTGCATTCTATATGAATTGTAGCACCACTTGTTTGCTTAACCCAAAATTGAACTTGTTGCCAAAAAGGCAAGGAGGTGAAGCCTGCACCGGACTGAAACCTGCGATATTCAGGCAATCTAAGGTTTAATGAGACATACTGACATGGTATAGACCCGGGGTTGAAGTTTAAGTTTATTTCTCGCTCTTAGTGGTGCATGTATCACTGGGAGAGAAAGGACGCAGGGAAAAAAGCTGCTTGAATGCAGCTTGAGAGTTGCCCTACGCCCACATTGCTGAGGAAACATAATGCCTCAGTTGTTTACAAAACAGCTACAGGTGAGGCAGTTGAAAAAAAAACAACTAAAGTAGCAACATGAATGAAATATTTACAGTAGCATTTAAACATTGGCATCACAATCACAACAAAAAGCGACATAAATACTCAAAACCAAAAGCATCATATCATCCAAGTGTACTAGATAAGTAGAATTCACCCGTGTTATAGTTAAAGTCACAGTCCAGAAGAAGTTCTCACTAAAACGTCTTCAAAACGGTACAAAATTGTTTTTAGGCTCTTCACTGTGATGACTCTGGTGACCCTAGAAATTAAAGCCTGTTTTCTGAAAGCACGTGTTAACTTCACCACCAGATGTGTCTAACTAAATTCAACCACGTCTCATCCTCAGATGGCACACTTTCGGTTTTTGGGACTCATTATATGGGCATATCACTGAGCCAAATGGCACTTGGCGGTAGCCTGCTCTAACTTGCGTTTTATTCTTGCTACACCTGTTTCAATACTTCCTGCAGGTCTCGTGCTATTAAGAACAGTGGTTTGTAGCAGTGAAAGTAGAGTGTTGGAATGTTGCTGTCGAGGCTTTACCAAAGCGAAAATTTGATGACAAGAGGTGTTTTTAGCTGCAATGCAACAGTCGTCTTTCTTCACTGAATCGCGGGGCAAGGTAAAGTCTTTAATCTGCCGTCAGACTGCCTGTGCCGAAGAAGTACACGAGAACAATGCATGAGATGCCACTTCATGTCCTGTCACCATGACATGTACCATACACTAATTGGAAAGATCAGTGACTAACTTGTTCAACTGAAGGTGTTTCTCCGGTAACAGCTGGACTCTTTTGAAGAGTGACAAAACTGTGAAAGAAACTGTGCCAGCAAGCTTCATTATTTCCACATCAGATTGTAATATGCTGAAAGCCTCTTCCCTGACAGGTTATTTGTGAACAACTGCTTGCTTGAAGATGTAGGCACTATCGATATCAGCATGAACAAGGAATTTGGAAAATAAGCCTCTCACACAGTACTGGTGTGCCTGAAGAAATACCAAAGGCAATATTGTCCCATTAGTTGCTAGCTTGTGACACAATACCAGAATTATCACCGTCTGCAGTGTGCTGTGCCTCTGTACTTAATGCTGTACACCTCTGTACCCCATCAAGCGTGCATAACATAGTAACCTACTTCACAAAGATGCAGTTACTTCTGCAGCCCCCAGACCGACTTGTCTAGTCCACTCAGGTTCCACACACATAATCCCTCAGTGTCAGTTATTTACACTTGTCACTTTACTTTATCATAGAAATTAACCTATATGGGCAGAGCCTGTCTCAAGTAAGAAATTTTACCTTGTAATTGAAGTATCTGCTTCCAGAATTGGGAGGGCAGACAATGGCGACGTGCTTTCCATCAACTGCCCCCAAGCAGTTGGGGAACTGCCATCGCAACCTGAAGCCTTCTGCAATTTCCTTCCAGTCTGCATTTGTGGGTGTCTGGAAGCAGTGATCAGTGCTTTTTTGAGGCAAACAGTACCAGTCTTACAAAAAAGTCGCATGCCAGGAAGCCAATGTGATATATGTGGTGCTTGATTGTCTTAGAACTCAGCCTGTGCAGGACCTACTATTTTTCCACATACACTAATGAACAAGATGATTGTTCAACATTTTCGTATATGAAAACATTAAAAAATTAAAATATGAAACTGCTTTTTTAATGCATTTGGATACGATAATTCCCTCTCCCTCAGACAGGAGTTTATGGGGGGCACAACCGCCTGGTTTCCATTCATCTGTGAAATACCAGCAACACTGACCAAAATTACACATTGGGTTCTCACCAAAGAAACTGTGCAGCAGTTGCTTTCAGATCAAGCTGCTTGAAAGCAAAGTTGCACAGGCAACAGATTTAGCTGCAAAGGGTCACCCTCCTTCATGAAGTGGTCTTTGAGTTGTCTCCAAATGGCTCGACATGTAGCATGGATGCATCGCCTTGCAGTTTCAATGCCTACTCGAAAGGCGAGTGCAACATTGCAAATGTCTTGCCCCGAAGCCAGGTAGCTACAAGACAGAACAAGACAATCAATTCAAGATCCCTGAACATTTTCTTTTATTTGAGCATCGCGTCAGCACTCGTTTCATTTCTATATTGTGTGCAAAATACTGCACATAGGGCATGTCATGACGCGATGCGTCTAGGTTTCATGTATGCAAGGTTACAGGTTTAAAAAAATATTCACATACTGATGTACTCTCTTGAGGACTAATATTGCAGCAATGTGTTAATTCATCCATTGCATCTGTTCCAAACGAAGCACCGTTGCATGTAGGCAATGTGGGGAAACCAGAATGGGAACCGACATGCACATGAAAAGTAGTACCAAAAGAAAGGGAGCATTTATTAAGCAGAATGGAAGGCGTCTCCAAAAACACATGCAAGCATCGGCAGTTATCAATTCTTTTACAATCTTGCAACTTTTTTGTAGTAATGCGTTTCACACAGGAACACAAGTACCTAGTGCATGCTGGTGAAAACACAACCTCCAGGAAAAATGGCGAGCTCAAATCATATGATGTGCATAATTACATGTCAGAGGTGGAAGAAAACTCGCAACAATGCTACTGAAATAGCACACTACAAGAACACATCCATGTAAGAAATGCTTTAAAGATGCAAGGCAACTCAGTACACTGCGACTGAAACAGCACTGGTAAGAAGCATCAATGTACAAACGTTTTGTGCTTTTGTGGTGGAAGAGCTTGGACTAACATATGTGCACGATCTGGGATGGCTTGCACTGAACATAATTTATTTATATATTGCATGTTTGAAAAACTGAACAGAGAAGAACCTCAGCAGAATTGCATTGCACAACAGGAGTCATTACTCCTTCAAAGCTAACCAAAAAATAGGGTGTGATGCAATAAGACCATATATGTAACTTCGTTTCAACAGCTTTGGCAGGTACTAGACAGTTACATATTGCAAAATGTTACTTCATGCAAGTAAGTCCAATCAGTACAATGCTCTCGCAAGTTACAGAAACTGTTAGCTGCATATGCATCTTGCCGATGGCTTCCATACTAACACAAGCTTGCTACATGCCAAAATATCAGTACTTTCAAAGCAGAACTCCATCTCTACAAACCTCAGTGCTATTGCCAGTCGCTCCCCTGGCTCCAGGGGCTCTTGGCAACATGTTGCCGAGTCTGGTCATCTTTTACAAACCCCAACACTTCATCAAAGAGCTGTGGCGTCAGGCGGAAGAACTTCAAAAAGAATTCCTGATCACCTTCACGCATGCGACGCATCTGTTGAGGAAAAATATAGAAAATACTCAGTCTGTTCAGCTTGCAAGCAAACAAATCGAGCCTAGCAGAACGCTTTTCCGCCAGTATCCCAAGCCATTTGCTTTCCTGCCTGCAGACACAAGTATCAGTGGACTGAAATTCTCCCAGCACTCATCTCTCATTGGGTGCTTTGAGCGACACAACAGCAATCTGTTGTTCATGGCTTTATTTTGCTGGCATTTTTCGTAACATTAAGAGATGAGGTGATATGAAATATGATGGAAGCTAAGCCAGCAAGCAGTGGATCATAGTTGCGGCCCGAGTGCAACAGATGGTTTTGCGAATAAAGCTCCAAAGCGGTCCTCAGCCTGCGCGCGGGAGGAGGGGCTCCATACAGGGGATTCAGCTTCTAATCACTTGTATAGGTAGCGAATAGTATGCTGTCATGTCGCAAGCGTCAGCCTAGAGAATTTCAACCCCGTTGTTTCCTCGACAGTAAGCACAACCAAGAAAAAATTTCCACACCGAATGTCACTGCAGCACGCTACAGTGGCTTTGCACTGTGGAGTGAAGGGAGCTACTTACAGCTGTACGATACAGGCCTTCTTCTTTGCGTGCCATAAAAACCGGCCGGACCCACCACCTTGGCGGCTGTCTCCGCTGGCGCCGCTCCTGCTTCCTTTTTAGGATCACTGAGAGCAGCATTCTTAACAGTACCAGTAACTCTGGCCTGCGCACCGCCGGCATGATCAGAAGCAGATGGGCACTAGGCCGGGTTCCCGGTGCTGTAAAACCGTTCGACGCCGAAGCTCCGCAGCCACGCTAAACACAACTATAGTGAACTAGAAACACAACAAGATGCAAAAACGCGAGCACCATGCCGAGCAGAACGAGTGTCGATGGCGCTGCGGGTTTTGCAAGTGCTGAGGTGCAGGATCAAGGTGAAAAGGCGGGCTTAATTATTTGTGTGCAAAGTACATTCCACACGCTTTCAAAATCATTTTATTACGCTAATTCCTACTTCTCACCACTATTGGCAGTTGAACTGCTTCTAGCAACATCACTGTAGCGAGTGCCCAGACGCGAGCGGCGCGAGCCAACACCCGGAGTATGGAGATGCGTACCTCTCTCGACGCCCGACGCGACGCGGCGCTCAACGCGCCAGCGCGTGGCGCGACGCCTCGGAAGTGTGATTGGAGTTGGGGCTTAAGAGTGGAGCGCGGCAGCGTCTTGCAACGCTGCCAGGGAGTTCACAGAACGCCATCACCCGTTCGGCTCTATGCCTTGCACGTCGGTCAATTGGTTTTTGAGGAAAGGAAATGTATCTACCTCGCATATCACGGTGGACACCTGAACCTCGCCGTAAGGGAAGGGAGGAAGATGGGCGTGAACGAAGACACCGTATTCACTAGACGCGCCTTTGTTCATTCCAAACCATCGAACTGGCATGGCGAAGTGGTTAGCGTGCTCGTCTGGCACTCCGGAGACCCTGGTTCGATTTCCCAACTCGACCAATTTCTTACTCGGTTTTATTTATATATCTGCTCTGACCAAGAAAGGTTAATTGGGCTAATTGGTTAATTAAATAATTAACGAAACTAATTCCCATCTACTTCGAGCATCGCTATACCATCCCTTAAATTGGTTGTATGGTTACTGGCCAAAGTAGAACTGGCCCCGTTTGGAATTCGCGTTTAAAGAAAGAACAACGTGAACAAACACGGATTGGAAAAACAGCGCAAAGACGAGACACAAGAGAAGGGCAAAACACCAGCGCTGGTGCTTTGTCCTTCTCTTGTGTCTCGTCTTTGACTGCGCTGTTTTTCCAATTGGTAAAACATGCCCTCTTCTGGAACAAACACGGACACACGTAGAAATGACACACACACGAGATTATCGTCTACGTATGTCCGTGTTTCTTCGAGCTGTTCTTTCTGTAGATGCATTACCAACTAGCCCGAAACCTTGCTCTTCTGAAATGCGCGCACTTGACGTCATGACCATTTCGACCAATTGAAAAGCGTGACATTTCTGTCAACAACTCCTGCTTACAACGATGGGGCATTAAATAAAGGCTTCCGCCTTAATAGAGAATTAGTGTATTGAATTTGCACACCAGTTACAAGCCTGAGCCCCAGAACATTGTATATACCTTGCAAGGCAAGCTGCTCTCTAGTATACCTGCATACGAGTACCTCAGCGTGACCGTAACTTCAAGTCTTAGCTTGGCAAATAATATTCATAACATTGTCGAGAAGGCAAACAACAGATTAGGCTACATCAGATGCTTCCTAAAATACGCTTCCACAGACACAAAACTAACAGCGTATTACATGCATGTACTGTGAGGGACAAAAGTCTCCTGACCACGTATTCCTCAAACGAAGCTTATAGCTCTACTATCAGACAGCGGCTGGAGACCGCACTTGTGGAGATGTAAGAACAAAACTTTAACACCACAAGCCTTTCTTCTCTCCCGCGGTGCGTTACATCTCTCAATGGTGGCACATATCCGCATTGCCTTATTCTTACCCGAAAGTACCTTGCCCAGCTCATAACGGCGAGCTACCTTCTTAAGGTTGTGAGACAATCCATGGACGTAAGGGATGGAGGTGAGCTTTTTCCTTCCCTTGTGGTGTGAAGCACTCCAATCCGTTTGTGGACTATGCTTGCTGTGTAGTCTATACCTTTCCCCTGACATGCGCTCGACACTGCACGGGGCTGACGGGACGCTGTCTGAATATACGCCTCCTGGAGCATGCCAGGTCACTTGACGGAGGTTCGGAGACGCACCTGACCCACCATGTCAAAAGCCAAAAGTGCGCTTCTTGAAACACAAAGATAAGACTTGCTGCTACTTGACGCTGAGGTTGCTTATCTTCAAAGAGCATTAAATTATGATAACAGGTAGTTTCGCGGTGCAGCAACACGTGTTATTTCGTGCCGCCTTTGTAACCTTGTTCGGGACTGTCCATGTAACCGTTGGCTTTTTTTTTATATGTTTTGTGGTTTTAATAAATTTTGTCAGTTGTTGGTCAGCACTTGTGTTGTCGTCACTCCGTCTCCGTTGTTGTGCTTGTGGTGTCACAGCAGTATGAATTCGTACCAACTTGTCCAATTCTCAACCCTTTTGAACTTAAACTCACGGCTGTTAAAAGGCGGCCCATCATCACTGCACAACTTCGTAAGCAAGCCTGCCATGAACGGGAAAAAATTTCAGAACACCAGGTGCTCGGTGCGGTTCCTGTGGCGGTACGAAGTTCCCGAATTTCGAAAAAAAAAAAGATCAGAAGTCGACGATGAGGGCAAACCGCGACCTTCGTAAAAGAACAAGCCAATGCCAACAACTTGCCAGGGTACGGTGGGAACGTCATGACTTAAGAGGGGCATTGAGACACACCTCAAAGCCTTTGCAGAACTGCTCGATGTAACTTGCCATATTCGGCCAGAACATCATGTTGCTAGCCCTCGCCTTCATTTTATGCGCTCCACGTGGGCCGCGTAAAGAGGCGGATCATGTCGTATCTTTTTTGACTCGGGTATAAATAACGAGTATGGTTACCATGTGACTTGACCATTCTCTTGGCTGATTTACCTTGGATATGACTCCTTGTTCTTCCGCGCGCTGGAGCTCCCCTTTGACTTTTTCTCGAAGGGCCACCGGAACTCTCCTCGCTGGCACGAGCACTCCCACCGATCGGGGCTTCACCTTCAATGCCTTTCAACTGGCCCAGCACGCAGAAAACTTTTTCAAACGATAGTGCTGCTGGGTGCAACGGGTATGCGCGACATTTGCGCGGGACAAATGAAAGCGAGGCGTTCAGCTACTGATCCACTGAGAATTACGGGTTTCGATCGACCACAAAAAACGTCTCTTCGTGCACTTTGTTGTTAGCGCGCAAATGCAGCCTAATTTTTCTATTGGGCACTTTCGTCTGGACGAGTTGGCTCATAACAGCAATTAAATGAATAAAATTGCGCAAAGGGGTTGAAGAAGAAAAACGCAAGAGGCGTGAGGACAGGACAGCGCGCAAACCTCAGGACTTTCAGCACATCCATCCCTGTAAGACGGTCGGTGTTTCGCTTGTCCATGGCAGACAGGTAGATGTCACACAACACGGGTGCCACAGAGGATCCTATACAGATCCCTTCTTTTTGTACATAGTATTTCTTGTGAAACATACAGCTGTTGACTTTAGGTAAAACTATAGGAGGGTGAAGAAGTTATCAGTGCTTACACCTGAGGGGCTCTGGAAGCTGATTTCGTTGGTGTGCTCGATTTTCTGCCTAACAGTTTCTAGGAGCTGCCCTTGCGGGACAGAGTAATAAAGATCTTCCACGTCCACAGAAAAAGCCGTATTAGCTGACGTGAGGCTTTTGAGAGCTTCTACTACTTCATTAGATTTTCTCACCAAGAAGGGATCCTCAAGTGGCAGGCACTTCAGCTGTTGCTGCAGAAACTTGCTCACCGCAGCCTGCCATGTACCCTTTTCCGACACAATTGTCCTCAGTGGGCATTCCGGCTTGTGTGTTTTGCCTGAAAAGAACACTTCTAAGAAATGGTTCTTCGATTTTTCGGCGGCTGTTTTTACCCTCTCCAGGGAAAGATCTTGCAGCAGTTGTAAGGCAAAAGATTTCTGCTTTCTGGTACGAAACTTTACCGCCTTAAAATTCTTGTCAAGGGCTGCAAGTGCTTTATCTTTGAAAAGGGCTTCCGGCAACACAACGCAGCCCCCTTCTTTATCAGCTTGTAGTACGGTTGCTCCACAGCTCTGTATCGCCTTGACTACCTTCATAATAGGAGGCTTCTTAATCCGGACTGCGTCCGCTGTTCGTAGTAAGCAGTCAACGCCATCGCCAATCACTCTCACCTTGTTCGTTTCTTTGGCCCCCACGGCCACAGTCCTAACAAGCTCCAGTAGTTGTGGTCTGCTGGCCGCTGGCTCGTAACTGAACTTCGGTCCTTTTTGCAACGTGTTTCTGACGTCCACAGGGAGCCGCACATCTCCCAAAACGACGAGCGTATCCGTAGTATCACGCTTGCTTTTCTCTTTCCTGGGTAGATTGCTGACAATGCGGCGCCACTGAAACTCGGTAGACTGGGTGGTCATCCTTTTGAATTCTGCGAGACGGCGAGCCTGTCTTGATGGATCAGCGTGTTCAAAGATGTACGTTTTTAGCCATTCTTCCAGCAGGCGAACTTGGTGCCAATACTCAGATTTAAGAATTTTGCACATACGTCTTAAATGACCCCATGAAGGATTCACATACCCAAATAAGTGTCGAACCTCCTGTGGCGCTTGCTTCCTTCTGAGGCAGAACGTGATGAACCTTGCTTGGCAGACTGTACTGGAGATGAGTCTGACACATGTGCATGCTGGATCACTGGTTTTCTCACTTCATAGGATAGAGCCCAATGCAGGAGAAGTCAGTTCAATAAGCACTTTCGTATGGGCAAGTAGGTTCATAACAGCAATTAAAGTAATAAAATTGTCATTACAACTTCTCACCGAGAAGGGATCCTCAAGTGGCAGGCAGTTCAGCTGTTGCTGCAGAAACTTTCTCACTGCAGCCTGCCATGTACCCTTTTTCGACACAATTGTCCTCAGTGGGCATTCCGGCTTGTGTGTTTTGCCTGAAAAGAACACTTCTAAGAACACTTCTGAAAAGAGCACTTCATCACTCTCCTAGGGTTTTACGTAAAGTCAACAGCTGTATGTTTCGACAAGAAATACTATGTCTAAAAAGAATGGATCTGTATAGGATCCTCTGTGGCACCCGTGTTGTGTGGGATCTACCTGTCTGCCTTGGACAAGCGAATCTCCGACCGTCTTACAGGGATGGGTGTGCTGAAAGTCCTGAGGTTTGCTCGCTGTCCTGTCCTCACGCCTCTTGCGTTTTTCTTCTTCAACCCCTTTGCGCAATTTTATTCCTTTAATTGCTGTTATGAACCAACTCGCCCAGACGAAAGTGCTTATTGAACTGACTTCCCCTACATTGGGCTCTATCCTATCAAGTGAGAAGACCAGTGATCCAGCATGCACATGTGTCAGACTCATCTCCTGTACCGTCTGCCAAGCAAGGTTCATCACGTTCTGCCTCAGAAGGAAGCAAGCGCCACAGGAGGTTCGACACTTATTTGGGTATGTGAATCCTTCATAGGGTCATTTAAGACGTATCCGCAAAATTCTTAAATCTGAGTCTTGGCACCAAGTTCGCCTGCTGGAAGAATGGCTAAAAACGTACATCTTTGAACACGCTGATCCATCAAGACAGGCTCGCCGTCTCGCAGAATTCAAAAGGATGACCACCCAGTCTACCGAGTTTCAGTGGCCCCGCATTGTCAGCAATCTACCCAGGAAAGAGAAAAGCAAGCGTGATACTACGGATACGCTCGTCGTTTTGGGAGATGTGCGGCTCCCTGTGGACGTCAGAAACACGTTGCAAAAAGGACCGAAGTTCAGTTACGAGCCAGCGGCCAGCAGACCACAACTACTGGAGCTTGTTAGGACTGTGGCCGTGGGGGCCAAAGAAACGAACAAGGTAAGAGTGATTGGCGATGGCGTTGACGGCTTACTACGAACAGCGGACGCAGTCCGGATTAAGAAGCCTCCCATTATGAAGGTAGTCAAGGCGATACAGAGCTGCGGAGCTACCGTACTACATGCTGATAAAGAAGGGGGCTTCGTTGTGTTGCGGAAGCACTTTTCAAAGATAAAGCACTTGCAGCCCTAGACAAGAATTTTAAGGCGGTAAAGTTTCATACCAGAAAGCAGAAATCTTTTGCCTTACAACTGCTGCAAGATCTTTCCCTGGAGAGGGTAAAAACAGCCGCCGAAAAATCGAAGAACCATTTCTTAGAAGTGTTCTTTTCAGGCAAAACACACAAGCCGGAATGCCCACTGAGGACAATTGTGTCGGAAAAGGGTACATGGCAGGCTGCAGTGAGCAAGTTTCTGCAGCAACAGCTGAAGTGCCTGCCACTTGAGGATCCCTTCTTGGTGAGAAGTTCTAATGAAGTAGTAGAAGCTCTCAAAAGCCTCACGTCAGCTAATACTGCTTTTTCTGTGGACGTGGAAGATCTTTATTACTCTGTCCCGCAAGGGCAGCTCCTAGAAACTGTTAGGCAGAAAATCGAGCACACCAACGAAATCAGCTTCCAGAGCCCCTCAGGTTTAAGCACTAATAACTTCTTCACCCTCCTAGAGTTTTACCTAAAGTCAACAGCTGTATGTTTCGACAAGAAATACTATGTCCAAAAAGAAGGGATCTGTATAGGATCCTCTGTGGCACCCGTGTTGTGTGACATCTACCTGTCTGCCATGGACAAGCGAATCTCCGACCGTCTTACAGGGATGGATGTGCTGAAAGTCCTGAGGTTTGCGCGCTGTCCTGTCCTCACGCCTCTTGCGTTTTTCTTCTTCAACCCCTTTGCGCAATTCTATTCCTTTAATTTTGTATTGGCCAAAGTTTTGTGGCCGACGAACCGACATCCTTGCTAGAAATTACACAGCGGTTAACTCCTGTGTCCAGCTTGCATGCGTATGGGCGTCCTTCGATGTAAACTGTCGCGCTGCAATGGAGTCAGGCTATGGCACCGACGGTCGAGGTTTGCAAAAAGAAATCGCCGTCATCGCGGCCTTGCAGTTCGCGCAGTTCCTCTTTCGAACCTCTGTTATGACGGGGTGCCAGTGCTTTGCATGCTGGGCGAACCGATTACGCACACCGAACTTTGTGCACACCTTCCCTTGAGCCGGGCACGTTATGCCACCATGACTGAAACAACCACAACGACTACAAGACCGTTTCCGCGCCAGGAGTCATTAATATAGATGGCTACGCCATCTCCACGGCGGCCATTATCATTAATGACGCAGCTTTTGGAACCCCCAAGGTGAAGCCTATCGCACCTATCCTAGTACCAAGTTTCGGTAAACATTACAATGTTATATTTAAATGAAAACTGGCTCAGTAGATCGACAATATTATCTTTATTTATAGCGGAGCGCGCATTGAATTTTAATAGTGAGTTTTCTAATCGGAGAGGAGATCGAACACTGTGTGGAAAAACGAGCTCCAAGTAATTCATTTCAGAGAAAGATGTACGCCTAGTGTGCTCAGCTCTCGGGGGGCGGCGGCGAGACTATCTTAACAAGGTCTTTCTCACTGATGATCTGAATACTTTGTGAGGAGTCACTTTGGAGAGCAAAATCTTCCCGTTCTGCGCCCAAACTGACTTCCAGCGTTGCTCCTTTTTACGTTTGATAGCATTCCAATAGATCGCTTCAGAGTAGGGCAGAGGTGCTCATTAATGTAAATGATGTCCATGCTGTTGAATCAAATGTCTTCATTACTGATCCTAGCCTGCCTAGCTTTATAGGGAGTGGTGTACCGCTTCGCCCGAGACGAATTTAACTACAATATTAGGTATGTCAGGTGACCGAGTTGGAACACGGTGGCAGGCTTCAATATAGTACTCATTAAGAGGCTCCATGATCAGTTCTCCAATTTTCGAAAAAAATTGCAAAACAACCTCATTGTCATTCTTCGTGACTTCATTATTCTCCAGATTGGCACATCTTAAATACTGTTCCAGACTTACAAGCTGATTTTCAAGGTCGTTAGCTTTGCTTTCTAGTTAAGCGCATTTAGCTTGCATTGCCTCGTTCTCTGCGGCTAGCATTACATTTTTGGCAATTTCAGCCTGAAGTTTTTGTTTTAACTCCTCAATATCCTGATGTGCGAACTCAAGACTTGCTCCTCTGCTCAGTTCGCCATTCCCGCATCTTATAGCTCTGGTCTCTTACAAGTGATCCTCGTGCCGTTTCAATTTCCAGCTTCACTTCCTCTCTCAGCCTTACAAAATCATTTTTGAGCTCTTCCTTATATTTCGCAAGATCTTTTGTCATTGTTTAATCTGTTCCACGCAGAAACAGCCACTCAAAAACACCGCTTGACAGCAGAGACGAAAGATCAGGAAGAATTTAAGAAATGTGCAACGTAACATACAGTGCGAAAACCAGCCTGCAGCGGGAAAACAGAGCGATGGTCATTCCATGCTCACAGCGGTCCTCGCCACTACCAAGTGATGGTCCGGTTCCCGAGCTCACCGTTTTGTACCTGTTGAGATGACGTAACTGCCCGCGTTGCAGTTAGCAGGTGTCGCTGATGCAGCCGATGTCGATGATGTAGATGACGTAGCCGATACCGTCCCAGCGGGCGCACACGGCTGATGACAGTCACGGTTCGTGCAGCAGCTGCACGGTGCTGATAGTGCGAACACCAACACTGCGAGCACCAACCTGCAGCCGAAAAGCGGAGCGATGCTCATTCTATGCTCACAGCGGTCCTCGCCACAGCCAAGTCTTCTCCAATCGTTAGAAGTGACATCATTGCTTGCACTTCTTTAAACTGTTTTCCAAGAAGTCCATGCGTCGCCCGAGGTATCCAATGGTTTCAGGGCCGGGAGCTGCGTCAACGGGACGGACATAGTGAATGGGCACCGCTGCCACTATGTGCATGGGCCGCATCGGGTGAACAACGCTTATTACCGATATGATGTCATATATACATCGTGCTAACGTATTGGGTGATGCGCAGATTATGCTGGAGCGAGCGACGTCAGACTTGCTCAGCTCTAGCTGCTACAGACAAAAAGACCAAGCTGGCCGAAAACGAAGCTTCTACAATGTAGTGAAGGCCGATATGGGCATATGCGACATCAGACCACCTCATGCGATAAATCTGCGTTAGTTGTATTGCTTGCAGATTCCGCTTTAACTTTGATATACAGTCTAGCCCGTTTATAACGAAGTCACTTATAGCGAAATAGCGGTTATAACGAAGGGATTTAAATTTCCCATTCCAATTTTTGCATTTTCAATACATTTTGGGTCCGGTTTTAACGAAGTAAATAAGAACGCGTCAACGGATATAACGAAGAGATTTAATACCAACCGAAAAATAATCTGCCAATCAACACATTTTTGCGTCCTTGAGGCGACCATCGCCCATTGCTTCGAGATAGCCGGCTTCTCCCGATGCAGCAGCGCGGAGGCGGCGCCTGATGGGGACGAAGCTACCGCGATTGACGTCGCTGCAACCGCTGATGCTGCCGCCGTGACGGCCTGCTTGGAGCAGCTTTGGGATTCCGCTAGCGACTTGAACCTTGTGCCTGCGGGTCTAAGCCACATGGACTTGGTTTTCGCCGACGAAGACCTTGTTGCCATCGAGGACTTGACGACTGAAGAAGTTGCCGGGAGTGTCATGGAAGAGACCTTGGCGGAGAGCGCCTCCGACAGCGAATGCGACGATGCTTGTTGTTCCCCTAAGCCGGTCACCTCCGCAGCGGCCATCGCAGCTGTTGACACTCTACCTCGGGAGCCCGGAGTTCGACCAGATCTTTGGTTCGCAGTTGGATGGTATGGAAGCCGCAATCCTGAAGTCCGCACTCGCGAAACGTGTTCAGGGGACGCTGGACGACTTCTTTCAGCGGCGATAAATCGGTATGCCGATGTTTGGATTTTTTGTTCGTAGTCCGCATATTACGAAATAGCGGATATAGCGAAGTGATTTCCGATTCCAGCCGACTTCGTTATAACCGGGCTAGACTGTACTTCCCATTGCGTTTCTTTAAGCACATTCCGCCGTGACTTGTTCGTCCAGCTGTTGTGTGGGTTTTAGGTCGATGGAGGGGGCATGTGGGTGTACCCACCGGGAAGTTCTTCCGGAAGGCGGTGGCTTCATCCGCACGCACGCGCATACAAACAAATAGAGACAAGAGAGACACACGAACGACATTTTGCCCGAAAGAACAGTACATTGTTCATGGAGTGAAAACGAAAGAGGGGCCGCCATGACCGGCGGAATGCCGGAGTAAACTGCGTGCGTCAACAAGGAGTAAGGGCGCTGGACGCAGAGGCGTTTGTAAGCCATAAGTGCACCCTTTGCAGCCCCACAGATGCACTGAAAGAACCAGATAATCACTTTTTGCCGGAAACCATAATTTCATGAATTTTTCGTTCGCTACTACCTGTAAAACCCCTTTAAGGCAGCAAAACTGAATATTTTCAAGCATAAGCGGGCGGCACCCATGCTTTCAGGCTTGTTTGCTTTAATTCCGAAAGCATTCACACTGGTGAACAGCGCAAAAAAGGCGGGAAAACAAGACAAGCGCTGCTATCAACTGGGTTTATTGAAGGACAGAAGGGTATATATACAAAAACATAACACAAAGAAGTAAGAAGATAGTGTGAAAAGGGCCGTGAAAATCAAAACCTATGTCACATGTGAAGTGATGTAAGCTAATTCCTTGTTGCTAAGTGTCACGGAAGGACTGCTGATGCATTCGTCACCTTGCCTGTGGATGTGATGCGCTTCCATTATTTCGCGCGTGAGCTTATCTTTATGGCGGAACGAAACTTCGGTCTTTTTTGTACTCCGGTGCGCACTTGCACTTTTTGCAGCGGAACTTTGTGCGCGGAAGCCCGCCGTCTTGTTCCTATTTCCTTTCTTGCTCCCTTTCATGATGGCATTTGCAATTTTCACAATGAGCGGCAACGTGGCTAAGAGGGTCACTTTTCCTTGTGTTTTCATGCTCCATGAGCCTTTTGTTTACGCATCTGCCGCTCTGCCCGACGTAAACAGCACCGCAAGAGAAGGGAATTTTGTACACCACGTTTTCTGCACATGGTACAGAGGGTGAAACATGGCGTACCTGGCAGCCTTCCTTCTTCTCTTCCTTAGCCTGTGCAACCTGCTTGCACATGGAGCTCAGTTTGTGGGGAGCAGAAAACACAACATCGACATCATACCTGCCGGCAACCTTCTTGAGGCCGTAGACAAGCCGTGCGTGTAAGGAACCACCGCTGGTCTTTTCACCTTCTTGGGTCGGCCATTTTTTACAAATTTTATCAGCTTTTCGGAAGCCCTGGAAATTATTTCATCCGGATAACCATTTGCGCGTAATCTGCAAACCTGTATTGTGATGCTATCAGCAGTCTTCTCATGGCACAACTTTTCGAGAGCGGATTTCAGGCACGATACCGCTATACCTTGTTTTATAAGTTTGGAGTGACACGATGAAAAATTCAACAATGGTTTTTCAGACCTCGGGCAATAATACCAGCAAACATGTCCACGTTCAATAAATAAAGCCAAATCCAAAAACTGAAGCTGATTACCGCTTGGAACCTCAGTTGTAAACTTGACGCCGCGTCCGTATTCACTGAAGACCTTCAAGACATCAGCGAGCTTTCTTGGCAAACTGCCTTCATGAGCAATAACCAGGAAGTCATCTACGTACCTAAAGATACGAGTGACCATGCCTTCTGACGCTTTGCTAATATCAGAGTCAACATTGCCAAGAAAGATATTGGCCAAGACTGGAGCAACCCTTGATCCTATGCAAACACCTGCCGCTTGCACGAATGCCTTCCCTTGCCAATCAATTACAGTCGCGGACAGGTAAAACGACAGAATTTCTAAGAAGCTCTCAACAGACACTCCGCATTTGTCAATAAAGGCGCGCTCTTCATTATCCTCGCAAATGCACTTTTTCACAGCGATCATCAGATCACAGTGTGGCAAGGAATAATATAGATCAACCACGTCAATACTGAACATCATGCAAGTCCCTGGATTTTTCACATTAAGATAGTCCACAAGCGCTTGAGAGTTGGGCACTAGGAATGGGTCGTGCACGCTCAGGGACGTCAGGTGTTCTTTGAGGTATCCCGACACGGCCCTCTGGCAAGTGATGCGCTCGGAAACGATAGCGCGGAAGGGTATATTCACCTTGTGCGTTTTGGCGGTGAAAAATACATCCAGGAGCAGTCCCTTTGACTTGGTAACTGATTCAGCCAACTTCGTCAAGTTGTGGCGCTGCAAAAGGTCGACGGCCTCTCTCTTTACCTTGGCTCCTTTGAATGAATGTCACAAAATTCGGCGTATTTTAAAAACAAACAAAGAAAAACCGCCGCGCGCACGGCGCCTCGCCGGCGGGAACCCAACGGGAGAGAGGGAAAGCCCCCGCCGAGCGCGTGCCTCTCTCTCTATCGCCACGGCGTGCGCCGAAGGAATGAGTCATCCACGAAGATTTCTCTGGAACATCCGAGTCGCTTCTACCGCTGACGGGGGGAAAAGGGCGCAGCCTTCCTTGCACTAAGACATGTCCCCCCTCCTCTGCACTCGGACGTCAGCGACGGCGCCATTCCAGAGCACGCTCGAAACTTCGAGATGCGACCCCCGACCTCTGACCAATGGGGACGCGCGGCCAGTGAGAAGAGGGAAGGGAGACAGCACTGCCAATGCTGCGTGTATGTGCGCGCCTACTCTGGCGCGTAGAACAAACAGACGTGCAAGCGCGGTTATAAAAAAGGGCGTTGACCGCTATCAGTACCTCTCCTCTATCTGCACGTTGGCAGCGGTGGTGGCTTGGCTAGAGCCAGTAGCAGGCCCGTGCAATTTCCTTTTCATCCTTCTCTCAGTCACAACAACAACAACATATCAGTCAGTCTGAGTATCTGTTCTCGCTTCGGCCGCTTCTTTTTGAGCAGCGTCCGCTCCGGCGGACGCAGTTGTTGCTGCGACGCGCGACTTTTCTTTCCTTTTTCTCTCTCCTCTGATCTTTTAACTCTCCTCTATCTGCACGTGGCAGCGGTGGTCGCTTGGCTCGAGCCAGTAGCTGGCCCGTGCAATTTCCTCTTCATCCTTCTCTCAGTCACAACCAATCACAACTAATCTATCAGTCAGTCCGGACCGCCGTTTAAGCTTCATCGAAGGGCGCCCGTTCGACTCCCGGGAAAACACCACTCGGCCAGCATCGGACCAACGAGGCAACGTTCGCCAGTCTGCGGGACGGCATCGTTGTGGAACTCTGGTCGTCGGACTGCCGCAGTGCCCGGTGAACAAATTGTGTTTTGTTTGTTTACCTCTCTCTCTGGTGTTAGTGCACTTTAGGTGCAATATTGCCTTTGAATTGTATTCTCTCTTGAGATTAACTTTGCACGAAGTGCATTGTTTGGTTAATCACTTTGTATGTGCGTGTACTAGTGATTGTGAAATCCTCTGTATCGTTTCTTTGCTGTATAAACTTTGTTTTGTTTGTGAACCTTTTGGCTCCGACCCATTCTCTGGCTTGCGACCAGCGAAAGCTGGGCACCGAACGCTCAAAAACTTCTCGTCACTTGGTAGCTGGTCTCCGCTGAGTTTGCCACGCTGAGTCGAGGGCATCTCCTTAGAGTCCGAGACAGCTACCCCCACACGCTCTAAGGGTGTCTGGGAGCTTCCCACGTAAAAGTGCGCGAAGTCTGGGTGACAATGAAACCTGCCTGAAGTTCTTGTTCAAGGCCTCAAACGCCTTCTCTTGAAAGGAACCCTCTTGAAGGACGACAAAGCAGCCTTCCTTATCGGCCGTGACTAGTCTGAGGCCACTTTTCACCAGGAACTGCACAGTCTCCTTTGGGTTGCCTCTGTTCCTTTGCGCCTTGTCCGTTCTCGCCAGTACGTCCACACATTCTGCAATGCAACGTTGGCGCATTTCTTCAGGACCGCGGCGAGCAATGCTTCTCGAAAATGCCACCTTCTCAGCAGGTTTCAGGCGAGGTTCCAGGGCGAACTTGGGACCCATCCGCAGCCCCGCCTTATGTTTCTCAGGAATTTCCTTGTGGCCGAGATCGATGTATCTTCCTTCATCTCTGCTGGGCTTCTTCCTTTTTGGCAGATTCGGCCGAATAGAGTTCCAGAGGACGTCTGAGACATGCTCCGAGACACCATACCACTCCCGAAAATCTCGCTCCTTAGCGCAGGCAACACGCAGTTGGTCTTTGAAGAGCCGAGCCTGCCTCCAAAACTCGGATTTGTAGATCTTGCACACCCTCCGTATGTGGCTACTAGAAGTTTCGAAGAACCCGCTCACAGCAAGAATGTCAGTAGGACATAATCCTACTTGTCCTACAGCGCTTGTCTTGTTGTTGTCCCGCCTTTTTTTCGCTGTTCACCAGTGTGAATGCATACCAACTCGCCCAGATCTCAGCCTTACTAAATGTGATTTCTAGTACACTGGGCTCTAATATGTGTAGAAATTTTAACATCTCTAATCCGGGCATCATCGTGTCCCTCATTGCCGTCTGTGTTTGCAGGGCCAGGATCCTGTCCTGGCATGTTAAAAAAGGATCACGTCCTACTGACATTCTTGCTGTGAGCGGGCTCTTCGAACCTTCTAGTAGCCACATACGGAGGGTGTGCAAGATCTACAAATCCGAGTTTTGGAGGCAGGCTCGGTTCTTCAAAGACCAACTGCGTGTTGCATGCGCTAGGGAGCGAGATTTTCGGGAGTGGTATGGTGTCTCGGAGCATGTCTCAGACGTCCTCTGGAACTCTATTCGGCCGACTCTGCCAAAAAGGAAGAAGCCCAGCAGAGATGAAGGAAGATACATCGATCTCGGCAACAAGGAAATTCCTGAGAAACATAAGGCGGTGCTGCGGATGGGTCCCAAGTTCGCCCTGGAACCTCGCCTGAAACCTGCTGAGAAGGTGGCATTTTCGAGAGGCATTGCTCGCCGCGCTCCTGAAGAAATGCGCCAACGTTGCATTGCAGAATGTGTGGACGTACTGGCGAGAACGGACAAGGCGCAAAGGAACAGAGGCAACCCAAAGGAGACTGTGCAGTTCCTGGTAAAAAGTGGCCTCGGACTAGTCACGGCCGATAAGGAAGGCTGCTTTGTCGTCCTTCAAGAGGGTTCCTTTCAAGAGAAGGCGTTTGAGGTCTTGAACAAGAACTTCAGGCAGGTTTCATTCAAAGGAGCCAAAGTAAACAGAGAGGCCGTCGACCTTTTGCGGCGCCACAACTTGACGAAGTTGGCTGAATCAGTTACCAAGTCAAAGGGACTGCTCCTGGCTGTATTTTTCACCGCCAAAACGCACAAGGTGAATATACCCTTCCGCGCTATCGTTTCCGAGCGCAGCACTTCCCAGAGGGCCGTGTCGGAATACCTCAAAGAACACCTGACGTCCCTGAACGTGCACGACCCATTCCTAGTACCCAACTCTCAAGCGCTTGTGGTCTATCTTAATGTGCAAAATCCAGGGACTTGCATGATGTTCAGTATTGACGTCGTTGATCTATATTATTCCTTGCCACACTGTGATCTGGTGATCGCTGTGAAAAAGTGCATTTGCGAGGATAATGAAGAGCGCGCCTTTATTGAAAAATGCGGAGTGTCTGTTGAGAGCTTCTTAGAAATTCTGTCGTTTTACCTGTCCGCGGCTGTAATTGATTGGCAAGGGAAGGCATTCGTGCAAGCGGCAGGTGTTTGCATAGGATCAAGGGTTGCTCCAGTCTTGGCCAATATCTTTCTTGGCAATGTTGACTCTGATATTAGCAAAGCGTCAGAAGGCATGGTCACTCGTATCTTTAGGTACGTAGATGACTTCCTGGTTATTGCTCATGAAGGCAGTTTGCCAAGAAAGCTCGCTGATGTCTTGAAGGTCTTCAGTGAATACGGACGCGGCCTCAAGTTTACAACTGAGGTTCCAAGCGGTAATCAGCTTCAGTTTTTGGATTTGGCTTTATTTATTGAACGTGGACATGTTTGCTGGTATTATTGCCCGAGGTCTTTAAAACCATTGTTGAATTTTTCATCGTGTCACTCCAAACTTATAAAACAAGGTATAGCGGTATCGTTCCTGAAATCCGCTCTCAAAAAGTTGTGCCATGAGAAGACTGCTGATAGCATCACAATACAGGTTTGCAGATTACGCGCAAATGGTTATCCGGATGAAATAATTTCCAGGGCTTCCGAGAAGCTGATAAAATTTGTAAAAAATGGCCGACCCAAGAAGGTGAAAAGACCAGCGGTGGTTCCTTACACGCACGGCTTGTCTCACGGTCTCAAGAAGGTTGCCGGCAGGTATGATGTCGATGTTGTGTTTTCTGCTCCCCACAAACTGAGCTCCATGTGCAAGCAGGTTGCACAGGCTAAGGAAGAGAAGAAGGAAGGCTGCCAGGTACGCCATGTTTCACCCTCTGTACCATGTGCAGAAAACGTGGTGTACAAAATTCCCTTCTCTTGCGGTGCTGTTTACGTCGGGCAGAGCGGCAGATGCGTAAACAAAAGGCTCATGGAGCATGAAAACACAAGGAAAAGTGACCCTCTTAGCCACGTTGCCGCTCATTGTGAAAAGTGCAAATGCCATCATGAAAGGGAGCAAGAAAGGAAATCGGAACAAGACGGCGGGCTTCCGCGCACAAAGTTCCGCTGCAAAAAGTGCAAGTGCGCACCGGAGTACAAAAGAAATCGAAGTTTTGTTCCGCCATAAAGATAAGCTCACGCGCGAAATAATGGAAGCGCATCACATCCACAGGCAAGGTGGCGAATGCATCAGCAGTCCTTCCGTGGCACTTAGCAACAAGGAATTAGCTTACATCACTTCACATGTGACATAGGTTTTGATTTTCACGGCCCTTTTCACACTATCTTCTTACTTCTTTGTGTTATGTTTTTGTATATATACCCTTCCGTCCTTCAATAAACCCAGTTGATAGCCAGCGCTTTTCTTGTTGTTGTCCCGCCTTTTTTGCGCTGTTCACCAGTATGAATGCATACCAACTCGCCCAGATCTCGGCCTTACTAATTCCAAAAGCACAGGCACCGAGGCTTCGTACGTGCAAAATGTCAAGCGTGTTTGTGTTTTGTAAATAAAAACTGCTAGTGACAGTCGCTTACAGAGACACTAAATAAGTCATTTCACGTTGGTTTCAGTAGTTAGGTATTTCGCGTAAGTTTGGATTGTACTTCCAGAGAATTTGGCATATCGTTTTGTTCCGATGACGGTCGTCTGTGTAGCACAAGGATTTCAAGTATAACTTTTTGCTAGGCTAGTTGGTCAATTCTGACATAAAGAAAACAATGCGTACTACGGTGCCCGAAGCCGAAACGAAGAAAGGCAGTGAAGAGTGCTGAACTGATTACTGAATTTTATTGAGCGGAAGCGCGCACAGTATGTAGGAAGGCAGTGGCAGATAATTAGATGCAGTCTCAATCACATGGTGTGAAGGTTCATGAAAGCGATAAAGGACATAACAAAGTTATAAGGCTAAAAGACAGCTGAAATCTGAGAAGGCATGTTGGAAGAGTGAAAACGTACACTGGATGACTATAAAACAGTTGACTTCACATGGTGCAAAGAGCCATAAGTTATAGTTTATGGACTTGTAACCATCCTTGGCACAAGACAATTTATATTGGATGTTCAAACCTAGAAGACAAAATGGTCTTTCGTCCTGCGAGTGAGCTCACTCCAAGGCAGGAAAACTAGCCATAGCCACATCGTGATTAGAATCCGCAATGAAGAAATTATGTGAGCACTGCGCGCAAGAAAGCTTCCAAATGCAGACCGCTCGGTTACTACAGGCAGGTTTTCCGCACACAGGTATATCGACATTGCCTGAATCCATGCTTCAGAAAGTTAAAGCCACCCGCCCCCCCCCCCCCCCTCGGAAAATGATACACACAAAAGCAACGTCAAGGTGAGACGAGTATTCGTCCCGTACTCCCACCGGGTAGCGCACAATCGGAAAAAGGTTGCAAATATAAATGCGAGATCCCAGTAGTGTTTTGTGCCCCTTGTAAGCTGGCTACATTGCGTCCTAGGATTAATAGCGGAAAATAAAAACGCGTAAGGTATGCTTACATGCGAGACAGTTTACATCGGACAGAGAGGAAGGTGTTTGGTTGAACGTTTGAAGGAACAGGAGCGCTCACTTGGAAAAATTCAGGGGGCACTTTCACTGTCTAACGTGCGTAGAGGCGAAAGCGTTTTCCGCAACACTTTGACTGCTTCTGTGGCACTGGCGGCGTCACGTGTAATTGAGTGCTAATTTGTAAGTGACGACAAATCACTAATTAATGGTTAATTACTGATGTGTGTCTGGATACTAATTAACTGCTAATTAATGACGCTTAAGCTTCGCCTTTAGGAGTGGAACGCGACAGCGTGTTGTAGAGCTGCCAGGGAGTCCACGGAACGCCACCACCCGTTCGGCGCGATGCCTTGCCCTTTGAACGCTTTTTGAGGAAAGGAAATGGCGCAGTAATTCTCTGTCATCTCGGTGGACACCTGAGCCGCACCATAGAGGAAGGGAGGAAGTGGGTGTGAAAGAAAACAAAGGTAGCCCGTAATGAAGAAAATGAAAATTGTATTTGAGGAAAGGAAATTACGCAGTAACTGTCTCACATATCTCGGTGGACACCCGTCAAAATTCAAGGGGGCACTTTTTTGACCTAAAGTGCGGTCACTGATGTATGGTTAAGGTGTTAAGCTTCGCCTCTAAGAGTGGAACGCGACAGCGTCTTGCAACGCTTCCAGGAGTCCATATAACGCCAATACCCATTAGGTTCTACGCCTCGCTCGTCGGCAAATTGGTTTTTGAGGAAAGGAAATTCGTACTTGTGTATGCGTGGACTGCTGCGTCTAATATTTTACAGTTACAGAAGACTACACTGGTTTAAGCCGGCGTTAGCGATGAAGTTTCTGCTAACCGCACCACCACACCGACTGTATGTGTCTCTCATATCCCGGTGGACACTTAAACATCGCCGGAAGAGAAGGGAGGAGGATGGGAGTGAGCGAAGAGACCGTATTGACTAGACGCAATTTTGTTCTTCCCAAACCATCGAGCTGGCATGGCAGAGTGGATACCATGCTCGTCTCACACCCCGAAGACCGGGGTTCGATTCCCGAGCTGGACCAATTTCTTACTCGGTTTTATTTATTTATATGGCCTGACTTGAAAAGTTAATTAGGCTAATTGAGCAATTCAGCAATTAACTAAGCATCACTATACGATCCCTTCAATTAGTTGCCTGGTTACTAGCCGAAGTACAATTGGCCCTGTTTGAAATTCGCGCACTGTGACGTCACGACCGTTCGACCAACTGAAAAGCGTGACATTTCTGTCGACAACTGCTGCTTACAAGGATGAGACATTAAAGGCTTTCGCCTTAAAAGGAAAGAAAAGACGCGCGTCGCAGCAACAACTGCGTCCGCCGGAGCGGACGCTGCTCAAAAAGAAGCGGCCGAAGCGAGAACAGATACTCAGACTGACTGATAGCGGTCAACGCCCTTTTTTATAGCCGCGCTTGCACGTCTGTTTGTTCTACGCGCCAGAGTAGGCGCGCACATACACGCAGCATTGGCAGTGCTGTCTCCCTTCCCTCTTCTCACTGGCCGCGCGTCCCCATTGGTCAGAGGTCGGGGGTCGCATCTCGAAGTTTCGAGCGTGCTCTGGAATGGCGCCGTCGCTGACGTCCGAGTGCAGAGGAGGGGGGACATGTCTTAGTGCAAGGAAGGCTGCGCCCTTTTCCCCCCGTCAGCGGCAGAAGCGACTCAGATGTTCCAGAGAAATCTTCGTGGATGACTCATTCCTTCGGCGCACGCCGTGGCGGTAGAGAGAGAGGCACGCGCTCGGCGGGGGCTTTCTCTCTCTCCCGTTGGGCTCGCGCCGGCGAGACGCCGTGCGCGCGGCGGTTTTTCTTTGTTTCTAAAATGCGCCGAATTTTGTGACATTCATTCAAAGGAGCCAAGGTAAAGAGAGAGGCCGTCGACCTTTTGCAGCGCCACAACTTGACGAAGTTGGCTGAATCAGTTGCCAAGTCAAAGGGACTGCTCCTGGATGTATTTTTCACCGCCAAAACGCACAAGGTGAATATACCCTTCCGCGCTATCGTTTCCGAGCGCAGCACTTGCCAGAGGGCCGTGTCGAGATACCTCAAAGAACACCTGACGTCCCTGAGCGTGCACGACCCATTCCTTGTGCCCAACTCTCAAGCGCTTGTGGACTATCTTAATGTGAAAAATCCAGGGACTTGCATGATGTTCAGTATTGACGTGGTTGATCTATATTATTCCTTGCCACACTGTGATCTGATGATCGCTGTGAAAAAGTGCATTTGCGAGGGTAATGAAGAGCGCGCCTTTATTGACAAATGCGGAGTGTCTGTTGAGAGCTTCTTAGAAATTCTGTCGTTTTACCTGTCCGCGACTGTAATTGATTGGCAAGGTAAGGCATTCGTGCAAGCGGCAGGTGTTTGCATAGGATCAAGGGTTGCTCCAGTCTTGGCCAATATCTTTCTTGGCAATGTTGACTCTGATATTAGCAAAGCGTCAGAAGGCATGGTCACTCGTATCTTTAGGTACGTAGATGACTTCCTGGTTATTGCTCATGAAGGCAGTTTGCCAAGAAAGCTCGCTGATGTCTTGAAGGACGCGGCCTCAAGTTTACAACTGAGGTTCCAAGCGGTAATCAGCTTCAGTTTTTGGATTTGGCTTTATTTATTGAACGTGGACATGTTTGCTGGTATTATTGCCCGAGGTCTGAAAAACCATTGTTGAATTTTTCATCGTGTCACTCCAAACTTATAAAACAAGGTATAGCGGTATCGTGCCTGAAATCCGCTCTCAAAAAGTTGTGCCATGAGAAGACTGCTGATAGCATCACAATACAGGTTTGCAGATTACGCGCAAATGGTTATCCGGATGAAATAAATTCCAGGGCTTCCGAGAAGCTGATAAAATTTGTAAAAAATGGCCGACCCAAGAAGGTGAAAAGACCAGCGGTGGTTCCTTACACGCACGGCTTGTCTCACGGTCTCAAGAAGGTTGCCGGCAGGTATGATGTCGATGTTGTGTTTTCTGCTCCCCACAAACTGAGCTCCATGTGCAAGCAGGTTGCACAGGCTAAGGAAGAGAAGAAGGAAGGCTGCCAGGTACGCCATGTTTCACCCTCTGTACCATGTGCAGAAAACGTGGTGTACAAAATTCCCTTCTCTTGCGGTGCTGTTTACGTCGGGCAGAGCGGCAGATGCGTAAACAAAAGGCTCATGGAGCATGAAAACACAAGGAAAAGTGACCCTCTTAGCCACGTTGCCGCTCATTGTGAAAATTGCAAATGCCATCATGAAAGGGAGCAAGAAAGGAAATAGGAACAAGACGGCGGGCTTCCGCGCACAAAGTTCCGCTGCAAAAAGTGCAAGTGCGCACCGGAGTACAAAAAAGACCGAACTTTCGTTCCGCCATAAAGATAAGCTCACGCGCGAAATAATGGAAGCGCATCACATCCACAGGCAAGGTGACGAATGCATCAGCAGTCCTTCCGTGGCACTTAGCAACAAGGAATTAGCTTACATCAGTTCACATGTGACATAGGTTTTTGATTTTCACGGCCGTTTTCACACTATCTTCTTACTTCTTTGTGTTATGTTTTTGTATATATACCCTTCTGTCCTTCAATAAACCCAGTTGATAGCAGCGCTTGTCTTGTTGTCCCGCCTTTTTTGCGCTGTTCACCAGTATAATTTAACAAAACTTCTGTTTGGGCTAGATGGTGCATAGCTATAAATGAAATGAAATTTAAGCGCACACGAAAAACGCACACAAGAGGAGATACACACAGGACAGGCGCTAACTTCATCTGATTTATTCGCAGGTAAGAGAGCGAAAATATATACATAAAACGAGACATGCGCAGTAAAGAAACAGATCGTCATATCACAATGCGTGCTCAAGGTATCTGTTTTCTGCCTGCAAAAGATTAAGTGATGTATCACTCACACAGTCATGCCCCCTCAGGAAGAGGGGGCATGACTGTGTGAGGGGGCACATCAGGAAGAGGGGGCATGACTGTGTGAGTGATACATCAGTTAATCTTTTGCAGGCAGAATACAGATACCTTGAGCACGCATTGTGATATGACGATCTGTTTCTTTACTGCGCATGTCTCGTTTTATGTATATATTTTCGCTCTCTTACCTGCGAATAAATCAGATGAAGTTAGCGCCTGTCCTGTGTGTATCTCCTGTTGTGTGCGTTTTTCGTGTGCGCTTAAATTTCATTTCATTTATAGTTCACCAGTATGAATGCTTTCGGAATTAAAGCAAACAAGCCTGAAAGCATGGGTGCCGCCCGCTTATGCTTGAAAATATTCAGTTTTGCTGCCTTAAAGGGCCTTTACAGGTAGTAGCGAACGAAAAATTCATGAAATTATGGTTTCCGGCAAAAAGTGATTATCTGGTTCTTTCAGTGGATCTGTGGGGCTGCAAAGGGTGTACTTATGGCTTACAAACGCCTCTGCGTCCAGCGCCCTTACTCCTTGTTGACGCACGCAGTTTACTCCGGCATTCCGCCGGTCATGGCGGCCCCTTTTTCGTTTTCACTCCATGAACAATTACTGTTCTTTCGGGCAAAATGTCGTTCGTGTGTCTCTCTTGTCTCTATTTGTTTGTATGCGCGTGCGTGCGGATGAATCCACCGCCTTCCGGAAGAACTTCCCGGTGGGTACACCCACATGCCCCCTCCATCGACCTAAAACCCACACAACAGCTGGACGAACAAGTCACGGCGGAATGTGCTTAAAGAAACGCAATGGGAAGTATATCAAAGTTAAAGCGGAATCTGCAAGCAATACAACTAACGCAGATTTATCGCATGAGGTGGTCTGATGTCGCATATGCCCATATCGGCCTTCACTACATTGTAGAAGCTTCGATTTCGGCCAGCTTGGTCTTTTTGTCTGTAGCAGCTAGAGCTGAGCAAGTCTGACGTCGCTCGCTCCAGCATAATCTGCGCATGACCCAATACGTTAGCACGATGTATATATGACATCATATCGGTAATAAACGTTGTTCACCCGATGCGGCCCATGCACATAGTGGCAGCGGTGCGCATTCACTATGTCCGTCCCGTTCATAGAGTTTCTTACTATTACCTAGAGGGAAAGCTGGCGGCGCTGCACTTCAGCCACCATGGACGCCCAAAGCATCATGGGCCGGTGAGCTACTTGTTGCGGGACAATCGTAGTTTTTCGGGAATACATAGTGACACTACTAAGACGTTTCATTCCGAAAACTCTGTTCGTGTGTACGCAGACGACTTCCGCGCGAACGCAGTGTGCAAAACCCATAGTAGTGAAAACGCGACGACCCACGACGCCAATAAAAGGTTTCACTTTCCCGAAATGCCATTAAAAAACCTCTTATAGTATTTAAGCAACAACATATTTTTTGAAAACATATTCACTTTCAAAAGTGTGCCTGTTAATTACGAAATATTAGTTTTTATAGTGTTCATTACTAGGCCAATAGGAGAGCGAGTCGTCTCTAATTTTGGGCAAACTTTGCACTTAAATGCTTTTCTGCTCGTTTGTTGCAATCATTAGACAAGATATTGAATATTAGGACGTTTGTAGTTATCAAACAGCTTAATTTTTCTATTATTTTTTGGCCCAAAGTTGCAGTTCTGCAACAAGTAGCTCTCCGCCCCATGATGCTTTGAGCGCCCATGGTGGCTGAAGTGGTCTCGAGGAGTCGCCATGCAAACTCCGCCAGCTTTCCCTCTAGGTAATAGTAAGAAACTCTATGGTCCCGTTGACGCAGCTCCCGGCCCTGAAACCATTGGATACCTCGGGCGACGCATGGACTTCTTGGAAAACAGTTTAAAGAAGTGCAAGCAGTGATGTCACTTCTAACGATTGGAGAAGACTTGGCTGTGGCGAGGACCGCTGTGAGCATGGAATGAGCATCGCTCCGCTTTTCGGCTGCAGGTTGGTGCTCGCAGTGTTGGTGTTCGCACTATCAGCACCGTGCAGCTGCTGCACGAACCGTGACTGTCATCAGCCGTGTGCGCCCGCTGGGACGGTATCGGCTACGTCATCTACATCATCGACATCGGCTGCATCAGCGACACCTGCTAACTGCAACGCGGGCAGTTACGTCATCTCAACAGGTACAAAACGGTGAGCTCGGGAACCGGACCATCACTTGGTAGTGGCGAGGACCGCTGTGAGCATGGAATGACCATCGCTCTGTTTTCCCGCTGCAGGCTGGTTTTCGCACTGTATGTTACGTTGCACATTTCTTAAATTCTTCCTGATCTTTCGTCTCTGCTGTCAAGCGGTGTTTTTGAGTGGCTGTTTCTGCGTGGAACAGATTAAACAATGACAAAAGATCTTGCGGAAACATTCTTTCACACATGGCTTTGCGCTAAGTGCTATTCATATCGTCTTAGCGCAGCGGGTGCCGGGAAGGATAAGCAACCATTGGACACCTACCAGGTCTTGACGGCGACAATGCTAAACTAGAAAAGCTAGAAAATCTCCCAGGAAATGTTGACAGCATCGAGAGGGCTATCTCACTGATATCAAATACGGTGAATGGCTGCAGGCAGTAGCTAGGCGCGATGCAGAGCTGAAGGAACTCTGGAAGCAAGTTGAAGCTGTGGACGCCCGTGATGATAATATCGAGGTTCAGCAGCCGAAATTGGAACTAAATGATTTAGAATGGCGAAGTAGTCACCATAACTTTGTTATTCATGGCGTCCCGTTCTCTGATAATGAAGACTTGCTTTCGAAAATCAGAGAAGTGAAGTTGGTTGCGCAGTAAAACTTCCCAGTCTGAATCTGCGTGAAGTAGAGGCCTTGCACAGACTGCCATCGAGGCCAGATAAAGTTCCAGGGATATTCATTCCTTTTGCTCAGCTACAACAGAAAGAAATCTGGCTTCAGAAGTACAAGATGCTAAGAGGCTTGCAATAGAAAGTATCTATCACCGAGAACCTTACTGAACGAAACAGGTCGCTTCTTCTCGTTGCCAGGAAATGGGCTAAAGAGAATGGATTTGAATGCGCTGGGCACTGCAATGATAATGTTCTTGTCCGAAGAACAAATGGAGAATCCGCACATGTAGTCCGTGTCGAGAGTGACCTGGCAAAGCTTGTCTCGTGAGAGCAATTACTTTTTCGCTTGAAGTGTTTTTTTCTCTTTTAATATCAAAACTCTTAATCATCATGAAAGGTTACTCCAAACCAAGTGACCTGAATGCGACTGTTGCAAAAGAATGTGCGTTTTCACTTTTGCATATGAATATGCAATCTGCAAGAGCAAAAGAAGAAATTTTTTATCCGTTTCTAAATGAATTTCAATTCAATTACACATCAATTATTATCACAGAGACATGGTTTCACGATCATAAATGTTTTTCTCTTAGTGGGTATCATACTTTTCACCTGAATCGAGTTGATAGACGGATAGTTTTGGTTTCTTGCTGGTGCTGGATAGCATGCATTTATTTATTCATATCGCCTCACAGGCTCCAAGAACGGAGCATTGTGTGAGGGGTTGATTGCATAGATAACGGCAGAGTTCTTCAATACTTTTTCTGGTCATGAAACTTCCGCTTAGGTTTCATATAGGGTCAGAACTTGCCGCTAGAGGCATCGCTGGGCACTGCAGGGCACCGAACCACGGCGAAGCCGCCTGCCCGGCCCAGCTGGCTTTACATGACGGGAGGCATTTGCACTCAATTACTCAAAAATTTCAGCAACAGTCGGTATAGCTTTCATTCCAATCTAGTCTAGCAAAAATATGACGACCTTCCATCAGAGAACCGCAGTGAAGGAAATGACGACGCAACGACGTACAGATACTTCTCCGAAGCAGACGATTAGTGTAGAACTGCGCGGCTTCTTGTTTATTCTGAATTGCTCCTGTAACATTTTTGAACGTTATGCGGCGCACTAACACCTTGTAGACGGGATAAACGCTAGCAGTGATGCCAGAAGAAAGCGATACGCGCTACAAAAGGACATTTGATTGTCTCCTGCCTTCCCATCTTTGCATTCGACCTCAAATCTTGAAGCGCGTAGCCGCTAGCTTTCAGTTGGCGGAATACGAGCAGAAACATGACCGCAGTTCCCAATAAGCACCTCCTAACTGTTGTCTGACAGCTCAAGCGTGAGTCCGCTTTCAAGACGCGTATATATAGCTAGTGCTTTTGAATCTTGTGAGAAATGGGACAGCGCGATGCCCGTCCGGGCTCCGAAATAAGAATATGATGGCTTGCTAAACGGCCTTCTTACTTTGCCCCTTTTAGTCGGAGCTTTAAGAGTAGCAAGCAAAACCAGGATGGCCTGACCGACCAAAGACTGTGCTCGCTTCTGCATTTATGTGACACATAAGAACGCACTATGTTTCGCCCCGCCGCGGTGGCTCATTGGTTACGGCCCTCGGCTGCTGACCCGGAAAACGCGGGTTCGATCCCGGCCGCGGCGGCTGAATTTCTTGAAGGCGAAATTCTAGAGGCCCGTGGGCTGTGCGATGTCAGTGCACGTTAAAGAACCCCAGGTGGTCGAAATTTCCGGAGCCCTTCACTACGGCGTCTCTCATATCCCTAGTCGCTTTGGGACGTTAAACCCCCAATAAACAAACAAACTATGTTTCATCGTGTGACTTTTGCTTTAATTCAGCTTACGGGTATGAAAAGTGCTGTAACATTTTTGGCTGTCATGTATTAATGCATTAAATCAGTATTCGTTGTCGTTGCAAACATGCGAGGCAATGAGTTTCTGCGCATTTGTTTTTTTTAATTTACGACAAATTTTTTTGAAATACTTCCAGAACTAACTTGTAACTAGGAGAAATATGAGAGATGCAGCCTTAAATATATGTGCTCCTGCCTCTAAATTTGGGACCGCCTCGGTCTTCCCTCTGTTTTCCGGGATGAACCGGCGCCGATCGTCGGAAGATGGGCGTACGGCTTCGCCAGCGTCCTTCAGCGCTTGCGTCAGTCAAGGAGGCAGGCGCGCGGGGAATGACCGCTTTATGCGGCCTATAAGGCGGGGTGAAAGTAATTTGGTGGACGGTGCACGTGAGGGTAAAAAATACGGCGGCCGTGGAAGCGCGGGGTCGGGCAGAGCGTTTGGGCTAGTCGATGCATGCTGAGATAGAAGCGTGCACCAGGCAAAGATGTGATCGGCTAGCGATCGGGACTACGATCAGAGCCTACCATGTCAACCGTCGTTACTCCGAGGCCCCGCCAGAAGCCAACATCAGGCATGAGCCCCACAACGACCCACCTTCAGCCCTACTCTCCTTCGAATTTGGGATCGCCATCCCTGCAGCTAAGCACTCGTTTCCCCTCTATATTGACCTCTCTTTTTTCTTCCTCCCTCCATACCTCACTTTCAATTGTATTACGAGTTAACGTCTTCTAAGTTCTTATTGTTATTGTCACTAGTTCTGTTGTCATTGCTCTTATGTCCCATACCACAAACCGTTACTTTGAACTCGTCTGCATTTGTTCAGTTGTGTATTCGTCAGTGAACCATCTTCTGTATCTTGGGCTCCTTGTGAAGCTGTTGTAACAGTGCATTGTTTGTAGCAGGCACCTGTGTTAGTAACTGCCGTACGCCTCATGCATACGGTCAGCGGCTCATCAGTCATGGACCATATCTCTTATCTGCGTGTCTCTCCACGTCAGACGCACGTCAACTCTCCCCGTCAGACGCAAGACAGCCCGCCTATCTTTCCTTCACCAACTAATCCACGGAAAACTATGCATCTCTCCAGCCCCCTATGTGCAGTTTTCTGAAACGCGTAGAACTCGACGTCATCATAATCACACTTTAGCACCATACTTCGCGCATACTAACGCTTTTAAATTATCTTTTTTCCCGAGAACTATTGACGAATGGAACACCCTACCTCTACAATTGATATCGGCGGTTGATTTTGACAATGCACTTTGTGAGCTATTTTAGATTGTATATGTGCTACACTGTTGTGTGAATGTGTTTTTCTGCCCTCCCTGCCTGGACCCAATGAGGGTCTGCAGTATTGTGAAAATAAATAAATTAATTAATTTTTCTTGCATGCTAAGAGGAACTGTTGGTAGTTATCCCACCCTAAAATTCTATATGATTCGCACAGTAGGCGGATTGGCCAAATCCGCAGATTCCTAAGTGCCAATTTACCACTGACCCAGCTTACTTTTAATGCTCCTCAGAATGCACTTCACAAATTGTGTTTTATTTGCAATGCTCACACAATCAAAAAGCTATGAAGGATTACAAACGTTATCTACGTATTTCTGCACCATCGCATCCAATCTGCAAAAAAATGGGACCGATACACAGTAGGCATGAGAAAACCAATTATAAATAACTAGTGTGAAAGCAATAGCAAGTCGGTGTTAACAGACAGCCGTGTTTAATGTGTAAAGAGAGAAAAATATGATTAAACAGCTGTCATCAGGCATTCTGCATCAACATTTACAGCAAACTGCACACAAATACTTCTCAGAAAGCACTTTTTTGAACATCAGTGATGCATATCGCTGTACATACAGCCCAACAAAAGTTTGTTAAGTATTTACGCAATGAAATATTCATGACATGAGCTCCACAAAGACGAAAGCATACTTATGTAGATACAAGTAATTGAGATGTAGTAACTACTACAACAGGACGTGGCAATAGAGAGAAGCGATCGTCTTGTAGTAAACCTCATAAATACAACGCAGAATACAGCAATCATCAAATCTGCCAGGCGACTCGTGTATGCAAGCGAAGAAAAAATAGAATGTCTTGCTTGACAATGGAAACTTAATAGATGAAACTAAAAATAAAATAGTAATAAAATTAATATAGAGAATGAGAGTAATGTTTAATGCACTTGCATAGAAAAAAGATTTATACGAACTGTAATGCCTTTTTTGAGGCCAATATAGTGGCAGGAATCTTTGGCCATAACCATAAAAGCAGCCAAACAGGAATGATGTGCATGATGATTAAAAGGTAGTCTCCATTTGAAAAGGTAGTCTCCAAGGAAATGGACATTTGGTGCTAGGACTAACTTATGACACGAAAACTTGGAGACTAACAAATGTTAGGATAAAATTAAGTACATTTTAATTAGCAGATTAGGAATATTTCAATTCGCAGTGTAAATTAAAATGATAGTGGTAATTACAAGACAAAACAAGGAGTTGCATGAACTGAAGAACAAACAGAACCTAATAATGTTTTATTTTACAACACTGCCAGACGCTTTTTAGCAGCCTAAGCATCAGCGGCCAAAGAACAGAAAGAACACTTATGCATAAAGGCGCATGCGTGATACGAATACACATTGAGCTGTAATGACCAATAAACCGATACAAAAGCGGGCCGCAGCGGTGGCTCAGTGGTTATGGTGCTCGGCTGCTGACCCGAAAGACGCGGGTTCGATCCCGGCCGCGGCGGTTGAATTTCTTTGGAGGAGAAATTCTAGAGGCCCGTGTACTGTGCGATGTCAGTGCACGTTAAAGAACCCCAGGTGGTCGAAATTTCCTGAGCCCTCCACTACGGCGTCTCTCCTAGCCTTAGTCGCTTTGGGACGTTAAACCCCATAAATCAACCAACCGATACAAAAGCTTGCAGCGGCAGCAAGGCATGTGCAAAGTTCTACATACTCTTCTGCGTTTGCCAAAGATTATAGGGGACTACCGTCTTGTTGCACACAGCAGAAATAAACTCGAGTACTTTGGTTTGGGCTAGTTGGTTCGTAGCCATATTTGAAACAGAAAGGCCCAAATAGGACGAGGACAAGAAGGGACGCAAAACAACAGGACAGGCGCCAACTATCAACTCAGGTTTATTGCACCATTCCCTGCATTTATACGCGACGCCCAGCCGTATCACACACGCCAAGCACCAGGAAAAGAACATAAGAACAGCGTTAACATCCACAATCAGCATACAGATTACAGGCGAAGAGGTGACTGCCAGGAAAACACTTCAGAACAATAGACACGTCACCTAAAAAACTAAAATGTACTAACGTGTAAGCTACCTCACGAAAAAGAAGCGTACGTGTCAGTGAAAACACGGTACACATTAGCGTTAATTTTCTGAGCTTCATGCGTAAAGAAAACAAAACAAGGGACAATGAAAAACTCAAACTAAAATGTCCAGCAACAACGTGGAAAAAACGGTGCGCACGAAACAGTACTCGTGGTATAACAAAACAAGTGACACCATGAGTACTGTTTCATGTGTGTGGGTCCTCTGCTATTCATATACAGGGTTTCCCAGCTAACTCGGACCAGAATTTCTAAAAAAAACTAAGCGTTCTTCAGAACTGAAATCGCGTGGATATTGTTGTGGTATATCTAAAGTTACAGTACCATTTTTTTTCGCCCCTCCTATTTGAATAATTAGTGGAGATAAATAAATTAACTTTTCAAATATAGCTTGAAACGTTCAGGCGTCAATAGGAATATTGTGGAGCTCCACAAATACTGTCCAAACCAGGAACTTCAACGCGATTGTCTTAGCGTGGCCGTTTTATTCGGGAAAAAAAAAGCCCGCGAGTTTAAAAAATACCAAGTGACAGCGCGCTCCGTGCGCCCGAATGCGCCGCGATTACAGCGCTCTCATCCGCGTTTTGTAGAAAGCATCGCTGGCTTCGCGCCTTTCGTGCTGCCCAAGACAGGGCTTCGCGTTGTGCTTGGTTCCAAGATAAGCGCCAGTGGGTTCGGGTGGCAGTTGAAAGAAAGCACGGCTTCCGGGTTTCATCGTGATTGACACGGCGTTACCAAGCTTGTTATATGCATCTTTGATTGTCGGGATCTTGCTACCGAATTCGAACTCATGAGATCATCATCGTCCCTCCGCTTGCATTCTGCTCACGTGAGAGAACCGCCGCAGAAACGGGAGCCGTGCTTTCTTTCAACTGCCGCCCGATTCCACTGGCGCTTATCTTGGAACCAAGCACAACGCGAAGCCCTGTCTTGGGCAGCACGAAAGGCGCGAAGCGAGTGATGCTTTTTACAAAACGCGAATGAGAGCGTTGTAATCGCGGCGAATTTGGGCGCACGGAGCGCGCTGTCGCGTGGTATATTTTAAACTCCGCGGGCTTTCGGTTTTCCTGAATAAAAACGGCCACGCTAAGTCTACCTCGTTGGAAGTGCCTAGGTTGGACAATCTTTGTGGAGCTCCACAACTCTCCCATTGACTGCTGAACGTTTCAAGCTATATTTGAAAAGTTTATTTATTTATATCGAATGATTAATCAAATAGGAGGAGCGAAAAAAATGATACTGTAACTTTAGACAAACCCTAACAACATCCACGTGATTTCAGTTCTGAAGAACGCTTAGTTTTTTTATAAACCTTGGTCCAAGTTAGCTGGGACACCCTGTATATATTAATGATCTAATACACTTAGATAAAGGAGTTGAGTATGTAATGTATGCAGATGGCACCAGCTTCTTTTTGACTGGCGTAGATGTAAATGGCTTAGTGCCAAAAGGAAATGTAGTGCTACCTAAAGCGCATCTATGGTCTATCAAGAATTCTCTCTTAATTATCTGAAGTAAAGCAAAAGCTGAACTTTACAGGGCCAAAAATACGAAGGGCGAAAACACTTAGAAAATGCTCTGAGATTGGGGGTGAATGAAATAAATATAGCTGAGGCAGTAAAATTCCTTGGTGTTTACTTTAATGAATACATGCTATGGGATGCTCGTACTCAGCATCTGCAGACCAAGCTCTCTCGTACAGTCGGAATTCTTAGGAAATTGCAATATATGTTACCTGAGAGAACAAAAAGCTTCATTCGTATCTCGCGCTATTCGAATCCAATATAAGATATTGTAACTTAATCTGGGGTTGTACTACAGCCATCAATAGTAACAAAGGCTACAAAAAAGCGCGCTGAAAGAAATAGCAGATGCGCCTTCTTCTTCGCCTTCTACAAAACTTGGGTAGGGCCTAGTTGGTACATGACGTTGTGAAGGTAAAGGATGCGCAATCAAAGGACGAACCACGAAGAAAGACACAGGGACACACACAAGCGCTTGTGTGTGTCCCTGTGTCTTTCTTCGTGGTTCGTCCTTTGATTGCGCATCCTTTACCTTCACAACATCTTCGCCTTCTGGTCCTTTATACTCAAAATATCACATAAACTTTCTTCGCTTTATGATTTCCACCTCCTCCAACTGTACAAATCCTTTTCCGAACGTCGAATTCTGTTGTTAGTAGAAACTATCAAATTGCTTGAAAATATACATGCCAATCAAACTCTCCATCATGAACTGTGGCGTGTTCCACGTTCTCGCACTAATTACGGATTCAAACGCTGGATCATGCTTTGCCTACTTTGCTTAACCTTTCTTCCATTCGTTTGCTTTGGCACAAACAGATAAAAACTATATTTTCATTACAGCATTTTTCGCAGTATGTAATATTTCTTTGTGTTCATTATTATGCCTCTGTACCCGATAGCCTTGTCATTGCGATGCCTTCTTGGAAAGTCTTCGCATTGGAATGTTTTCCTTTTGTGTGTGAAATAAAATATATTATGTTTATTATACTCGTTTCGGTTGCAGATCAGTTGTGTATTCATATTGTTCGATTTTCTTTTTTCCTCAAATTGGGAACTAAATGTTTTGCATGAAACTACATACCTCTTCATTATTCCTGCCGCTGATCCAGTCTCGGAGAAGGGAGCGTCGTCAAGCGCATTATTACGGCCTTTTTCCCCTTCGCCTCAGCCCTGTGATACCTACATGCCTGAAATAAAGTTGACTTAACTTTACTCAACATTGTTAAACTTTAGATACTGACTTCACGTGCCTAATTCAATGATTGCTACTGTTTTATAGTTTGTATTGTTAAGGTGATTGCATTTTTTAGCTACACGTTGTCGCACTCATTTGCTATCGATTTTTTCTACTCTTCGTGTTATCATATTTTATCGGCTTCACCCTTGTCACCTAGTAATAGATGTATTTTCTTCAACTGATGGCTCCTTACACCATGTGACATTAACTGTTACATAGTCATTCAGTGTACATTATTTTTCTACCATCCCTTTTGAGATTTCATCCTCTTTTAGCATTATTTGTCTGCTATATGGTTTATCGCTTTTATGGCGCTTTACACAATGCGACGTTGACTGCTTCTGATTGCTTCTGCCACTGCCTTCATATATATTTTGCGCGCTTCGCTCAATAAAAATCATTTGTCAGTTCGGCCCTTTTCCTGTCCCATTGTGGTTGCGGGCACCTTCATTCGCGCTGCTTTGCTTATGTCAGAATTGACAACAAGGATATTTTTCTTGTCATCATCATCATGACTAGGCTCACTGCTGAACAAAAGAATCGCGTCACACTAAACCCGACAGTATAATCTATAAGCCGGTTCTCCTTTTCTTTCGCTACAAAAATGTACGCGATAGGGTAAGCTTTCTATCCGTGAGCTTCCGAAGCCTTATCGGGCAAAAAAAAAGTGCCTTCAGTATAAAAATTCCCCTATTGACTGCAGGGAAGTAACCTCGCATGACCGGGTAATCGATTACCACTTATCATCATGGTTTATTAACCCTTAAGGGTCCCTTAGGACCATTGGGTCAAGGTGGGGATACATTGGTTGGAAGGTAGTAAAATCTCCATGCCAGATAATTCCAATTGGCTGGAGGAAAGTGGTTTCACGAGATCCATGTCAGTCCCCACTAACCACCAGCTAGATGACCCGAAGGGATGTCTGCTTGCGGGCAGACAGACGTGTAGATCAGCTGATATCACTATGCACCGATGGGACAAAAGTCAAGTAAAAGCACGAATATCGTCCAAGGCCACCGGTTTGTCAACACATGATGTAATTAGGTCCCCTGTGAATTTTATATTTCCATTTTACTGCATTGCAGCTAAACAAATTACAGCGCGTATGAATTGCAGAAACCGATGTCCAAGCAGTGCCTGTAGGGAACTTCTCTATATTCGGCGATCTGTTAGGCCAGAGGGAGAGAACTTGGCCGACCCCTCAGGAAGCCGGAACGGCGCGACGTCTCAATCGACCCTCTCGTTCGTGAACAGGCGTCCCTGGGTGAGCGCCGTTGAGGCAGCCAACCCTTCTAAGTACGCGTTCCCTGATAGCTTCCGGGTTTAGCACTTCTCTAAAGGCTCGGGAAGAAAAACGCTAGTCGCAAGCTTTGCTTCGGGGCACAGCCTTCTGCCGATTTCCCGTCAGACGCCCACAGGGCTCAGCACCCACAATACACGCAGAAATGGCGGCAAAACCAAACTCTCTTTCAGTCGCGGGCGCAATGCTTTGCCCGGGAATAAAGCCTTTCGGTCGACATTGCAGAAAAGACCCGCGTGCGTGTCCACGGAGCGTAGTACAAGGGGGGCAGGCTCTCACAATGGGCGTCTGGGTTCCGGCGCCTGAAAGCGGCGCGGCGGCTATTCCCATGAATGGACACCGCCCACGGCCTGCGCACACGCACATGCGTCTTTGCAGAGGAGCCGCCAGCCTCTGCTCCGTCCAGCCACCGTTTGGGCACAACAGGGGACACCCGCTTCCTGCAGACGTAAACAAGGTTGTCCTTTGCTCCGGCGCCCAGACAAACACGTCACATAGGGAAAAAAGAACTCAAGTTCATTGTGGGGACACTGCTCTGAAAGGGGTCTTGAAAGGCGTCCAGTTCGATCACCTTTTCGCAGCGCTGGGTTCAGCGACACAAAAACCAGTAATCGTGCATACAGAAGGGGTCCGCTGTTGTATTCCCTCAGGTATTTCCTGGACACCTTGAAAAAACATTATTTACGCAGAGAGTGGACAGAGCGAGAGAGAAAAACTTTCAAAAGAAAGTATTTCTCCTCTTCCCCATGATACTACCCTGGAGTGCAGTTTCTTATTTACTGTGGTATACACACGCGCTGGCGACCGCGCTTCCCTCACTGACTGCGGATATTGCGTGGCGTTGCTCCAGTCTGAGCAGCGCTGATGTTTTTACCTTACGTTGTCGTGACACTTATTCCCGGCACCACTTCATCTTCCGTAATCCGCCTCGTTGGCACTGAAGCGAAATTCAGTTTTGCAGGATGGAACATGTACAGGCACCCGGCGCCTTATTAGATTATCCTGATGTTCCAGTACACGTACCAGCCGGGAGCAGAATTGCGCTAATTCCCGTCACTGTGATCAAGCCATCGCCGGCAATGTACGTTACTTCGCATGTTTTTCGTTAGCCTGCAAGTTAACACCGAACATAATAAAACGCGTTTTTCGTGTATTCCATAAATTCCATAAATAAGACTGAAACGCGATAGCTCCCGCTCTTTATGCCATGGACATGACGGCATCACTCCGCACTGCTCCTAGACCCCCCTGCGCAAAGGGGACTTTCTACTCCGCTTCCTCAAGGACGAATGATCATGTCAGACTCACTCACATCGCTCCAGGTGGCCTTCGTCAGAAGTGCAACGCTCCCGTTCTACAGAATGGAAAGCTCGGCTTGTTGTAGGTTGTTCATGATAGAATTAGTGGGCGCGAACAAACAGAACACAGACAAAAAGGCGCCTGTCCTGTGGTATCTTCTTTGTGTTTTGTTTATTCGCACCCACAAATTCCATCATGACCTCCCGTTCTATCCGCGTAAGGCATCCGCCACTGGTGCTCCTGGGATTTTTCAGGTACTAACGATGCTACGGGGCGCTGGCAGCCTTGTACTCTAATGACGGGACGACGACCATGCCGGCTTTTTCACCTGACGAGCTTCTTAACGCTTTCGCTTTAAAAATCGAGATTCTTTTTGGATGTGACGCTGGTCCTGTCATGTTTGTCTCTCTTTTGCCCACGTTTTTTTGCGCCGTTTTCCTCCTGAATCATGAACCAACTCGCCCAAACCACAGTCGCCCAATTCTTGGCCATATTTCTTTCGGATGGGTTCTCCGATTCACCCAGATTTTGCGGCATCGCGACATGAACGGGATCGCCATGCATTTAATTACGCTGCCAGTTAAATTCTCGCAGTAGCCTGCGAATTTCTACCGCAACCACGAAGTGCAACGCGCCGGATGTTAAACAGGGTGTCTCGTTGCCTCGTCGCCCTCAGTAAATCCCCCACATGCGCCGCCGTGTCCCCAGTGCTAAGGTAACGGTAACACAGTACAGGCTGCAGCTGATACTGCTTTGTGCCAGCGCATCAAGGTTCGGCGAGATTTCTGCGTACCCTTCAAGAGCTGCAGGTGAAGCTGTTTGCTTCTCGAGGTGAGCGCAGGCGTAGTCGCGGAGACACAGATTGATTGATTGTTATTTCGTTGAGGAAATGTCTGCCTCCCTCTCCTTGGGCCAACTGCTTTGCGCTGTTGGGGGAGGAGAATGTCCGAGAAGAAAGCAGCAGGGTTTGAGGGCGCTGAGTGGACGCTGCGGTGTCTACAGGTGCGAAAAGGCCGCTTGTCCACACTGAGAAGGAGGAGCCGTTACACTAAAGCTTGCATGCTCCCACTGATACCGCATCGTGGGCCGCTTGTGCCTATTTTTACCGGTAGGTGTCCGGCGGTGGCTTTCGAACCAACCACATCCCGCCGCCGAGCCGAGCCCACAAACCCCTAGAGCACGGCCCCGATTGCCATGGGGGTTCGGGAGGTGCTTGGTTTGATCCCGAGTGTCGCAAAACCTTCCGAGTGAGCAAAACATTTTCTCTGGCGTGATGCTCGGTTTTCCTGAGGTGAGAAGCATGGGTAAAAGATCTTGAACAAAACTGAGACCTTTGAGATAGCGTATTCCTGCAACATCTCTATCCCTGTCTTTTTTTTTTTGCTCTGTCGTTGTTTTCAGTTACGTACCAACCCGCCCAATTCGACCCAGTAATGACGAAATGTCCTTCAGTAGAGTTTGTTGCTGAGGTAGTTGGTATTCTCTAATTAAGTTCATAGTAAACAGCGCAAATCCACAAGGCCAAAGATAGAAAGGGAGAAGAAGGACGGGAAACAAGACGAACACAGCGATGACTCACAACTGTTAATTCCTAGCAGGAGCAAACTGCATACCACACGTGAAAACGATAGAGGCGTGTTATATCAAGAAAGCTGGTTCAAAACGTTTTACTAGTTAGTTATATTGATTTTAATGGTGCAAAAGCAACTGAGGCTATGATGCGCCAAACACAAGGTTAGAGTTTTTGTTAAAGGTGAAGCTTTCTATACTTAGAGTTTGTTTAAAATGCTGGCTTCCTTGAGAAACGTAAAAATACATGAGATGTCAACCAGTGCTCGATCACCTAGAAATAACATGGGGTGTAATGGGATGCTTTCCCTGTAAAATGTTGTAAAATATTTCTTTCTTAGTTATTCTAGTTTTATACATGAAATTAAAATGTGGTTCACTGTGAGTTCAGCACCGCACATTTCACAGAGAGGTTTGTTTTGTTTGGTTAGCAGAAAGTTGTGCGTGAGGTGGGTGTGTCCAATGCGGAGCCGACATAAAATAACTTCGGTAAAACGTTCTTGATGTTTACATGATTGCCATTCCCCTAAAATGGGCTTAGCAGAATGTAATTGGTTGTTTACGCGCTCTTCCCATACTGCCTGCCACTTATAGCTGAGTTTACTGTAGATAAACTTTAAGCAATCCCTGTGCGGTGCGCTCACTTGTTTTATTTGACCATTCCGGGATTGTGCAGCGCATACATCTGCTTTCTCATTGCCCACAATTCCAACATGGCTAGGAACCCAGCAGAATTTAATGTTATGCTTTTGTATTGTGAGTTTAACTATGTTATGTATGATGTTTCCTATTATGGGTTCAGCAGCATTCCGGAGTGCAGTGCTTTGAGCATACTGAGGGAATCGGTGTAAATGATGCTATTTTTGATGTTCTCTCTTACTATTTTTTCTACAGCTACAAAGATGGCATAACACTCAGCAGTAAAAACTGATGCGCATTCTGGTAATCGCATTATCTGTTTAGTATTTTCTTGGATTACTGCACTTTCAACGTGACTTCCTGTTTATGAGCCATCGGTATAAAATTCAATGTAAGTGTCATACTTTTCTTGCAGCGCAAAAAATTCCTGTAATATGTACTCGTTTGGCGTTTGCTTTTTGTCTAAATGTGTCACCGTGAAGTCCCATACTGAAGGCAGGCTGTACCATGGTGGCAAATATTCATTCCTTTGTGCAATATTCGGTGAGCAGTCTAGTACTGTTAGCTCTTCACATTCGTCTTCAAAGCGCAGTATTAATGGTCTGATAGAATGTGTTTTGTTGATGAATAATCTTTTAGATGGGCACTTGGTGACAACTGGATGGCAGAGATGTTTCGGAAGAGAACGGATTTTTAAGACGCATGTGCATGTAAGTGCGATTCTTCGGTCCTCAAGAGCGGGCTCATTAGTTTCAACGTATAGGCTGGCTACTCGTGATGTTCTGTATGCTCCAGATGATAGACGCAAACCAAGATTATGAATGGGGTCTAATCTTTTCAAGTAGGATACTCTTGCCGAACCATATACTATGCACCCATAGTCCAGTTTGGAGCGCACCAGAGAGCGATATATTTGTAAAAGACTTGCTCTATCGGACCCCGTTTCCGTGAGAGCACTTTTAAGATATTGAGGGTTTGGGAAGCTTTCTTTTTAAGGTTATTAATGTGTGGTAGAAATGTGAGTTTCTTGTCAAAAGTTACGCCTAAAAATTTGTGTTCTTGTTTAATTGGTAGCGCAGTATGATTCAGGTATAGATTGGGATCGACCTGCAGGCCTCGTCGCAATGAAAAAAGAACAGCTACTGTTTTTTTGAGGAGAAAATTTAAACCCATTTCTGTCTGCCCAAGCACCTAGTTTATTTAGTGTCATTTGTATTTGTCTCTCACAGGTTGATATGCTAGAGGACGTGCACGCTATTTGTAAGTCATCTACATAAAGTGAATACATTATGGACTTGGGTATTTCTTTAGCTAATGAATTCATTTTTATTACGAAGAGTGTCGTGCTTAGAATGCACCCCTGGGGTACGCCGTTCTCTTGGGTGAAAGTCATGGAGAGAGTTGCTCCTTGGCGGACTCGGAATGTGCGGTTAGCCAGGAAGTCGTTCAAGCAGTTCAGCATCCTGCCGCGGATACCTAGCTCTGCTAGGTCACGGAGGATGCCGAACTTCCACGTGGTATCGTAGGCCTTCTCCAAGTCGAAGAAGACCCCAATACAGTGCTGCTTGTGGATGAACGCCGCCCGGATGGTGTTTTCTAGGCGGACAAGGTGATCTGTGGTAGAGCATGCTTTTTTAAACCCACATTGGTGTGTATCTAATAGTTGCCGAGATTCAAGTACGACGGTCAGTGTCACAAAGTGCGCGCATGCTTTATTTTTCTTCTTTCTTCTCCGACCAAAGTGGCCACGGCTGGCCACGGCGCCGGTAGTATGCGGGCATGTCGCGACGCAGCGGCGATGACTTTGCCTCCCCCCGCGTGGGCGTTGACCCCTCGCGACGCTGGGGGGGGTCAAGACTACGCCGCCCCCCTCCTCAGGATTATCGCCGGGAAGCGATTGCTTTCACGAGGGGGGGACGCTAAGCGGCCGTTCAATTCCCTAACACCCGTCCCAACCTTGAGAAGTTAACATCCCTCCTCGTTAGGACCATACCTTTCCTTCGCGTCCCCTTCAGTTTCTTCATGCTTCTTCTCCCCCCTTCTCAACATCTGTAAATCGTTGGTGCACGGGGCCGAGAGGATTCGTTTGCTTTTATTTGTTTTTTTTTTTGTCACGTGAACACGGTGGCGGGAAAATCATGACCGAGTTAGTTGGTTTTGAGATTTCGGTGCGTGCCGACGTGTGTAGGGTCAGCCAGGGCAGTGGTCGGCAAGCGAGCCTAGGCGGTGTCTGACGCGTAGAGCGCGGCGACGGCGGCCCCGAAAGACGCGTGGAAGACGCGTAACCCGGGGCCCAAGTTCGCCCGTATCCGCATCCCCCCCCCATCAGCACCGCGCGCTGCCGCAGCCCAACGCTCCCTGCGACCGGACCTTGCCACTACGCAGCTAAGTCACCGATTCTCACCACTCGCTCTGCTCTTTTTCTTTGTTCTGTCGCTGTTCTCGTCCTATTCTTTTGTATATTGCTTTAATCGTGTAACCTTGTTGTATAGTTCTCGCCCTGTTGTTTTCCTTCTTATTGTTAATAGTTGTTTGTGTGCTTCTGATTTTGTGCTTGTAATTCGTGTCGCGTCTCTGTATTGCCGCTGTTTTGCTGGGTTTGTTTTGTACCCTTTTGGTTGCGGTTGTTTGCTCGAGTAAAGGGCTTTCTAAAGAAACTTGCCTACGCCTCATGCCTCCGGTCAACGGCTAATCAGGCGTGGCCTCTATCGCCGGTCAGCAGTCTAACCTCATCTTCCGCACGCGGGGTGGAGAAATTTGTCGCTCCACCCCCTCCCAATTTACGGAGAGTGCAGTGGTGGGCAGGTTGGCCCGATTAATTATAACTTCGGCGCCAATCAAACATCTAGCCGCCCACCATATCGTGACAATTGGCGTCCGCGGACAGTGCAGCGAGCTGTGGAGCGCCCCGAACCTCATGACGATGAGGAAAGAAAAGCAGAGCTCGACGGACCGGTCGAAGTCGAGGAGCATTGCTCGGACTCGTCGGCTGTAGAGCCTGACAGAGAGGATCCTAGGATTGTCTCGGTTCCTGAGAGGCTGAGAGAGCCGCAAGGAGGGGAGTGTGACGACCTTGATGTCGTCGAAGAACCCGAGGCCGAGCTCGACGGAGCGGTCAGAGTCGAGGAGCATTGTTCGGACGCGTCGGCTGTAGAGCCGGACCGGGAGAACGGAGCCCAGTTGTGCCCCGTAGGGGAATCAGCGCATTACCGTGATGCCGCAGTTCCCGCGCGGCTAGAACCGCGACAAGCGGCCGAAACAGGATCGGTCGCTTTGACGGGTGAACCGTTCTCGGAGCAGCGGCCAGGTGTGCAGATGGATGTACAGTCATACGTGGGGGTAGGGCGAGCCGGTTGCTGCGAGACTGCCGTTTCCGCACAGCCAAGCGCACAACCGGCAAATGACGTACAGTCAGTAACTTCTCGCCAGGGTGGCTATTCCCATGAGCGGTCAGGTTACAATACTCTGGCCGTGTGCTGCTCGCTGAAGGAGACGAACAAGCCTAGCAGTAAGGGACAGTGCCCGCTTCCTTTTATTGCATGGCAGGAAGGAGGAGAAACCTATGAAGGGTTTCTCAAAGGCGACAGAGAAAAGGCGCGAAACGATCGCATGCGTCTTACAAAGCTATCCCAAAAGCTAGACGACCAGAGACGCGCTCGCGTTAGAGCACTACGGTGGAAGCGTCATATCGCCGACGCTCGAGCGATCTTTCGCGATACCTGCCGCACAGTCGAAGTAGGCGGAGGAAAATTCCTGTCTGGAAAGTTCCGCACCAAGAAGTACGGTGAAGTCCCCCTCAGTGCCGTACTAAAGGAAGACAACAGTCCGGCACTCATTGCACTCACCGGAACCTAGGCGATCACGAGCTCCGAAGCTCCTTTCCGCCTAAGTGGTCATTCCTTTTCTTTTTCTTTATATGTTGTGGCCTTTTTTGTGCTTGGAATGTTTGGCAACGCAAAATCTGCGGATGTTGTGTGCAGTGTTGAACTGTTTCAATTCCAAGTGCTGTGTGGAACAGTCTGCAGTGACTGTGACGTGACTGCGTGAAGTGTGCAGTGCGCGACTGTGCGAGCCATCGTGGGAAACGTTGTGCGACGAAGAACTGGTGCGCGCTCCTAACAGTGGAGTGCGCGTTAATTCATCTTCGTTTGCTGGCTCGGCAAGACGCAATTGTGCATGCACGACATTTGTGTATTTGATTTTGAAATGTTATTAAGAATAACATTCTTTTCGTGGGGGTTGTGTCACAAAGTGCGCGCATGCTTTATTTTTCTTCTTTCTTCTCCGACCAAAGTGGCCACGGCTGGCCACGGCGCCGGTAGTATGCGGGCATGTCGCGACGCAGCGGCGATGACTTTGCCTCCCCCCGCGTGGGCGTTGACCCCTGTCGTGCCGGCGCCCACATTTCGCTGGCGGGCCTGTCTAAACAAGCGCTGCGCGCTCGCCGACGCTCAAAGCAGGCCCAGACTTTCTCGGACAAGTCGCGACATGCAGCGTGACTCATCCCGCCGCCGCGGCGCCGACACGGACCCTTCCTCCTCTCCTCCTCTCCGTCGGTGCGAACTCCTCCGCCGCTCGCCGGCTCTCGACCATTGGTCTAATTTGAACGGTGGCCAGTGATTGGAGGATTTGAACGGCTGGCTGCCGTAACCGTTACCAGCGGCTATAAAAACGGAGCCGCGCTGAACCCGAGCAGCAGACGGGCAGCAGAAGAGCCATCACGCCGGAGCTACGCTCGCCGCCGGGGCCGCCCTTCTTCTGTGTGCCTGCCCGTGGTGCTCATGACCCTTGTATCATGTAAAAGCCCTTGTACATACTGTACATAAAGTTCATTTGACTCACCGTCGCCTCGACCGTTTCCTGGCTCGGACTCCCAGTCCCAACAGTGGTGGCAGCGGTGGGATGCCCCAGTCCCAACAGTGGTGGCAGCGGTGGGATGCCAAAGTCCCAACACCCCTCGCGACGCTGGGGGGGTCAAGACTACGCCGCCCCCCTCCTCAGGATTATCGCCGGGAAGCGATTGCTTTCACGAGGGGGGGACGCTAAGCGGCCGTTCAATTCCCTAACACCCGTCCCAACCTTGAGAAGTTAACATCCCTCCTCGTTAGGACCATACCTTTCCTTCGCGTCCCCTTCAGTTTCTTCATGCTTCTTCTCCCCCCTTCTCAACATCTGTAAATCGTTGGTGCACGGGGCCGAGAGGATTCGTTTGCTTTTATTTGTTTTTTTTTGTTTGTCACGTGAACACGGTGGCGGGAAAATCATGACCGAGTTAGTTCGTTTTGAGATTTCGGTGCGTGCCGACGTGTGTAGGGTCAGCCAGGGCAGTGGTCGGCAAGCGAGCCTAGGCGGTGTCTGACGCGTAGAGCGCGGCGACGGCGGCCCCAAAAGACGCGTGGAAGACGCGTAACCCGGGGCCCAAGTTCGCCCGTATCCGCACCCCCCCCCCCCCCCCCCCCATCAGCACCGCGCGCTTCCGCAGCCCGACGCTCCCTGCGACCGGACCTTGCCACTACGCAGCTAAGTCACCGATTCTCACCACTCGCTCTGCTCTTTTTCTTTGTTCTGTCGCTGTTCTCGTCCTATTCTTTTGTATATTGCTTTAATCGTGTAACCTTGTTGTATAGTTCTCGCCCTGTTGTTTTCCTTCTTATTGTTAATAGTTGTTTGTGTGCTTCTGATTTTGTGCTTGTAATTCGTGTCGCGTCTCTGTATTGCCGCTGTTTTGCTGGGTTTGTTTTGTACCCTTTTGGTTGCGGTTGTTTGCTCGAGTAAAGGGCTTTCTAAAGAAACTTGCCTACGCCTCATGCCTCCGGTCAACGGCTAATCAGGCGTGGCCTCTATCGCCGGTCAGCAGTCTAACCTCATCTTCCGCACGCGGGGTGGAGAAATTTGTCGCTCCACCCCCTCCCAATTTACGGAGAGTGCAGTGGTGGGCAGGTTGGCCCGATTAATTATAACTTCGGCGCCAATCAAACATCTAGCCGCCCACCATATCGTGACAGTCAGTCTAATGATTATTACACTTTCGAAAGATTTAGCAATGCAGCTGGTGAGGGCTCTTTGTCTATAACTGCTAGGACTTGGTGGTTTTCCGGGTTTGAGAAAAGGTATTATGACTGTTTTTTTCCACTCGTCACGTATATTTCCAGTTATCCAGATTTTATTAAAGAATTTTAACAGTGCCTCTACAGCAGCCTCGGAGAGATGGGCAAGCATAGCGTAATGCACGTTGTCTGGTCCTGGTGCTGTCTTTTTTTCTAGAATATAATACATTATTTAATTCTTGCAGTGTGAGAGGCTGGTTGTAATCGTCATGTATACCTGCTCCGGATGGGAATTTTCGTTTTTCAGCTATTGCTTTGTGTTTCTGAAATGTGTTTGTGTAGTTGAATGAGCTTGAGATCTCAGCAAAATGCTCGCCCAGTATGCTGGCCTGTTCTTCTAAAGATGTTTGTGTCCCGGGTGCTCTCAAGAGAGGAAGTGTGAAAGGGGTATGGTCACCAGTAAATTTACGAACTTTTTCCCACATTTTCTTTAATGTTATTGAACTATTTATTGAGGAGGCATATTTCTGCGAAGAGGTTTTTGCTGCATTTTTTCGCACATATCGCGCTCTGGCTTTTGCCTCCTTAAAGGTAAGTAAGTTCTCTGCAGTGGGATATCGACGCAGAGCGCTCCAGGCCTTGTTTTGTTGTTTTTTTGCTAATGTGCATTCTTGTGTCCACCACACTTTATGTTTCTTTTGTGCAAGTCCTGTTGTTTGTGGTATAGCGAGTGTTGCGGCCGATATTATGCATTCAGTAAACTTCTCATTAATTTCATCTGTGCTGAGGTGGTCAGAAAATTCCTTTTCCAAAGTGGCACTTTTTGTAAAAAGTGACCAGTCCGCGAGGTGAATTTTCCAGCGCCGTGGCCTTGTGGGGATGATTGGAGTGGACGATGAGAGCCTGATGACAGTAGGTAAGTGATCGCTGCCCATGGGGTCATTTAAAACATCCCATTTAAAATCGTTAAAAAGTAATGGTGATGCGAAAGCTATATCGAGAAAGCTCATTTTTGCTGAGCTTGGGCAGCAATATGTGGCTTTTCCCGTATTTAAAAGACAGACATTATTCGAAAGTATAAAATCTTCGATTGTTCGGCCTCTAGAGTCACAGCGTTCGCTTCCCCAAAACGGAGAGTGAGCATTAAAATCGCCAACTACCAGAAATGGCTCCGGCAGTTCATCGATCAGGCCTTCTAGATCTTGGCATGTTAATGTGATGTGTGGGGGAAGATATACAGAACATATTGTTATGGTTTTGTAGCTGATGACGCTAACCGCAACCGCCTCAAGTTTTGTTTTCAGTTTGATTTCTTGAGCCGGGACGCCGCTTTGCATGACGATTGTGACGCCTCCCGAGAGTCTATTTGCATGCTCGCGATCACGCCTAAAAGTTTTATAATGTTTTAAGATATTTGAATGTTGTGGACCAAGATTGGTCACTTGAAGACATAAAGCTAGAGGCATCACTGACCCTAGAATATGTGTTATATCACTGTAGTTCCTCAACATTCCTCTACAGTACCATTGGACTACAAATGTCATGTTTGTGTTTTTGGATTGGAATGGAACGGAAAGAATTTACTGTTCTGGGCCCGTTACCGGGGTTCTGTCTTTTCTTCGCTCGTGAGAGCCGGTCCGCCGCTGCAAAGCAGGCGGAGTAGGAGTTGTATCCATCACCTCACCAGAGGTGCTGAAGGACCGCGAAGCCGCGGATGTGTTGGTGTCGGGCCTCCCCCGACGCGGGGAAGTCCTGCGGGATGCTGACTCGTGGGCCGGCACTCCCTGGCTTGGAGTTGGCAGAGCAGCCTTCGCTGTCTCTGCCTGGGGCGTGGATGGCCCTGCCACAGGCGCGGAGGAAGTGGCCGCGGCAGGTGCCGGAGTGCTGTGTGGTGCTACGCCCCTGCGCACCACATGAGCGAAGTTTGGTTTCGCTGTGAAGGAGAATGTGTTGGTAAGTGCAAAACGCTTTCTGGCTTCTTTGGATGAAATGTTTTCTTTGGTCTTAATGGTGATGATTTCTTCCTCCTTTTTCCAGGACGGACACGCCCTGGAGTACGCAGCGTGGTCTCCTTCACAGTTTGCGCAGCGTAGTGCTGCGTCGCATTCCTCAGACTGGTGATCCTTTGAAGCGCATTTCGCGCAGGTTTTGCGGCCGCGGCAGCTCTGTGAGCCATGGCCAAACTTCTGGCAATTGAAAAAGCGACGGGGATTGGGTATGTAATGCCTTACGTTGACTTTCAGGTATCCTACTTCGATTGTTTCGGGCAAGCTGCTGGTGTTAAATGTAAGGTCCATGTGTTTGGTGTCTATTTCCTTGTTATCCTTGCGGATTTTGATCCTGTGGACGTCAATTACATTTTGTTCGGATAGTCCTTGAAGCATTTCAGTTTCTCTTAGGTGGATAAAGTCAGCCTCTGAGATAACGCCTTTGACTGAGTTTAGGGATCGGTGGGGAGTCACGGAGACAGAGATGTCCCCTATAGAAGCAATGTTTGCAAGTTTCGAGCACTGGATGCTCTCGCGTAGTTCAAGGAGTAGGTCGCCGCTGGACATTTTGGATACCTTGTATCCAGGCCCTAAGGTATCTGTTAGGCATTTGGTAACAAGAAATGGGGATATGATTCGGGCTGAGCCATCCCAGGGGGGGCTTCTAGACATGCGTTTTGCCCTCTGTACATAGGCCAGACAGGGCGCTCTCTCAATGACAGGCTCAGAGAGCATGCCAATTCCTTGGGCTCAAATGGAGGCTCAAACCTGTCATTGCATTGCCTTAAATGCAAACACTACATAGAAAGGAATCAGAAGAAAAAACAGCAGTACCGCCCTCTCCTCCGTTCTACGGTGGTTATCGGGAGAGCTTCCGATAGGGTGGCCCGGGAAATTGTGGAAGCCCTCGAGATATCTAGTACGGCAGGCTGCGTGAGTAAGGCATCGTTAGCCCTTCTCAAAAAAAAAAAATGATTTTTTTCGCGGCCGATAACCCGCTTTCGTGTTCCTGCTTTCTGGGCATTTCCGCTGAGTTTGAATTGTCTTGTGCCTATCACTGATGCTATATTTGCTGTACCGATGTGCTCCCACACGTGTTGCACTGGCTGTCGTACGCTTGGGCCCTTTCTGTTTTTAAAGGCGATGTATCGTTTCCGAAAATACAGTTGCAAATTTGCGCTCCTGTGTGTGTACGTGTTTCTCCCTCCGTCTTGTGTCATTCTGCGCAAAGTTTTCTTGAATACGACGCAGTCACAGTCACAGAGTCAAGGATACAATCACAGTCACACAGTCAAGCACGGTAAACAGGCCACTAGAAAAGCGCCTATGCCCAATAAAGGAGCACGGGGGCGCCCTGTGCAGAGCTTGGGGAAGAAAAATTAAAGGAAAGAGAGAAATCAGCGTGAATAATTTGGGATTCCGTAACTTATGAGGTGAGCCATTTGAAGAAGAAGAGCACAAGCAGCAGGGTCTCGGAGAAAGGGGGGGTAAGCAGATGGTGAGATGTCTGACGAGAAATAAAATTTTAAACAAGAAACCAAAGAAGCAATAACGGAACAGTCCCATAAGTAACCACGGAGGTCTTCACATAACATTCCAAAGGATCAAGTTGAAGACGAAGGGAGGCCAAATTTTCGAAATAGAACGGAAATCCACCATGCCCAGTAAGTAGTAATAAGAGGATTCCTCTGTAGACGAATAGGGGGAATATTAAGTTTATCAGGGATCCAAGTGAATAATTCAGTGCCGCCAGTGTTCTCGCGCCAAAAAATGCTCCATAGAAGAAGGTTAGAAGGAAGTAAACGGGAACGCACGCAACGACCCGAATGGCTAGAAATATGTGAACTGCCAAAGCGCCCGGCATTGCAAGCAGCTTGGTCGGCTAGTTCGTTGCTGAAAATTCCGGAATTACCCCGGATATGAAAAAAAGAAATTGGGCGAGAGAAGACAAACGATAGAGATCTCCAGTACCTCTAGCATACCAAGAGCCAATGGAGGAAGAGCTCGACTGTGTGCAAAAGCAAGGCATCCTGGAGCCAACGCAACATGCCGTAATGGCCACACCTTTACTGTGGGTGCGCAAAAGGGACGGGGCATTTCGCGTTTGCGGCGACTACTGGAGCACTGTAAACGCAGTGGTCAAGAAGACGGCGTCCCCGCTATCGACAACCGCGGAGGAACTCGCGAAGTTACGTGGTGGCACCACCTTCTCAACGCTTGACCTCTACCAGGCTTATCAACAGCTAAAGGTCGACGACGAGACAGCCGTCTTGCTCACCGTCAACACCATCAAGGGATTGTTCAGGGTGAACCGGCTGCCTTTCAGAATATGTTTTGCGCCAGCCATCTTCCAGCGTATGATGGAGGCAACACTAGCAGGAATTCCAGGGGTGAGTGTTTACCTTGACGATATTGTTGTCAGAAAGGTTTACGGCTCAAGCAAGAGAAATGCCGCTTCGGCATCAGCTCAGTCGAGTTTCTAGGAAATAAGACTGACGCTAAAGGTGTCCACACGACCGAGGAAAAGGTCCAGTCAATCCTTCACGCGCCGAAACCGACTGACAAGACCTCTCTGCAGGCCTTCCTAGGGCTTCTATTATTTTATGATCGATTTTTAGAGAGCAGAGCTACGGTTGCCGCAGAGCTATAGGAGCTCCTCGAGAAGGAGAGGCCCTGGACGTGGGAGAAAAAGCACCAGGCTGCTTTCGATGCGCTTAAGAGGTTGATCCGAGAGGCAGAAAGTTAGGTGGGTGGATGAGATTGAGAAGTTTGCGGGGATACCGTTGCCGCAACTGGCAAAAGACAGGGTTAATTGGAGAGGCATGGGAGAGGTCTTTGCCCTGCAGTGGGTGTAGTCAAGCTGATGATGATGACGAAGAAGTTGATCCGATCTTCAACAGTGCTTGCGCATTATGACGAGACAAAGCCTCTCCTTCTGTCCGTGGATGCGTCACCATATGGCGTCGGCGCAATTCTCGCTCAGAAAGATACGTCCGGCAGAGAGGCTCCCACTGCTTTCGCGTCGCGAACTTTGGGAAGCGCAGAGAAAAACTACTCCCAGCTGGACGAGGAGGGTCTTGCGGTAGTTCATGGCGTGAGCCACTTTCACCTCTACATCGCTGGCCGGCACGTGACCGTATTAATATTTCGTCAACCGCTCCTGGGCATCATGGGAGAAAAGAAACAGTTACCTCAGGTGCTCTCACCTAGGGTGACTCGATGGTGTTTAAAGCTAGCCACGTACGACTACGATTTGGTGTACAAGCCTGGACGTCTGCACCAAAATGCTGACGCATTCAGCAGGCTGCCACTGCCCGCCCAAGTAGATGAGCCATACCACCTAGAGGTGTGCTCATGCTGGCTTCCACGCCAAGCTCCGAATTGTCCCTACGTCAACTCGCGGAAATGACCCAGGAAGACCCGTTACTATGCCGCGTAGTGAGAGCTGTCGCAACTGAAGAGCTGCACAGGTTGCCAAAACAGGAATTTTCGGCTTTCACTAAGCTTGAACCTGAGCTTTCGCTACAAGAAGGTTGCCTTCTTAGAGGTACCAGAGTGGTCGTTCCGGCGAAAGCGAGGAAAGACGTGCTCGGCGCGGCGCACTCTGGTAATAGGGGCATAGTTGCTATGAAGGCATGCGCCCGAAGCTATTTTTGGTGGCCCGGTGTCGACAACGACATCGAGAACCTGGTCAAAGGTGTGCGGCTTGCTGCCAGCATCAAAGCGCCGCCCAAGGCACCATTTCCCGATTGGAAGCACGCGACAGCACCATGACACAAAATCCACGCCGACTTCGCTGGCCCCGCGGAGGGAAGGATGCTGCTAATTGTTGTCTACGCGTACAGCAAGTGGCTCGAAGTGTGCTGCATGCAAAACATACAGTCACCGACCTTAATCGAGGAACTGCCAACCTGTTCGCGACTTTCGGCATTCCCGAACAGCTGCTAACGGCCAACGGCCCACCCTTTGTTTCTACGGAAATGGAAAATTTCCTAAAGAAGAACGGGGTAACGCACATAACAAGTGCGCCCTATCATCCGGCGACGAATGCGCAAGCCGAAAAAATGGTTTTCGGGACGAAGCAGGCATTGGCCAAGGACCAGTTTGGAACATTCGCGTGCAGACTGGCTCGATTTCTGCTCAAGCAGCACGCAACGATTTCAGCGACGACGGGCAGAACGCCAGCCGGTCGGGAGCTCACAACGGCACTCACACGAATTCAGTCACGACCTGCTGAAATGGCGACCTCTGACAACAGCGTGACTAATTCGCCGAGGGGAGTGCACGTAGGACAATCGGTCTTTGTCCGCAACTTCACACGAAGCCCTGCTTGGATTGAAGGAACCGTACTGAAGAGGCTCGGACATCGATCTTGGCTAATCAAGTCTAAAAACGGAACGGCTCGTCGGCACCTTGATCACATTAAGCCAGGTGCATCAGGTGATCACATTAACCTAGCCCGACGGAAGATCCGCCGCCAGACGATCGGACGAAAGGGCCAGCAGCAAGTAAACAACAATACACGGGGCCGGCTCCGCACGTGATCACGCTGCCAGCGGAAACTTCGCCTGCGCTCGATCTGCATAAAGCGCCCATCTCCGAACATGGAGAACCTGCGGTCAGTCTAGACGACCGCGCGACGCAACCTTGCGGGGACCGACCCGACGGGTCCACGCAACAGCAAGCGCTAAGGCCCCAGCGTGAACAGCGCCCACCCGACCCATGCGGTGACCAAATATAAGGAGGAAGGGATGTCGTGTTCGTCGACCAAGCGACGCAAGGCCGCTCCAGCAGCTCTGGCCTCCTTCGCGCGTACTCACCGGCGCCTTCCAAGAAACTAGCACGGGCCGGCGCTTCCACAAAGCCTATCAGGCGTCTCCCCCGACGACATCTGATCCCTACAGCCCCGTCGACTGACGCATTCCCCAATCCCTCTGACTAGGCACCATACTGTAAACTGTATCAGCTGTAAACTATTGGAACATATCATAAGTAAACATATACTAACTTTCCTCGAGGATAACGCGTTCTTTTATCAGTATCAGCACGGGTTCCGAAGAAGGCTATCTACCATAACACAGCTCATAGAAACGATACATGATTTTAGTTCAGCCATAGATGCCCAAGAACAAATAGATGTCATTTGCGTAGATTTTGCAAAAGCATTTGACAAGGTTCCACACAGTAAATTACTTTTCAAGTTACACAAAGCAGGAATTAGCGAAACCATTCTTAAGTGGATTAAAGCCTATTTAAACAATCCCAGGCAGGCTGTGCATGTGGATGATTGTTTTTCTTCTACATTAGAAGAATTTTCTGGCGTTCCTCAAGGATCGGTTTTAGCTCCATTACTGTTCCTAATTTATATTAATGATATTAACGAGGTTACCGAGTCTCCCGTAGAATTGAAGGTTTTTGCAGACGACTGTTTAATTCATTCTCAAATAACACAAGCTGCCGACCAAATTAGAATAAACCGTGTCCTTCATTCCTTCCATCTTTGGTGCGAAAAATGGGACATGGAAATTAATTACACAAAATCATCTTTTACGCATATAACTAATAAGAAGACAGTGCAGTTATTTTCTTATAATGTTGGAAAAAATAATCTAAAAATGTTGATACCTTCAAGTATTTAGGCGTCACAATTGCACATAATCTGCAGTGGCATAAACATATTAATGATGTCTGCTCGACAGCTTCCCAAAAACTTTACTTCCTGTGGAAGAAATTGGAACATGCAACAAAAGATGTCGAACTGATAGCTTACAAAACATTCATCCGCCCATCCTTGGAGTACGCTTGTGTTGTCTGGAGCCCGCACCAAAAAGTTCTAAAAGATAAACTGGAACGAATTCAAAGAATGGCCGCTCGTTTTATTTCCTCAAGATACATAAAGAAGGGATTCAGTCACGGAAATACTGAACTCATGTGGGCTCGAGTCACTTGAAAATCGAAGGAAAAAATCAAGACTAAAGCTTTTATTTCAAATAATTCAAGCGCACTTTAATATAAAATCAGATAGATATGTTCAGCCTCCGGGAAGACGGAGCGCGAGAACAAACCACACACGATCAATCAAGCCTTACGAGTCACGTGTTGATGTTTTTCGTTACTCTTTTTTTCCTGATGTGATCGAAACTCTGAATGGTTTGCCTGTTGAAGTTGTCGAGCAATCAGACGTGCACAAGTTCGAACGTTCTATCGACCTTTTGTGTCAGGGGCACCCAACTTGATGTTGTGATATATAAATTTTGTATGTTGTACATTGCATTGTATTCCCTCCCTGTAACGAACCTCAAGCGAGAGTCAACAGTATCAATAAAAAAAAATGGCCTTGTGTGAATGACAGCGATGGTTATGCGCGTAGGTTCACCTCCTATATAGCGTTTGCTTTTCGGTCTCGAAAAAAAAAGTTGGAAGTCTGCGCCTGTGTTGTCGTTTGTGTTCCTCGTTCTCCTGTCCTGTCCCATTTGCGCAGTACTAACTTTTTATCTGAAGCGAGGAAGGCCAACTTTGTGGCTGAGAAGCCCGAAGAACGGGAAGATTGACTCGCCGACGACTTGAAGCGGAGAAGCGACGTCAACGAGCTCCGAACGAAGCCGCCGCCTCGACGTCTGCTGAACAACAGCCGATGGAAACCAGAGTCAGAGAGACGGACTAACCACGTGATTCGTATCAGCGAATTTTCAGCTGCAACTAGGCAGTTTCACCAGAAATTAACGGACAACCCGTTAGAAGGGTTCGCGTACACACTAGCTTTAACCCAGCTAAACCATCAGAAATTTTTTTTAGTCTTGTCTTATACCCCTGTCACACTAGCAAATTTAATGTCATTCGAATCGAATGACATTAGCACCTAATGTCATTAATCCACTGCTACACGGGAACATGTAACGTCATTAGGTTCGAATGACATTCGCCACCGAATGAGTTAGGGGAACTCATTCGCATTCGATCTCGAACCGAATGCGTACTCTGGACACCAGATACGCAGCAGGAACAAGCGACGCGAAAAAATAATGTGCACACTGCCAAACCTGGAAAGTCCATTTATTTACTTCTGCTGAAAAAAAGTTAATGTTGGTGTGAATCTGTTCACACTAGAGGCTGTCGTGGATAGCTATTACTCTCGGTCTCAGTAGCCTACAGCAACGGCCGAGCGCGAAGCAGCGTCTTTCCCGCGACCGTCGGTCATTTTGGGATGCGTGATTCTTGCTGGTTGGCGTGCCATGTTCGTTAAGCTCGAAGGTACTTAAAGACGTAACTGAGCGGTTCACCTTTTGGAAGTATTTCCAAGCTCCGCGTGTGTCCGCGCGCCGCCATGTCGGCCATTTTGTTTGTTTACATTTATCGAATTTGTGGTTAACTTTGTACTTGGCTCGGCTTTTGATGGCTAAAGTTGTGCAGAATGGCCGCAAGTAATATTTTAAGCCTATAATAAGGCACACAAATGTTCTCACCCGCTTTTGAAACACTGCACAACAATTTCAAACATCTCTTATGGGCGCTGATGTCGTTCAGTTGGACTATTTTTTTTTTCACTGATCGTCGACGCCATCATTTTCGAATGACATTATTTTTTCCCGTGTAACACCGAAAGAGACCGAATGGCATTCGATGCATCGAATGCCATTAGGTTCGAATGACATTAAATTTGCTAGTGTGATAGGGGTATTAGAGAGTAAAACTCAATGCCGGCTCAGACGAAATATATTTGGCGAATGTTATTGGGCGGAAAGTAGGCCAAATAACATAAAACTACGTGAAAGTGCTGCGAGGTGCAGCGTCTCTGCGAGAGAGAGAGGGAGTGTCCGGGGATGCCAGCTGAAGCTGTGCCCGGCAAACTGGCAGTGCATCTCCTTACAACAAACTGCTTACCTTGTTACATACCATTATTTGGCCTTTGAGTCCTCTCATAGAATGAGAAGAGCAACCGTTACTCTCACAGGCCGGAGAAAAGTTTTCACCCTTCTCCGAGTCGCCGATTTCAACTCTTCCTTTCGCATCATGCCGTCTAAACCGGGTAGAACATTCACAGTGAGCCCCATCGGCCACTCGTTTGAGGTGAGCTTTACAGTCTGTGAGGTCTACGAGGTGACTTGCCTTGAGATCGCGAGTGGAAGAGTGCCACTTGTGGGGCCCTCCAGCGTAGTTAGAAACTCATGTCGCCAAAGGTATCAAGCCAGATAGACTGCGAACCAGACGCCGCTGTAATCAGTCCTTTATACGAAGACGCCAGTTAGCAATGCGTTGCGGCTGAGAATCTCGGCCAGAAGCAATGCTGCAGAGAGCACTCACTTTGTGTGAGGGCCCAGGATCTGTCCATCATGGAACCAGTGGCCTTGAATTAATTATTGCTTAGACCGCTGCCAAGTAGGTCACCATGACCCCGTTAGTCAGGCGGCCAGAGCTGGCCTCGAGAAGCATGGCATCCATAATGCGGCGGGAATTTACGACCATTATTTGTTAGCGAATCACGGGGGAGGGAATTCTGCTGTGGAGAGCTTTGCTAAAGCAGTGGACGCCGTAAGTCTGTTTACACGGCCTGTTTTTAATATGACGATGTCGTCTATTAGCGCACTGGTTTTATAGATTAAAATTCACCGCTGTATTTGGGTTACTTGCCGGGTGTCAGGACGGCTGATATAAGGGCGCACAGAAATGTTTTTCTCTTGCTGTAACATGATGAAGAAAAGTATTTTGGGTACATCTTTGCCCATAAACGATAAGCTGGAAGTGAGCGCTTGTGGCGTCTGCGTACGTCTCTGTCCTCGTCTGTGTGTGCTCGTACCTGACCTGGGATCTAAAATGATATTTTCATATGAATTTCATTCTTCACAACGTCAACTGTTCCCTTTTTTTCTGTAGTAGTTTTTGCTCTGCTCCTATCACGCTGACACTTTTCGCAGTAAGTTACAATATGCTGCACCTATTCAGGGCTTTAGCACGGGTGATCTAATCAGCTGTCTGGAGTTAATTCAGAATGACTCTGCTGGCTTTATTGCTCAGAACTACAGCTTCACCTCAAGGGTGACTTCGGTGAAGTACACGGTAGAGTTGACATCCCTTGCTTGCCGGCAAACATACGTTTGTTTTCGCTTATTTCAGAAGACGATGTGCCACAGAGATCTTATATTCCCTGCACCATATGCCTCACAGAGACTTGATCCATTCTGTTAAGGTGGGTACTTATTCCCTTTTTCAAAGCAAAATATACACCCTAATCTTTCATTCCTCCGGCAGCAAATCTCTCGAACACCTTTTCCGGATCTACGGCCTCACTCATTCACATCGATGTTTCCACTGCACTTTAGCTAAAATTGTAATATTAGCATTGCAGCCATTATGTGCATAAACTCTATGTGTTCAACATCTCCCCTCCTCAATGCCTTCAGCCTTGGTGGTAATAAAAACAAAAAAGCCAAAAAATTTAACGGCTGCTTCCCGCTCAATAGCTAGGCACTGCTTCACAAGTACGGCTTCCAATAGCTGCTGCGGCGCAGGCGCCATTGCGCCAGTATGCTTGTTGAGTATGCTTGTTGAATTGCGCCAGTAAAATATGTTGAATGCAGCTCTAACAAAAAATTGATATCGTAAATGTCCCGTCCATTAAATGAATACCTCGCTTGGGCGATATGTTTGTTGGAAGCGCGCAAGGTTTCCAAAATCACTTCACCTATTGGCCCCACGCTTCCCTGTGCCATCTCAACATGCTTAGCTGCGGTTAAAAGACGCGGGCCCCACGCCCCTCGGGACCGGATCTCGGGCAATTCAAGCGTCGCTGAGCTTTGACGGCGCCTTAGTTTGCCTTGCTCGGACCGCTTCACTCCGGTCTTTCGAGGCGTCTCTCAAAAAATACGAAGGAGATTGCCGAAACTGAGCTGAAGTAATCGATGAAAATTGAATCCTCCGTGGAGAGGAAATGCCATGTCGATAACAAGGGGCCTATGACCCCCAAGGAAATGCTGAGTAAACGAGAGGGAGGACAAATAGCATTTGCTTCAGCACAGCGACCGGAAATATATATCCACTAAGAAGGCTGAAACAGAAGCGAACCCCGAGTCGCGCAAGGACGAAACGTGGAACATTCTTCACCCCAGACCCCCGCTTCAGGAACTTATCTACGAAGGCATCACCGCCTAAAGAACAGCGCCCTCCTCTCGACTCACTGCAGTGGAGCGCCTAGTTCCTATATCATTGCTCCCTTTCTGCCTGCAGCAGCGATATATCAGGGCAGCCGGAATGTCTATACACGGGTAATTACTCGGGCAACCGCCAAGCGGTTGTCATTACGCGGGGAAGACGCCGCTATCTTCCGCCCGAAAAGCGGAGATGACCCCGCGGTAAGCACCCCGCACACGAACTCACGCTTTCGGTGTGGGACCACCTAGGCTGAACCGATATCGGACTTAATGGAGAACTCTAACTGCAGCCTTTCTTGTGCCGTCCGCGTTCCTCGCAGCTCAGATTTTGAATTTTTCCCTGGCTGCGTACATCCTTGGGTGTAAGGAAAGGTGCGAGGTCGTCGCTGCGTTTCGTTAATTCATTGTTAAGACGAAATGTTTGATTTTATGCCCTTACTGCGCCATTCAGTCGAAATCACGAGCGAGGAAAACAACTTTGAATAACTGCTACGTTGTTTCATCTAACATGGCGCCTTTTGCTAGGTCGCTCATGACAGACATCTCTTTTCTTCCCGCATTGAAGCAAGTAAATGGTATCCCTAGTCAAGGGTTCGACAGAATCCTGTCTGGCGAGGGAGAGGCATAGTGGTAAAATGAAAAATACACTCGCCAAAGATGGTTTTTAAGACATGACGTTTCGGGACCGCTACGGGTCCCTTGTTCACAATGAAAGATGGACGGAATGGGCCGCTTCTTATATGCGCACTTGACAGCTCAATGAGTGGGCGTAGTTATCCGGGAGATTACCCTTCCTCCTGTTAATGACATGATCCGTGGTCTGTATATAAAAATATTTTAAAAGCAGTCGTGACGATGTGGGCTTCATGCTATCTAAGATTGTGGCATTCTCCCAGTCAATGGTGTGGTTCATTTCTTGAGCATGCTCTGCCAGCGGGTTGGATGAGGTGCGACATTTGTTGACGTCGTTCTTGTGTTCTCTTAATCTTCTTTTGAAATCGCCTGATTCGCCAGTGTATGATGCATCGCAGTTTTTGCAGGGGATTTTGTACACCACTCCGGGGAAACGTGGGCGCTCCAGACGGTCTTTTACGTGACAGAGCTGTTGTTTCAGCTAGCTGGACGGCACGTGGGCAATGCGCACGTCGCAGTTTGAAAATATCCGTGCCAGAACCTCACTTGTCCCCCAGGCGTAAGGAACGCTCGCGCGCTTCTGTTGTCCTATGAGTCGGGGCTCGGCAGGTTGCAGAGAGCGACGTTATTCGTTGTGCAACAGTTGTCCAGGATAATCATTCTTCTCGAGGTCGACACGGACTTTTTTCTCCTCGGAACAGCGCAGACCGGGACTGGAGCAAAGACGAGCTGCACGGTTGTACAGAGCGTACGTGCGACGGAACGTTTGTGGCCAATGGGGTGGGCGGATTGAAAATCCAAGTACTTCCCAGCGTGTGTGGGTTTCCGGAAAACAGTAGTGGCAAGACCATCGGTGGTCGTGGTGGTAAACGTTTATTTGCTCTAGTTTGCAATAATTTTGCGGCTTGAGATGGAGTCTTCCATCTTATCATCAGGGTCGGTTCCCCTAGTCCAGGGCTCCACTGAGGGTAGCTGCCCTGCGTGCACGCCTTACTAGTCCTTGTTGGACTTTCAGGATGTCGCTGGAAAGCATCCTCTCCCACTGTTCCGCACTCGGGTTTTCAATTAAGGGTAGCTTGTCTATATTCTGGCATGCCCATGTGGTATGGTATAATGTTGGTTTGTCTCCACACCACGGGCACTCGCTCTTGTACTGTGTGGGGTAGATTTTTCTTAGGATGTTTAGGCACGGGATTGTTCCCGTTTGTAACTGCCGCCATGCTACAGCGTTTTCTCTATTGAGTTGTTTGTGTGGGGGCGGGTATTTTCGTCTGACACCTCTGTAGTAGTTAAGAATGTCTGTATAGCTTTGGGCTACCGGCTCGGGTTCGTCAGCGGTGTCTGGAGAGTGTGGAGAACAAGGACGTGAAGAAAAGCAATCCTTTCGGAAACTTGTTTCATTGTGAACTGAATTTTCGATTGAAAATAATTTAGATGGTCCAGAAACGTTTTTGACGTCCTTGCGGGGAATTACACAGAAACAATCGTCCACATAACGCAAGAAGAGCTTCGGACGAATATGGAACGATTGCAGGGCCTAATTTTCAATATATTCCAGAGCGAGGTTAGCACAGGTTACGGATACCGACGCACCCATAGCCGTGCCAAATATTTGCCTGTAGAAGTCGTTGTTGAAAGTGAAATATGTGTTCTGCAAACAGAATTTCAGGAGACGGCACAGATCAGCTCTTTCAAAAGGCGTTCGGAATGGCAGTGATGCGTCCTCTTCCAGTATCCTCTCGCAGCATTTGACCGCGAACTGAAAAGGAACGCATGTGAACATGGATTTCACATCAAAAGAGACCATGATGTCATCGTCGTCAACCGCCACAACCTTCAGCTTAGTAAAAAAATCAGCCGAATCTTTCACATATGTCGGTGTTCGTCCAACGAGGGGCGTAAGGACTTGATGCAGATACTTGGACAGGTTATGCAATGGCGAACGCGTGAAATCAACAATAGGCTTGAGTGGCACGTCCGGTTTATGAATCTTCGGTAAGCCGGCAACGGCGCTGAGCCGTTGTGGCATACCAATTTGTAGTAAATGTACTTCTTTGAAGGAGGGACAAACTTGAACAGATCGGTTAGCAGTTTTTGAAGCTCTGCTTCCACTTTTTTTTGTGTGATCCCGGTTCAGCTTGGCTTATGTCAGTGCATCCTGCAGCAGGGCGGACATCTTTGAAATATACTCAGTACGGTCTAATATCACGGTTGTGTTTCCTTTGTCGGCCGGGAGGATTGCCATCTTTTTATTATTCGTCAGCCTCTTCAGCGCATGCTTCTCAGAAGTAGGTAAAGTGCTGTGCAAATTTGAACGTTTTGCAAGCGCCCCAATAGCACGCGAGCGTGCTTCTGCTTGAAACTTCGGATCTACTAGGCGAACTGCCTGCTCAACGGCACATGTCAATTGGCCTACCCTTGGTGCGGCGCTTGTGTTGAAACTTAGGCCACGGCTCAGGAGGGCATGTTCCGCGGGATTCAAGTTGTGCGACGACAAGTTGTGCGACGACAATGGTATACCTCTTCTGTGGGGAACCAACTAGCCGAAATCACCGCCATTCGTCAGTTCACTTATAGCGGCCATTGACCGCATTTAGCCTTGTGTATTTGTCGGTCTATATATATATATATATTCTTCGGCTGGCGTGGCGGCCAGCCGAAGAACCAGGCGTGATGAACCACAAACAAGAGATGATTTAATGGCCGTTGGCACAGCGCGAGCGCTCCGTCCCGCGCCACTGCCAGCTTTGTCTTCTTCGTAACATTACCCGGGGCCACCGAGCGATCGTCCTGATCGTAAATAGAAGACGTAGATGAAGGGATGGACAAAACGGTGATGGGCTTCCAGGTTACAAAGGAGTGGCATGGTGGTGAAGTGCTGGCCGCCACAGTGGATGAGATGATAGGTGAAAAAGGCCCGGTCCACGAAGCATCCGGGCCGTAGGGTGCCAGGAGTTGACGGCCTTGGTCCTTGGACGCCCCGAACGGCAGGGGCAGGGGGGCGGTGTCCTTACGTGTGGGCAGGGTCTTGGGTCGGTCGGGTCATTGGGGTCGCGGCAACGTCGTCAGGTCGTCGTGTCTCGTGGTCCGGGCGGGGGACGGGGTTGGGGTAAGCGGCGAGGTAGGGTCAGGTCGGGCGGGCTGGGGCATCGACGTGCGGGGCGGACCAGGTACTCACGGCCGACGTTCACGGCAGGCGCAGGACGCCGAAGCTCCGTGACCAGGATGGCGATGAAGGGACCCCAGCACCTCACACCAAATGTTGCGTGGCGGCCAGCCGGAGAATGAGGTGCGATGAACTATGAACAAGAGACGATTTAATGGCCGCTGGCCCAGCACGAGCGCTCCGTCCCGCGCCACTGCCAGCTTTTTCTTCTTAGTAACATGCACGGCATACATACTATATATATATATATATATATATATATATATATATATATATATATATATATATATATATATATATATATATATATATATATATATATATATATATATATATATATATATATATATATATATATATATATATATATAGCGAAGTATACGCTTCGTTAAAGGAAACATATTAAAACTCGACGTTTCGATCGGAAGACCGATCTTCTTCTTCTTCTTAATAAATATGTTTCCTTTAACGAAGCGTATACTTCGCTATATATTCTTATAAGCAGTCTAGTACTTCACGCTTTCGCAACCTATATATATATATATATATATGACAGAAGCCAACAGCCACAGAAACCAAGGGACACAGGGGATTTTTTTTTTTAAGTTTTTTTTTTTAATTTTGTGGTGCTGATCAATTTAGAATATTACTGAATATGTTATCGTTTAAAGATAACTGATTAGAAAAGCAGAAGAAAAAACAACCACCTGCCGCCGGTGGGATCCGAACCCACGACCTCCGAATTACGCGTCCGGTGCTCTACCTCTGAGCTACGGCGACGGCTGTCAATTCTTCTGCTTTCGGGGGTATTTATGTTTACAAGTAACCTCACCTTGAGAGTGTTCATCAGCGCCACCCACGTTCACAAGCGGCGGACGTAGAACGTCCTGAGTTACCGCAGGTGTGACGTAGAACGTCATCGAACGGAGAGGGTGGAAGCTGCGTGAGAACCCTCTTATGCTTCCTAAGGCGTCAAGGCTGCCAGAATCGAGGCCCTCGCTAAGCAATTAAGCAAACAAGGGAAGGGGATGAGGGGCTCGTTATAAATATGACAGAAGCCAACAGCCACAGAAACCAAGGGACACAGGGGATTTTTTTTTCTAAGATTATTTTTAATTTTGTGGTGCTGATCAATTTAGAATATTACTGAATATGTTATCGTTTAAAGATAACTGATTAGAAAAGCAGAAGAAAAAACAACCACCTGCCGCCGGTGGGATCCGAACCCACGACCTCCGAATTACGCGTCCGGTGCTCTACCTCTGAGCTACCGCGACGGCTGTCAATTCTTCTGCTTTCGGGGGTATTTATGTTTACAAGTAACCTCACCTTGAGAGTGTTCATCAACGCCACCCACGTTCACAAGCGGCGGACGTAGAACGTCCTGAGTTACCGCAGGTGTGACGTAGAACGTCATCGAACGGAGAGGGTGGAAGCTGCGTGAGAACCCTCTTATGCTTCCTAAGGCGTCAAGGCTGCCAGAATCGAGGCCCTCGCTAAGCAATTAAGCAAACAAGGGAAGGGGATGAGGGGCTCGTTATAAATATGACGTTATATATATATATATATATATATATATAGTGTCACGTGCTTCCACACAACATTGACGAAAGAAGCAGAAGGTGATGAACGGTAGGACTGACCGGTAGACAAAAAGAAAGCGAAAGGGCAGAAGGACTCTTGTAGGCTTCGTTGCCGTACTGCTTCTATCGATCCCCTCTGTAAATAAATCCCCGTGCGTGCTAAGCACGTTACAGCTTGGTGGAGGTGCCGGGTACCGACCGACCACGGAGCGTTCCATCTATCGAAGGAGCCGTAGACTCGCAAGCTTCCTACCACTGCCATCGGACATGCCTGGAGACGACAATACCGAGCTACCCGGGCCATCCACAGCGAACAATTGGTCACATTATCGAGAGCCCCGCACATCCTTTGGAAAACCTGAGGAGGACGTTGACGAGTGGTTGAAACACTACGAGAGGGTGAGCAAATATAATCGCTGGAACGCTGCTACTAAACTCACTAACGTGGTGTTCTTCCTTGCTGCCACCGCCTTTGTCTGGTTCGACAATCATGAGGATTCACTAAGTTCATGGGCTGCCTTTACAAGCGAGATCAAGAAAAATTTAGGGGATGAATCGGCAAAAATAAATAAATTAATTAATGAAAAATCCCCTTTGTCCCTTGGTTTCTGTGGCTGTTGGCTTCTCTCATATTTATAACGAGCCCCTCATTCCCCTTCCCTTGTTTGCCTAATTGCTCAGCGAGGGCCCCGGTTCTGGCTGCCTTGACGCCATAGGAAGCATAGGAGGGTTCTCACACAGCTTCCACCCTCGCCGTTCGATGACGTTCTACGTCACATCAGCGGTAACTCAGGACGTGGTACGACCGCCGCTTAAGAACGTGGTTGGCGCTGATGAACACTCTCAAGGTTAGGTTATTTGTAAACATAAATACCCTCGAAACAGAAGATTTGACAGCCGTCGCCGTAGCTCAGCGGTACCGGACGCGTAATTCGGAGGTTGTGGGTTCGGATCCCACCGGCGGCATGTGGTTGTTTTTCTTCTGCTTTTCTAATCAATTAGCTTTAAGCGATAACATATTCAGTAATATTCTAAATCGAACAACAGCACAAAATAAATTAATTAAAAATCTCCTGTGTCCCTTATTTTCAGTGGCTGCTGGCTTCTCTCATATAGTATATCTATATATATATATATATATATATATATATATATATATATATATAGCAGGAAAGTGAAGGGGAATGAGGGGCTCGTTATACATTTTAAGAGAAGGCAATAGCGACAGAAACCGAGGAACACAGGGCATTTTATTTATATTTATTTATTTTGTGGTGTTGATCAATGCAGAATATATATATATATGGGTGGCTGCGAAAGCATAAATTTCTTGACTGCTTAGAAGAGTATACAGCTTAGTCGAAGTATGCGCTTCGTTAAAGGAAACATTTTTATTTGGCTGGACGTTTCGATCACAGGACCGATTTTTTTTAAGAGTAATTTTTCTTCACTTGTTTCTCCCCTTTCATAGGGGTTGGACACAGAACAGGTGAGCTGTAAACAAATAGAGTGCACAGAAATAAGTAGATAGAAGTGAAATACAAGTAAAAATAAAAAATTAAACATGCATAGGAAAGAGAGAGAGTGGGACCCGTACTAAAAAAAAGGAGAGCGCGCAGAACATGTAAGGAGTGGGGAAATACAATCAAGGGAGGTGAATCAAGATTCACCTCCCTCCCCTTCCTGACACGCATCCCCTCTCACACCACTTTCCTTCCCCACCCCCGGGGCTTTCCTCCTCGGAGCGAAGGCCCTATTTAATCCCTGCGAATGATGAACGCTTTGCCCAGACGAAGACAAGTCCCCTTGTCGAAACGTTGGCTCAAGCAACCTGAGGTTTTCCCCTCCCTTGTTCATTTTGTGATAGCCAAGGACCATCTACCACACCCTCTCTCTACCATGGACTCTCAAGGTTAGGTTATTTGTAAACATAAATACCCCGAAAGGAGAAGATTTGACAGCCGCCGCCGCAGCTCAGCGGTAGAGCACCGGACGCGTAATTCGGAGGTCATGGGTTCGGATCCCACCGGCGGCATGTGGTTGTTTTTTCTTCTGCTTTTCTAATCAATTAGCTTTAAGCGATAACATATTCAGTAATACAACAGCAAGTAATACAAGTAATCGAACAACAGCAATAAATAAATAAATTAATTAAAAATCCCCTCTATCCCTTGGTTTCTGTGGCTGTTGGCTTCTCTCATATATATGAGAGAAGCCAACATATATATATATATATATATATATATATATATATATATATATATATATATATATATATATATATATATATATATATATATATATATATATATATATATGGCGCGAACGCCATGGAAATCTTGCCGCTGCGGATTTTGAAGGTTAGTTATTTGGAAGTCGCTGCCTCTGTGAAGAGCAGTTCTTATTGCCTATTTACTGTGTCGTGCCCTGGAGAGCGTATTGATGTACTGAAGCGTGTATTGTCTTTGCCTTCTCGCCTTTACCTATTTTTTCACGGTATTCTCCTCTCACTGTCGGGTGGCAATCGAAAGCAATCCTGGGCCTATGAATGCAACTTAAAGGGAAACATTGGAAGGCTCTTGCTGACTGTCCAAAGAATTGAGGCTGGCCAAGCTGTAATCCGTAATAAAAAAAAGGTGTCAAAGAAAGGCAGGATGCTACCGATAAAGAAGTCAAGCAGCTGATATTGAGAGTAGCAGCCTTTGAAACAACAGAAACTACAACAACCTCCCTCATAGGCGTGAAGAAAATGTTCATTCTAGCTTTTTCTAACTTGCAATCTTGCAACCTAAGTAACATATACTCGCTCGACAAGGAGCAGCCTTGCGGCAATAAACACCAGTCATTGCTTATAACTCGAAACAATGGTGTCATCATTTGTGCGTGTCTCAAAGTTTACGCAAATTTATGGTGCCGAAACCCGGGACTAAAAAAGCTGCAAAGGTCCGTAAACAGCAAGGCCATCAAGTCGCGGCACCGCAACGATCCTTGGAGGTGAAACCACCTTGGACTGAAGGTTCCAAGAAGGAGGCCTAGGAAAGCCACGCCGACGCTCTAAAACGAGGCCTGGAGATGCCACACCTGAAGCCAATCTTGGCGCTACGACGACGACCGACACTAGAACGAGGCGGAAATGGAACGGCTGAGGAAGAAACGAGGAGCTTTGAGATCCCAGTGACAAAACTGATTTCCGAGGTGGATTCATCTTTAGAGGCGCACGCTGACGAAAAGGCTCTGAACATACTGTCAGCGAGGCTTAGCGCCCTTCAAATACAGCTCAACGAGGTGGACGCTGCTGTCGAGCCACTTGTGCCTGATGAAGAAGCCGAGGAAAACTTCGCGCGTACCGTCGCGTACAACGACCAAATCGTCAGCTACGCTGCAAAACTCAGTGAACATACCGAAGCTCAGCGAGCGAACGCCAGTCCAGGACCGGATGCTACACGGGCGCCTCGCGACTGTAACCGGAGCGCTGCCGGCTCAAAGGTCAGGTTTCCGAAAATCGAGCTGCAACGATTCAGCGGCGCCGCCACGCAGTGGCAGCCCTTCTGGGAGCAGTACCAGCAAGCGATTCACAGCAACGATGCCCTTTCCAGCGGCGAGAAGTTCTTATATTTGCAGTCAGCGCTCACTGGGAGGGCTGCATCAGCGCTGACCGGGATTCAGGCTACCGGAGCCAATTACATCACTGCCATCGAGCTCCTGAAGGAGCGCTTCAGACGCACATATGTGCTAATCCAGGAGCACCTCACCCAACTGCTGGACCTCCCGACGGTACGAAGCGAGCAGGAGGTAAGGGACCTACGTCGACTCCATGACCACATGCAGCGCAACATAGCCGCTCTCACGGCGCTTGGCGTCAAAACAGACAGCTACGGCGCAATGCTTGCCTCCGCGTTGCTAAGAGTGCTGACAAGCGGCCTTGTAATGAATTACCACAAGCGTTGTTCAGCAGAAAATCAGAAGGATATCCTTTGCATTGCAAGTCTGCAAGAATTTCTAAAAGAGGAAGTTGAGAGCAGGGAGAAGGCGGTGCAGGTTGTGCATCGGGAAAGCAAGAACATTAATGCAAAACCGCGATTCGAGAATGAGAACTCCAGACTTTCAAAGATTTCAGCGGCATCGCTTTTTTCCGGCAGTGATTTGAAGCAGTATGAGCCCTTTGCATTTTGTGCTGCCAAAGATCACGTGAACAAAGAGTGCCAGACCTCGCTTTCTCTCGAAGAAAAGAAAGGGGCATTGCGTCAGGCATGCCGATGCTTCCGCTGTTCTGTCAAAGGGCACACGTCGAAACAATGTCGCAACAAAGGAGTGAAGTGGAAGATACGTGGCAAGAGGCACTTAACTCAAATGTGTGATCCTGCGTGGAAACCAGTTAACAGCTCAGCAACCGAACTGCATTCAGCTACAGGCAAGAAGAACGACAAAGCTCTTACTGTGCTGCTCCAGACTGCCCAAGTATGGGCAGAGGGACCGCAACGAAGCACTCTAACTCGTCTCCTGTTTGACGGGGGTAGCCAGAGAAGTTTTGTGACTGAAGAGCCCTCGCGCCAGCTCCAGTTAGAGGTTGTCGGAGAAGAAGACATCACCATTTACCCCTTTGGAGGAGCTGGAAACGTTATTAAGCATAAACGGAAGCGTGTCCGCCTTTGGCTGAGAAGTCAGTACAACCGAAAGCAACACTCTATCGAAGCTTTAAAGATACCCGAGATCTGGTCTGGCCAGCTGACTTTTCCCGAAAACTCATCGAAGGACTTCAAGCAGAGATAAATGAGCTTGCAGATGTGACCGTACCACTAGGTCGTCTGACTAGAAAAGGCATTGGCATCCTAATTGGTTCTGATTATTATTGGACTCCCGCGTCTGCCGACGTGCGAAAACTGCAAGATTCATTAATGGCACTGAAGACGGAATTCGGCAGGACATTGCGAGGTCCTATTCCTTTCAGTAGTTCGTCCGCTAGCTGTTTATCCGTGGCTGTGCTGCGGGCCAGCATGAGTGACCAGGCCCAGTGCCTTTCAGTTGACCTTAAGTCGCTTTGGGAGCTCGAGAGCATGGGCATTGTTGAGCCTGTTCCCCAACAAAACGAAGACAACGAGGTCATCAAAGAATTTGACTCATCTATCGAGCTTGTTGACAGGCGCTACGAAGTCGCCTTACTATGGAAGCAGGTTAAACTCAGCCTAGGCGATAACAAGGCAGTTGCAGAGAAGCGTTTGTACAACCTGACCCAGAAGCTAAGGAGGGACGATGAAATGATGCACGAATATTATGCTGCGATACGTCAGTACCTCCATCAAGGGTTTGCCGAACAACTCCCAGAAGAGGAAGGCAGCAGCTCAGAAAACAGAATTTATTACATGCCGCATCGGGCAGTTCTTAAGCCTGACAGCCTTTCCACCAAGCTCAGGGTTGTCTTTGACGCGTCATCCAGCGAGCCAGGAGGTGTCTCTCTAAATCAGGTTCTGGAGGCTGGACCTAACTTGAACCCTGATCTCCTGGAAATCTTGTTAAATTTAAAATTCATTGCATCAGCATTACTGTCAACATCGAAAAGGCTTTCCTGCAGATAGCGGTCCGTCGTGAGGACTGCGATAAGATGAGATTCTTATGGTATGAACAGATGCCGACAGAAGAAGAACCAAGGCCGCTCGTAGAGACCTGGAGAATGACAAGGGTGCCCTTTGGAGCGACGAGCAGTCCGTTTCTTCTAGCCGCTACCTTGCATCACCACTTGGCGACAACAAGTGTTCATCCCAAGACAACGGCAATAATTGCAGAAAACCTTTAGGTGAATGAACTAATCCCTGGAGCAGACTCTGAACAAGAAGCAGAAGACTTTTACCACGAGGCATTGCAAATTATGAGTCCAGCGAGCATGACACTCCGCAAATGGAGCTCGAATTCTAAGAAATTGCTCGAACTGTTTGACCACGACGGGATAGGAGGTGCCCTGGACCAGGTGGAATGTCCGACAGCAAGCGTGTTGAGAGTGTTAGGACTTGTCTGGAACAAGCACGGTGACTGTTTGGGATTTTCGTAAGAGGCCGTATTGGACCTCCTGAACTAAAACAGCAACAGAAACCGCTTTATTCTTCAGGCGTCGGCTCGAATATACGATCCCCTTGGGCTCATCTTCCCAGTCACTGTTACAGCCAAGTTGATGTTTCAGAAGAGGGCAAATACGGGCTGGTTGGTACATGTTTTACGAATTGGAAAAACAGCGCAATCAAAGACGAGACACAAGAGAAGGACGAAACACCAGCGCTCTGCTGGTGTTTCGCTGGCGCTGGTGTTTCGTCCTTCTCTTGTGTCTCGTCTTTGATTGCGCTGTTTTTCCAATTCGTAAAGTTGATGTTTCAAACGCTCTGGGAGTTGGGAGTTGAGTGGGATGTACCCCTACCTAAAGAAGTACAGTCATGTTGGATGGAGTGGCATTCACAGCTTCACTACTTGATACTTGACTGAAGTAACCGTACCCAGAAGAAATGACGGACTTCACAATGCCGGCAGCATTGATATTCACATTTTCGCCGATGCTTGCCCGAAGGCTTACGGGGCCGTTGCATACTTGCGTACCTCGGGAACCAAGGCTCCAGCCGTGACCCGGATCGTATCCAAATCGCGGGTGGCACCGATTAAGAAGCTCACTCTTCCCAGATTGGAATTGATGGGAAGGCTGATAGCCGCAAGACTAAAGGAATACTTGATGCAATCACTGGAACTACCAGTTGCCAAATGGCACCTCTGGAGTGATTCTACAATTGCGCTTCATTGGGTTCGCGGATTCGCGGGTAAGTGCAACAATGGAAGCCTTTTGTGGCCAATCGGGTGCTTGAAATTCAGCAGCGAACAGATCCAGAAACCTCGAATCACTATCCCGGTGCAGACAACCCTGCCGACTTTCTGACGAGAGGAGTGAGTCCCCAAGCCCTCAAAACAAACACCGTTTGGTGGAATGGACCTACGTGGCTCAGAGAAACGCCCATCGCCTGGCTAAGGCACGAAAATGACGTTGATATGGCCGTAGCAGATGAGGAGAGAAGATCGATGCAAGTGCACAACGTAGCAACAGACGAAACTGTCTTATCGCTGGAGCGGCACAGCTTCTTCTCTAAACTCTTTCGTGTTGTTGCATGGATGCAGCAATTCTTGCACAACTCAAGGAACCCTCACCAGAAACGTAGTGGATATCTGACCGCGGAAGAGGTCGCCCAAGCACAGACTTGTCTCATAAGTCAGGTGCAGCGAGAGGCCTTCGATGAAGAGCTGCAGTGCGTACGTCGCGCATCACGCTTGGCAGCTGCAGATTTTCTTTGCGGGATCTGAAACCTTACTGCGATGAGGACGGAGTGCTAATAGTTGCGGGACGTTTGAGTAATGCTGGCCTCTCCTACAGCATTACGCATTCAATAATCCTGCCTGCCGGTCATCATTTCACCGAACTTTTAATAGTCGCCAACCATCGCCGCCTTCTACATGCAGGTGCACTTGAGACTCTCACAGAGCTGAGGGGGCAATTTTGGATAGTTCGGGGAAGACAGATGGTGAAAAGTATCTTGAAGAAATGCTTGATTTGTAACCGTTTCAATAGCCGCCCTGCCACTGAGCCAGTTGCCCCTTTACCTCGTGACAGGGTAACCCAAGCTCCACCATTCGAGGTGACAGACATTGATTTCGCCGGGCCGTTGAACACAAGGGATCAAGGCAACAAGAAATCATACATCGTCATCTTCACATGTGCAGTTACCCGCGCGGTGCACCTAGAAATGGTGACTGCCACGTCTACGCTCAATTTTCTGGCGGCATTCAAGAGGTTCATTTCCAGAAGGGGAGTCTGTCGAGTAATATTTTCAGACAATGCTAAGACGTTTCAGCGCGCTTCAAGTGACCTGAAACGGCTGTGGACAACGCTGCATGGCACAGAGATCCGAAGTTATTTCTTAAGGCTGTGGCTAGAGTTCCGTCCAGACGGAACTACACTTTGCGCTAGAGTTCCGTCCGGACGGAACCACAATTTGCGCTACAGTTCTGTCTAGACGTAACTACAATTTGCGCTAAAATTGCATCCAGACGGAACTGTATGTAGCGATGAGGTTCCGTCCAGACGGAACTGAATCTAACACCATACAGTTCCGTCTAGCATTATCTGCCACAAGAGTGATGTCAAGATGGAATTAAAGCTGGCGTTACGGATTGGGAAACCAGTTTGCTTGCAGACTTTTGCATGTCCATTTAAAAAAGTGGCAATCCTGTTCCGCCTAATGTGTGACAGGATATTCTGCTGCATTATTTATTTTACAAGCAGTCAGTGAGAAATGGCAATGGAACGAGTTTTGGCTTGGGTTTGTTGGTGCGTTTGCATAATGCTTGTTCACCGTTTGTGTACGTCTTAGCAGTCTTAGCCTTTTTCGCGCTACGTCATCTTGCAGCACAAACAGCGACATGGCTTCACATCACTTCGCGATGAGTTTCTGCACTCTGCTTCTAACAGTGTCATTTTCCGATCCTGCATGCATGCATGGAAGTTATACCTTCGAGGATGTAACTAAACGCAGTACGCGGACAGGCATTTTGGTGCCGTATACATGCGTAGAGAGAACATCTGGATACAGCTTTGTCAACTGGTTATTCCAGAAGCAAAGAAATGCTTTATGGGGGATAAATCACCCATATTGTATATTATGGACAGTACGGAGATTAGACAGTTTTAGTTTTACGTACGTAGAATCTTCACGCACGTAACCATGAGCAGTCTATGTAGCGTACGCCCGTGTCGCTTCGTACAGTTTTAGCTACACATACGGGACGCAAACTCTGTAGATCTTCCATAGAACCTAAAAAATGCGCTAGCATGTTGTGCCGCGCCATCTAGTACAGATAAAGAAAACTAATTCTGTTTAGTCGAGCTGCTTGGAGCGGAGCCAGGACAAGCCATAGTGCGGGCGGTAAATGATTTACCCTTTTCTTCTGACAAACGTTGAGCGATTTCATTACACCGAACTGTGTGTTGCATGTCATCTTCAAAGGGATTGCATTCCTTTACGTCCCGCGGCATATTTAAATCATTGCTTTTCGAGAAGCGAAGGCGCGCTGGTGTCGCACTCATGTTGACTACGTGTGCGTATGGAGTCAACACGTGCACCGTTTAGTTTTTCCCGCTGACTGTGCTGAAGGTCTCGCGATATCCCGCGAGGTTTCGAGATTCGCGTGGTCTCGCGAGACCGTCGGCACACTCGTTGCTATGGCGACCACAAACGCTTCTCCGTCAGGCTTAGGAGCTGCTGTAACGGATTTCTATCTGGAAAACAAAAGCTAGTTCTCACCTAAAACTTCATGCGAGAGCAAGAATGGACCAACTGAAGGCAAATACAGCAGTTTACAGCACAATACCACTTCGAGTGATTAGCGACGAAGCTGTTATCGTTGTGAAGCGGGCGGGCAGGGCGCCGCCATCTTGCCAACACCACGTACGCAAGCAAGCAACGTGAAGACCGCAACGCAAAGATCCGAATCTCACGTTACGTCCGTGCGACCCACGCAGGCACTTCATGTTCTGCGCATGCGCACTGGTGACCCGTAGGCGCTCTGCGTACGTGAAGCTTCTACGAACGTGAAACTAAAACTATCTATTGTATGGACGGAACTCTAGCTGCAGTAAATATTCCGTCTGGACGGAACTGCAGCAGCAGCAAATGTTCCGTCTGGACGGAACGCTAGACACTTCGATTTCTTAAACCACCCAGATAAAATGGAAGTTTATCGTTGAGAGAGCCGCCTGGTGGGCGGATTCTTTGAGCGAATGGTTCGTTCTGTGAAGACTTCTCTGATGAAGGCTTTAGGCAACAGCTTCTGCACTTTCGAGGAGCTCGCTACAGTCTTGACTGAAATCGAGGCCGTGATCATTTCAAGAGCCCTAACTTACGCATCCGCAGAAGCTCACGAGCCGGAGCCACTCACTGCATCCCATTTTCTCGTGGGAAAGCGTTTAACTTCCTTGCCCCCGGGCTATAGCACAGAGTCAACGACTTCATCACCGGGTCAACTGACTCGTCGCTGGCGATATCATCAAAGTTTAGTTGATCACTTCTGGAGCAGGTGGCAGAAAGAGTTCCTCACCGGTCTTCGCTCCGTTCATTTTGCTGTGCCAAGCTCATCTAGTGGCTTGAAGAAAGGAACTCTTGTGCTAGTTCACTAGCCTCATCAGCCAAGGCAGTTATGGAAAACCGGAGAAGTGGTTCATGTGTTCGTCGGACGGGATGGGTAACTAGAGCCTGCACGGTGCGCCTACCTGGTGGGACCATCGAAAAGACCGATCCAGTTGCTGTACCCCATGGAGACTACCCACGAATGATCTGAAGCTCATTCCGGGGGGGGGGGGGGGGGGGGGGGGGGGGGGGGGGTAGGAAAAACTGTTCATTCTAGCTTTTTCTGACTTGTAATCTGGCAACCTATGTAACATATACTCGCTCGACAAGGAGCAGCCTTGCGGCAATAAACACCAGTCGTTGCTTATAACTCGAAACAATGGGGTCGTCATTTGTGTGCGTCTCAAAGTTTACGCAAGGCCTGATTCTCTTATAGCTGACAATGCCGTACGAGGCATTTCTTCCCAGCATTCTTGCAATTACTCAAGATGTGATGGTGCTGAAAATAGATTCCGCCGAAATAACTTGCTTTTCTTCGGCATCGACGATGTGCAGATTCTAAAGAGAAAGTCATTGCATTTTGTTCAGAGCATTAGATTGATCAATGATTGCTTCACAATTTGAAAGGGTTCATAAATTAGGCAAATTCAAAACTGATAGGCGCTGACCAATCATAGCCAAAATGACCTTCTTTAAAGACAAACAGAACATCCTGTCAAATGGTCACAGATTGAAAGACGCCAGTTTTGCAGTTTATGAGGATTTTTCCGCTACAACTCGTGAAGCTGGAAGCAAGTTGACCAAATTGGCAGAATCACAATCCAAGTCATAAACTGGCATTTGATAAACTTCAAAAGAGCTACTACTGGGGCTAGTTGGAAATACATACTGGAAGGAATTGGTGAGCGCTAAAAACCACGGAAAAAGGACGAACACACAGGACGAAGCGCTTTCTAACAACTGTTTTAATCTCAAAAAAGGTAATAGGTAGGGCTCGAAACAGACGGGAACGAGAAATTATCGAAGCTTTCGCAATGCACGTTGCTCCGGATAAGAAATGCGTCAGCTCCCCTTCGGTGATGCTAGGGGGAACTGAATTAACCTATCTCAAGAATAGCAATCTTCGGCTGTTCTAAGCGCGCGTAGTTTTTGCCTGTTTTCCTTTTTTTCTTCAATTTCATTCTTGTCAGCGCGTGCGTTCCTCCCTCTTCTGTGCATGATATGACGTCAAATGTGTGTATATAGTCATGTTCCTTTTGAGATTAAAACAGTTGTTAGAAAGCGCTTCGTCCTGTGTGTTCGTCCTTTTTCCGTGGTTTTTAGCGCTCACCAATTCCTTCAAGTATGATAAACTTCGAATGGACAAACAAACATATGCGTATGACCGCACCACTGATTCGGTCATATTAGTATCGCCATAGCTAGGCAATGCAACTAACTTGCTTTAGTGTCCTCAGTCCACGTCATGCCCCCCGGCTCCGACGCTGTCCCTTTCATTTTCTAATATCCGAAGCCTGATGCCTAAACGTGATCACCTCTGTTCCTTTCTGCCGGACAGTGAATATGATATAGTTGCTTTAACTAATACTAGGTTGCACGCCGGTATCAAAGACAACGCTATCGACTCCAACTCTCACCTCGAAATAGTATGGGCTGCCTGGAAAACCATGTCTTCGAATTTGCTTTTTGGGGTGTGTTACCGTCCGCCTGGTTGTGGGACTTCTTTCATTGATGATCTTCTGTCTAGCATTGCTGCCGCTGTTGAACATAGTTCACCTAGCAAACATCTACTTGTTGGGTGATTTTAATTTTCCTGAATTAGATTGGCCTCCTTTGTCTTCAACTAGTCATGCTGCTACAAAATTCATCAGCCTAACACTAGATTTCAACTTATTTGAAGTGAGTAGCCAGAATACGCGTGGTTGTAATATTCTTGATTTAGCTCTAGCCACTGCTTCCGATACCTTATGGCCGGTCATGTATCTTGACGGGTTTAGCGATCATAAGATGTTGCAGTCTGATATTCTAGTTCCGAGTTTGTTTGCAGGTATAAGAACTGAAAATAATTAGAGATAACAGTAAAGCACGATATGATGAAATGAACTCGGAACTCGCCATATTTTTCAATGAGGTGTTTTTCCCGCTAAAACACGAATGATCTACCGACGAAAACTAGTTACTCTTCAAACACAAGCTATCTGCACTTGTGGAGGAACATGTTCCTCTCATTACAATAGCTAATGACATAAGAAATCCATGGTTCAACAAGACCCTCCGTCGATTGCGAAAAAAAAACAATCGCCTATACAGAAAAGCTAAATCTGCTCCTTCTTCGACCTCGTTGGAAACATATAAACGGTGTTTGAAAGCGTACTTTTCTGCTGTTACCGCTGCCAAAATGAAATACTTCACTCTTGGTATGCCGTCGCTATTGCCGACTAATCCTAAGAAGTTCTGGCAAACTATATCTCCCGAAAGTAAACATGACCTCATAAAACTACACAACACTGATGGCTTGCCGCTAGCTTGAACGCGGTTGAATGTTCAACCGCGTTCAACAGATATTTTGCATCAGTGTTTACTAAGGAAGATCACTCCAGTCTGCCAATTGTTCCCGAGTCTGAATACCCATTCATGGAGCCCATCATCACTAATTAGAAACCTAAAGTTATCATCATCTGCCGGAGTGAACAACATTAACTCGAAGATTCTTAAAAATGCCATTTGAATTTCCAGCCAGATTTTGTGTCAGTATTTCAGCAATCACTATCCTCCGGAGAACTGCCCACTGACTGGAAAATGGCGAAGGTCATCCCTGTCTTCAAAACCGGTAACAAAAATTGTCCTGATAAATATCGGCCTATTTCTTTAACATGCATATGCTGGAAATTACTTGATCATATTACCGTTTCTCACATTTACAACCATCTGGAACGAAATGACTCCTTCTTAGTAAATAAATAAATGAACCCGCATGGTTTTAGGAAACGCTACTCGTGTGGTACCCAGATACTTGAATTTACTACTGACCTGCATTTCAACATGGATCATAACAAGCAAACAGATTGCATTTTTTAGATTTCTCAAAAGCAGTTGACAGAGTTGCACATGGCCGGCTGTTTACAAAATTATCTACCCTTTCCCTTGATTCCCTCAAATTATTTTTGCTTCGAAACTTCCTCTCATTACGTCAGCAGTTCACAGTTGTCAACGGCTCTTCCTCACCACTATGTGACGTAACCTCAGGCGTACCGCAGGGAAGCGTACTTGGACCCTTTCTTCTTCTAATCTACATTAACGACCTTCCCTCTAGCATGTCATCCGGCTTACGCCTTTTTGCAGATGACTGTGTTGTTTACCGTAAGATCACTTCCGAGACTGAACACCTGATCC